>NC_059327.1:98787852-99157852 GCF_018350155.1 Leopardus geoffroyi | reverse complement strand
ACTGGCTTCATTCAATGATTCATGAATCAGGCAGTGTCTCATCTAGCAAGAGAAAGGAACTCCAACAAGCTGTAGAAAAGAAAAAGTTTTTAAAGGCTGAATGGGGTGGGAAAATGAAATTCTTAGCAATGGATGTGTTGTTTTGAGCAAGGTCACCTTCCTAAAGGGAACATAGGGGTCTATTGCTCCTATTACCTCACCAGTGCTGACCAGGTAATTCCATTTGGACTTGGTAAAAATTACATTTCTAGGGAAGTTGAAACTGAAGTTAGATTAAGTATTACAGTCTCAGTTCACTGCCATGAGATTTAGCATAAGCAACTCCATTTTGGGACAGGTGTCTCCTTTCTACCAATTCCTTTCTTTTGATTCGACTCTCAGTTAACTGCAA
Organism: Leopardus geoffroyi; assembly: GCF_018350155.1. Classification (NCBI taxonomy): domain Eukaryota; kingdom Metazoa; phylum Chordata; class Mammalia; order Carnivora; family Felidae; genus Leopardus; species Leopardus geoffroyi. The sequence continues at coordinate 99,157,461 of NC_059327.1, read as the reverse complement.
AATATGATCAAAATTTAAGGCATCAGCACCACTCACAGATCCCACTCAGTTGTTCCTACAGCTTTTGTCAATCCTCTGTGTGGCATTCATAGGTCATGACACTTTTTTTTTTTTTTGCTTAATCTCTGTGAAGCCCATGACTTCAGGTTATAATTTTAAGTTGTTCATTCTCTTCATTCCTTTTCTGATGTTCCAGTCTTACTTAGAGAGCTCATTTGCTTGGTTACTAGCAGTGCCAAACATGCATTTAAAACTTTTCAGAGAATACAATGTGCCAGGGAGATTACTATGATTATTACATGCAAGATAATTTCTAATGTTTAGAAATTACTTCATAGCTTGGCCCCCAAAACCAAGCCAATCAAAATTAAATAAGTAAAAGAAAGACCCTGCTGAAGGAGTCACCTTTCTAAGAGGCAAGTGTCTTGCTCAGTGATTTTATGTAACTGAGTTTCCATTTCTCCAAAAGTGTGCAACAGATGATATTAGCCACAGCACAGACTTTGCTCAGCTAAAAAATATTCAAGGAACCAACTTTGTTCAGAGAGTCTAAGGACTTTTGTTGGGCAGCTATTGTCTTTGCAGACTGTATAGTACTTTCAAGAGTCAGGGAAAGGTTTCTAATCACAGCCTCATTTATATTTGCTCCCAACCGGGGAAGTATGGCCCTGCAAAGAGAAGTGAATCCTGAATCATTAATTCTTTCTGGTAATTCCTTTCCAGCTCAACAGTATAAATCTAGGGGAGCCGACCAGTAAAGTGTCTTTGTGGATAGTTAGGAAGACAGTTAGATAACCTAAGAGTCATTGCCTGGCTATGCACCAGGTACTTAGGCATTCATAGGTCCAAGGAGAATGATAACCACCATAGAGAAAAGACAGATATTATAGGGGCATAAACCATTCTTGATAAGGTGACACTGTTAATGGACAATAATGGATACAGAGGAGCTTTTAATGACAAATCCAGCAGCCTAAAGAGGCAAAGTCTACCTTCCTTAGCAATGGCCTGGGAAATACTGATGATGGCATTATTTTTCTAGGCTAATGTCAGATTAAATGAAAGAAAGAAAAAAAGAGAGAGTTTTATGTTTAGTTGGAATGTGAAGTCTTGATCTGGCATCTTGGGAAGAAGCCATCTACCTTGATGTTGGCTATTTCTCTTCCTAGTCAATTTGACTTTGGAGGTCTCCTGCATTTGTGCAAGACCAGTTGTCAGGTGGAGTTTTCTTTAATGTTGGTTATTTATCTCCAAGTCCCTGGAGTGTGGCTGCCATCTGGGTAGTGAGAAGGACCTGATACAGTCTTTCCCAAGGAGTTTGAAGGGAAGTATCATTTCTTAACAAGTCTAAATCAGAAGGATGAGAGAGAATTGGAAATGTTACTTTGGTAAATTGTAGCCAGATATTTGAGGAAGCTACAATGCAGGATCTAGTATTTACATGTGTATAACAAAACCTCAAACACAATTAACAGTCTAGAATCTAATCCAATAGAATCTAGAATCCAATATCTACAAAAATGCAAACATATTTTTCTTTCTACAGTTACTCCCATTTTTAAAAGATAATTGAAGTAAAACTAATTTGTTTGCATATTTACATAAGTGCATTATTTATGATTATTTACATAAGTGCAACCAAAATAGCAGTTGCCCATATAAGCTCTTCTTTTTAAGATTTATTTATTTATTTTGAGAGAGAGAGAGTTCACACAAGTTGGGGAGGGGCAGAGAGAGAGAGAGAGAGAGAAATAATCCCAAGCAGGTCAACGCAGAGCCCAATGCAGGGCTCAAACTCACAAACCATGAGATCATGACCCAAGCCAAAATCAAGAGTCAGATGCTTAACCAACTGAGCCACACAGGTGCTCTGACCATATAAGATCTTTTTTTTTTTATTATTTTTATTTTTTTTTTTTCAACGTTTATTTATTTTTGGGACAGAGAGAGACAGAGCATGAACGGGGGAGGGGCAGAGAGAGAGGGAGACACAGAATTGGCAACAGGCTCCAGGCTCTGAGCCATCAGCCCAGAGCCCGACGCGGGGCTCGAACTCACGGACCACGAGATCGTGACCTGGCTGAAGTCGGACACTTAACTGACTGCGCCACCCAGGCGCCCCTATAAGATCTTTTTTAAGATTAATTTGCTGAAACCTTGGAAGCAAGGTACAAAGACAATTTTCCAAGGGTATATCTTGACTCCATAAAGTCAACGTAGCTCCTTAAAACTGATCGTATCTGAATCTACACACATCTCTCTCAAATATGACATTCTAGTCAAAGCCTTGACTAGACTATTTCCAATTATGACTACTTCCAATTATGTCCTGTTAAAAAAGAATGGATCCTCATTGAATTTATGCAAACAAATAACATTATTGCGTGAAACAATTATATTGCCAGAAAAATAGTTTCTGAATTCTGGAGAGATCAGGTAGGGAGAAAAATCAGACGTTTCATCTTTATTTACAAAGGTATACTTTATCAATCTGCTCTAGGCCATAGAAAAGAAAAGCAAAATAAGAAAACAAAAGAAAAGAAAAAAGTTTTCTTATATCTATTAAAACAAAACACTAAAGAACTGGCAATGTTTTAAACAAAAGTCATAAAGAATTATAATCATCCTCCTTAGTTCATTTAGTTCCATGTAATTAATACTTGTTCTAGTTGAATCCAGTTTTTTTTTTCATTAGCTCTGGAAATTCTTACCCATTTATTTTATTTTAAATTTATCAGAAATCAGTATTTTAGAATACTTTCCATAAGTCTTCTTAAAAATGAAACACTTTTGCCAAAGCATCAGAATGAAATAACTGTCTATAAATCACAAAAGACTTAAAAATGGCTGTGATTAAAATCTGGTGAGAGGTCACTACAATGTAATTCACAAAGAAATATGCTTATTTCTATGTGTAAAATATCAAATGTAATTTTAATATAATAACTAGCATTATGACTGAAAACATGCCAAGACATATTATATTTCCAGGAATTTTATATTATTTCTGGAACACTTATAACATATATCTATACAAATATAGCATTAAAAATTCTTTAGTATTATTTCTTATTTGATAATAATTTAACATATTAATTAAACTTAATTACTTTAATATCTTTTGAGATATTTCAGGGACCCTCTTGAAAATCCCAAAGTAATTCAAGGTCAAAAAGACTTTGTTTAGAATTTTATTTCAGGGAAGTTTGTCAAAAAATATCAAAAAGGTTTTAAGATACTTGGGCAATTAAGACTATGTGTCACTATGAAATAATATTCAGTTATTTATTTAACCAGTGACAATTGAAGACTTCATAAGCAAATATAGAAGACCTCATGGTTCTGAACAAAATTTAATTCTTTTAATATTGAGAGTCCTAGGTTTCAGTAACCAAAAACTTGATAAAAACAACATGGGAAATTATTTTGACAGAACATAGAATTCTTGTTTTTTTTAGGCATGTTACTTTGAACAGTAAGGAAAATTCTTTTTATAATCACTTATCAAGAATAGACCACTGGACCAAGAAAATTTTGTCTTTTTAACAGACAGGAAACAAAATTATTTTTTTTTTAAGTTTATTTATTTATTTTGAGAGACAGATACAGCACAAGTTGGGGATGGGGCAGAGAGAGAGGGAGATAGAGAATCCTAAGCAGTCTCCTCACTGTCAGTGAGCCCAACAGAGAGCTCGAACTCATGAAACTGTGAGATCATGACCTGAGCTGAAACCAAGAATTAGATGCTTAACGAACTGAGCCACCCAGGCGCCCCCAGAAAACAAAATTCTAATTTTGCACCAGCTTACTTTTGATATTAGAACTCAGCTGCTTAATTAAATTCATTCCAATCTTAACCAGTGCTGATCACACATGAAATTCCTTTCCCTTGTTTTTAGTAGTTTTAGTTACATATATTAGAATTTATAATGCTTAGAAGCCTTTGATTTCTAATGAAAACTAAGAAGTAAGCAATTATAAACTGTCTTTTACATTAGCATTCTATGGATTGGCAGATTTACACTTTTTATAATTTCTAGAAATATGTACTTCCTCATAGAAAATTTCTCAACACAGCATAAACATGTTCACTAATAGACCTAATTATCTTTAGTTTCTCTGTAAAAGGAAGCTGAAAGTGGATAAGCTCATGTTCAATAACTAATGTCTTAGTATTTTTCCTTATTTGGAAATGATCTGGATATTCAACGAATATAACTTGACTCATCAGTTAACTTAACCAAGTAAAACTTTAAGGTTTCAGGTTACCAAAAAGATTTGAGGAAACTAAAAAAAATTACCTAAAAGTTTTTATACTACTTATATCTATTTTATTTACCATATCTTAACAATTGCATTTAGATTACTGATGAAAATTTCATCATGACAAGTTATTTTTATTGCTGATAAATTTTATAAGGCAGATAACATGACCTTATTTGATTAATAAATCCAAGTAAAATAAAATTTGCATGACTGTATTATATTCAGTGTTGAAAAGTCTAAGGACATGTATATTTTAATTAACCAACTAACTTGAATTAGCTTTATTACTGAATAGTTTCCTAGATCACATGGATTTGAAAAGCATTTGAGTCAGTTTTCATTGTATTTTTGAATTCTTTATGAATATTAAATTTGTTTAAGCACATATTTGCTTAAGTCAAATAAATATAGCTTTGTTCACAAACTAATTTTAATAATACTATCTGGAGGTAAAGGTGGTGGAATTCTCTACTCCCAGATGGTATTATTATTAAGTTTAATATGTATTATACATATATACTCACATAAACATAGAAAAAAGACACATTATAGCTTCTATATACTTAAAATTTCCCATTAGTTCAAAATCTAAATGACCTTCTCCCCCTTTTTTATTCTGATAAGAATTACCTCCCCAAAGTTTATACATTAACACTTACATGTCAAAGGCACAGTGAAAATGAGAGTTTAAGATAAATAGGGGATTCTTTGGGATGGATAAAAAAGAGTAAGTGAAACTTCAACTGTCTCTAGAGCTACATTTTTAGTTCTGCAAAGATTTGTAAGATAAGGACAGTTGCTCTCAATTCTTCAAAGAATTGGATTGCAACTTAAATGACATCATAGGTTGATTTACCCATAAATTCTTTTACAAGGGCTTTAGAAGGGTTTTCTTTCCTTCTGGATTCCTAGTTTTATTTTAGTGTAGGGGAGAAGGCCTAAAAAAGTTCTTTCAGGCCCTACAATTTGGCCAATTTCTGACCACAGAACTACTTTGTAGTTTTTAGCTGGAACAAACAGTAAATATTTCTGGCAGTATTGAATAACCCCTGGGAATGAAGAGGCATCCCTGAAGAGGATGCATAAGATGTTTTGTTTTCCTCCTTCTACTGGGCACTACAGACAGAAATCTGGGAGAGCTGACTCTGGCAAGAATTCTTACCCTTAGCTGGCTTCCGCCAGTTTTTCCAGGATCCATCTGTAGCATTTTACCAGAATTTGGCAAGGTTTTTCATTATTTTAATTTAGGTTTCCCCTTGGCTGTTTAAGAGAAAAACAGCAGTTTACCAGAAAATCCCTCAGAGTTCCATCAACTTTGGGAGATCCCCATTAGCAAAGAGCCCTTCTTCAAGAGTAGACATGTGGTGTCTTTAGGGTCATTAACTTGGCATACTTTTGCTTTCGCTTAAGGGAATTCAGACACAGGATTACTAGAATGAGTACTCAAATAAAGGAGAATAGAGGGAAGCAGTGAGACTTACATCAACCTTATTTTTTGTTGTTGTTGCTTTGTTTTGTTTTTAGGTACTTTTTGTATCTTGAATTTTTCATTAACCTTTTGCAACAAATCTTTTAATGAAGCTATTTTGGAATTTGGAGACTTTTGAAGGTTTTTTGTATGCCAATTAAATAGGTACTCCATTCTGTTTCTTTGATTTGGGAGTCTTGGCTTTTAAACACACTTCTTAAATGATCTTACCTAATTGGAACATTCCTCATAATGGCCACTGTAATTCTAGGTTATAATTACTTTGAGGGCTGGCAGCAGTTTGGCGGGACCCTAGCTGCAAAGGGGGTTTAACCCACATTTTTTTGTCCAGCCATATCTAGCTGGCTAATTGGGTGTGACCCACTTATCTGCCCCACCATATCTTGGGGCTCCCAGGGTGACAGATACCAAGCCAAGTTCTCAGAACACAAAACAAACTTAAGAAGATTTTGCTATTTTTGTAGATGGTTATTTCTTCCAGGATCATAGTTCTTAGACATAAAATAAACAGGTGTGCCGGAAAGTAGCAGAAACTCTTTAGATTTTAGACATCCCACGTTATTATAATTACTTTTTTCAGCTAAGCTTTTGGGTCTCTCGGAGCCAAACTAATACCTAAAAGGGATGTGGCTCTGGGTTGGTGACTGTGCAGTGTTTTACAGTGTACCTCATTGCATGGAAATTTGCTTGAGATTAGCAGATGGTTTAGTGTCCTTCTAACTCATTCCATGACCAACTTATTCTAACAGACGAGTCTTTGATTTAGGTGGTAAGCATATACAATAGCTTTTAAGTCTTGACCCATGCCCACCAATTTTTGCAGCTTTTTGGCCTCTGAGATCCCTGTTAACAATAACTTTTATCTACACAAAACAAGACAAACATGTGCCTCCTAACATGCCAGCAGCAATCAGATGTTACTGCAGACTGGCCAAGAGAAGGCCAGGAAATTATTAGCAAATGTATTGTTTTAGGCAAGGTCACCTTCCTGAGGGGAGCAGAAAGGGTCTATTGGGTGGATTATCTCACTAGCCCTGACCAGGTAATTCCATGTTGACTGGTTAAAAGTTAAATTCCTCAAGGAGTTGAAACTACAAATAGATTAAGTATTAAGTCTTGGTTTGTTAACATAAGGCTTAGCACAAGGGACTCAATTTGGGGCCTGCTATATCCTTTTTAACAATTAAGAATTTTTCTTTCCTAATTCCAGCTACCTTAAAAGTTATGTGACTATATTATTATTTATAGCTATGATATATCAGCTATTATTTAGTAAATACTTCATTTTCTTACAACTCTTCATTGATGATATATATTTGGCTAGCTCAATTCATAAAATTTGATGAACTTTTATTTAGAAAAGTAGTAAACCTATGATCCAGCAATTGCACTAGTAGCTATTTACCCAAAGAATACAAAAAAACTAATTCAAAGGGATACATGCCCCCCCAATGTTTATAGCAGCATTATCAACAATAGTCAAATTATGGAAAGATCCCAAATGTCTATCAACTGATGAATGGACAAAGAAGATGTGTGTGTGTGTGTGTGTGTGTGTGTGTGTGTGTGTACATACATACACAATGGAATATTCCCCAGCCATAAAAAGAATGAAACCTTGCCATTTGCAATGACATAGGTAGAGCAAGAGAGTATTATACTAAGCAAAATAAGTCAGTCAGAAAAAGACAAACACCATATGATTTCAGTTATATGTGGAATTAAGAAACAAACAAAAAATAATCATAGGGAAAAACAAGAGGAAGGAAAACCAAGAAACAGACTCTTAACTATAGAGAACAAACTGATGGCTACCAGAGGGGAGGTCGGTGGGAGGATGGGGTAAACAGGTGATGGGAATTTAGGAGGCACGTATTGTGATAAGCACTGGGTATTCTGTGGAAGTGTTGAATCACTGAATTGTACACCTGAAACTAATATTACACTGTATGTTAACTAACTGGAATTTAAATAAAAACCAAAAAAGAAAAAAAAATATGTGAAGAATCAAACAAAATAAAAAAGAAAAAGAAAAAAATTAAAAAAAAAAAAAGCACCCATGGGGTGCCTGTTGTCTCAGTAGGTTAAATGTCAGACCTCGGCTCAGGTCATGATCTCATGGTTCGTGGGTTTGAGCTCTGCGTCTTGCTCTGTGCTGACAGTTCAGAGCCTGGAGCCTGCTTCAGATTCTATGTCTCCCTCTCTCTCCCTCACTCGCACTCTGTCTCTCTCTCTCAAAAGTAAATAAACATTAATAAAATTTTTTAAAGACAATTCACATTAAATAATTGTAACTGTAATGACTCTTATTGGTTATTCTTTCAATAGGAATGAGATAAACAAACTTCCTATATTTTAAGTGGTTTATTCAAAGAGTGAAGCAATAATCATGTTAATTATGATAAAAAATATTCTAATGGGATATGCTATTCTCTTAAGAACTGATTATTTGAAAGAGACAACAATACTATGATGTTCATAGTATTATAATTTTATATGCCCCTCTGTTTTTTCAAGTCATGACAAATAAGGTTTACTACAAATAAAGTGCTGCCTGCCTGTTTATTTTTCTCCATCTAGCTTTGCTGTGTGTGCACGTGCATGCATACTTGCCTTCAAGTTTATCTTTTGAGATGTTTATATTTACAATGAGATCTGAGGAAAGCTGGGAAGGTCCTTATGTCTTTAGGTATTTATATCAAAATTATTTTAATGCACTTTGTTTTATTTCTATTGAGCTTATTTTTTAAGTAAAAAAAAAATGTAAGTAACTGTGTAGGTGTTATCACTTAGACATCCTAGTATTAAAAGCTACTGAAATGTAAAATGATGGTATCTAGGATAAGTAAGAAGTGCATTTGGGGTGAGACAAGGTGTGGAGTTAAAGGGACAGGAAAGTGTAAGCTTGTACAGAAAAGGGAAATGGAGGTTGAGTTTTATGCCTGAAGGAATAAAAATCACCAAGTACTTTGTAATCAAATCTCTTGATGGGGGGCGGGGGGGAGGGAAAGGCAGGAGAAGATGGGAGGGAGGAAGGAGGTTTACCTACAACTTTAAAAGAAAGGAAGATATTTCTGTAAAACTGCTCTTGGACTATTATGTTTTTAAGGATTAAGCTCATGAGGTTGCTTTCCTTCTTGAATATGTTTTTTCTTAAAAATTTTTAGGAGCCTTTAAATGATTGCTGACTCTGTCAACTCATGACATGAGGAATCAACATTTCTTTGGCCCTATGCCAGCTGGAATGGATACCTCAGCTTTCTATGGCATTCAGAATCTGGTTGTTTCCTTTTTTGAGTGGCTTGCAAAAAATTAATATTAATGCTTTTAGATAAACCTTCATTCTATTTTCTACTCTATCCTCAGATTTTTACCTCTTAGTTGAATTTGAAAAAAAAAATATATGTATATATTTGAAGTGTTTTCTCTCACCAAACCATGGCTGTTTTTTTCTTCCTCTAGTATGAATAGAATTCAATATTGAATGCAAGGGATTTCTTTTAGTTAGCTTTGCAGTCAGCATTAAATTGTTGCACAATTATCCAGTGGATTGGTTTTAAAAGATCAATAGAATTATTTAAAACACTAATATTACGTAAGTTATTAGCAAACTATGTGTCAATAAATTATTATTTATACACAATTCCTTAATGACTAAATCAAACATCTAAGTATTAGTATGTTAGAGAAACTCTAGTCGGGCACTGGAGAGTAATGCCTGGGTAAAGGAATCAGTTTTAGGAAGCAACATGTACATGTTGAACTTAATTTAAATATCATTTGAAACATATGTTGGACCAAGATACACATCTTTCAGAAGCACATGACTTTGTCAGTCTCTTGTTTCCTTTTATAAACAGAATTATTATGCTTGTAATGGGCCAGGATACTCAAGCTTTGTTTCAGAGTACCATACTTGTTTTTGAAAATACTACTTAAGGTTGTAAAATGCATTTGCAATTTATAGCTATTTACTTTTAGAATTCCTTCCACGTGCTTTTGTCTCTGTGGTTCCTCAGGAGAGTAGCATGTTTTCAACCAGCATTATTTCCACTGCACAGCAACTGAAATACGATATTTGTTTCTTGTGGTATTGCTGATACTGCATATTTTAGATATTAAATAAATAGACTTTTCAAAAGACCTAATTAAGTCATTACTCTTGGCCAGACATTTTCAGACATTCACTAGAGCTATTAATTCACTGCATCAGCTGATTTTGAATATAAAAAGATTGTTGTATCAACATATTTTGATGCCTTTGTTTCTGTTCATAAGAATTATCTTAACTTTAGGAGTATTAATTATGACTGTCACTATATAGACAGGACATATCTAAATTTCAAACCATTTGTGTAATAGCTTTAAGTTGTCTTTTTTTCTTTGCTTTCCCCTAATTTCCAAACACTTACCATTTTAATAGGTAAGAATTGAATGTAGCTGTTTTCATACCTGGATTGCTTTACTAGAATAATGGAACTCTTAGTGAAACAGAATAAATAGTATAGAATGTGGTCAGATTAGAAGTCTAAAATTCTTATTTGAATGTTTTTGTTAAACCATATAATTATAATAAATACGTTAGATACTCCATGTACACCTGAATATACAAGATACATGTGGTTTTGTGTTAAACTCAGCTATTCCATTACCAAATTAAAACGTGCTTTGAGGCATTCACTTTACTAAATTTTAAGATTGGCTTGAAGAATGCAGTAGAAAAATATAGCCAATCCCACTGAACATGTATTTTGAAAGAGTATTTTTGTCTTTGGCTTATAGAAATCATACCCTTAGGTGTTTGGTAATGAAGGATAAAACACATCTAATATGTGGAGGAAAAGATGTATGGAAACCGTGGGTGCTGTGGTCTCCCAGCATGCCAGACTTCTAGTCTACAAATCCTAAATTTCAGGTTTTCCCAATATCCTTCTTGAGAGTTCTTATCCCGGATATTTTGATAAATAAACTTCTAGAGCTTAATAATTGTAAAAAAGATATTTATTTTATGTAAGTATATTTAAGTAAAAAAGTAATTGTTTGAAGTCAACAATTCCGACACTATAAGTCAGTGTCAAAACTTAACATATATGTATTATAGGAAATGAGAAAACATATTTTTTCCCTGCAATATATAGCAACTCAGTTGTATTTTCATTTAAAGTTTTCATTTACAGGAATCTCAGTCATCAAATGAACTTAATCCATTATATAAAAACAGGAATAAAGATAACAGCTATCACTGTTATATGCTTTCTGAAGGATCATTCTAGGTGTTTTACATGTGTTAACTCATTTAATCTTCACAGTAGTCCTATGTGGCAGGTAATGTTATTATTCTGATTGTCCAAGTAAAGAAACATCGGCTCATTGGGGCTAAGTATAAGGACCAAGGTGGAGCAGAGATTCAACCCCAAAAACATCAAATCTCATCCAGTGCAGTATATAATATTCAATGTAGTATTTTAATTATAATATAATTAAGAAATATCTAAATCAAACTGCTTATAATTTCAACATTGTACTGTCAAGTTTATATTTAATATATGTTTGAAAATACTGTATTACCAAATATGTTTTGAAATAATATATGTAGAATATATTTTAAAATACTAGGAGGTCGGCATTCCCCATCATCAAGTCCACATGGGTTCTTTAATTTTAATTCTTCTAAACTTCTTCATTTTTGACTTTGCTAATATCTAATCTTTCTTGAAACCTGCCCTTTAAACTCAGTGAGTGCCCATCAAGTGATGCGCTTAGGGCAGTGTTTAGCACTTAGTGAACACTGAATGAATGTACCGTTTTTCTCAACCTTTTCATGTCCCCTACTAACTTTCTAGTTTAGATTTCATGTATTGAGGGTCACAGCTCAAAGGTCTAAGAGAACACAAGAAATCACCTGCTCTCATTTTACAGAACATGGACTTGGAACTTCAAAACCTTATAGATTGTAGAAGGTTTCACCTTGAGGAAATGAAGCCCCAGTCCTTTGGGCCCAAACTCTCCTCACTCTTTCCCTTCTCTGGCCTCTTCCCACTCTAGTCCCTCCTACATTATCAACAGCCTTGAAAGATTGCTTCCAATTAAGCCAAGATTAGTGTTTTCTTGGCCATAAAATTCAAACCAATTTGTGTTGCAGTTGAGATTCTCCAAAATATACCCATAACCAAACCAAGAGTTTGGTTTGACCTTCTTCTATTCTTCATTTAAACTCTTTCCTCTAACAAACTGTTTAACAATGAGTAAGCCAAACACATCATTTTCCTTTCTTCTGCACTTTTGCTTAAACTCAAATATTCCCTTAGTCTTTGCTTTACAAAAAAAAAAAAAAAAAAAAAAAAAAAAAAAAAAAAAAAAAAAAAAAAAAAGGAAGCCATTCTACAAACCCCAGTTCAGTCCATACACATTCTCCATTAGTATCTTCCTTAAAGAAATCAACTTGGTTCTTACAGTGGTTATTTAAAGCCTCCCCCATTTAGTACTTGCCTCATTTAAGTACCTTCTCATACTGAATCAGAATGATCATGAGCTCAGAGTCAGGCAGAGTTGGATTTGAAATCTATGCTAACTGATGCAGTGTGACTTTGTAAGTTACCTAGCATCTCAGAACCCACTGTCTTCATTTGTGAAATGGCACCTCATGGAGTCGTGAACTGAAGCGAGATAATGCATACATAATGCTGTCACAGTCCCTGGCACAGAGCAAGCCTATAGCAAATCCTCTGGTCATGCGATTAGTAGTAGTGTCATTTGTATTTTCTGTAGCGACAACTTGACTTTTTTCTATGTGTATATTTTATGAGTTAAAAGATATATATCTTATACTGATGGCTGATATTTTCTGTTATTTAATGGATAGGTGTTGAAAGACTATGTAATATACTACTTTGGGTGGTTATCTTTTGAAATCTTTTAATATCTTATAAATGAAAGCCCAAAGCCTCACTTTGTCAAACACATACTCAACATAAAGAATGGTGCTCTTACTTTTCTACTTCTAACACGTTCAGATATGGGTCTTTTTCTTAGGGTGCGAATGCTCTGGTCACGTACACTATCATTAGTGGAGCTGATGACAGTTTCCGCATTGACCCCGAATCTGGAGATCTGATAGCAACCAAGCGGTTGGACAGGGAACGCCGTTCCAAATATTCCTTGCTGGTTCGGGCAGATGATGGCCTTCAGTCCTCAGATATGAGAATTAACATCACTGTCAGTGATGTGAATGACCACACACCCAAGTTTTCCAGACCTGTGTACTCTTTTGACATCCCAGAAGACACAACCCCAGGTAAGCGGCACACCCTTAAGTGTATTTTGCCAACGTCACTTTTGACTAAAATTATGGGATATGTAATGACTGCTCTTAAGTAACTAGTTTTTATTGTATACTACTAGGTATAAAAATAGATGTGCTAGATATTTTAGTCTTTTAATTAACCTTCTTTGATATAGTTCCCAAGTGAATTCCTAGACTTTGGAGAACAAATGAAGTTAGCAATTCATCTAATTACTAATTACAAATATTTCTGTTTCTGAAAGTATTTGTGATGAGTTGTTAATTTTCTGTCAATGACCATTTTGGTACTATTTTTCCACTTTATACTCTGTGATATTTCACATCCCACTTAAACATTTTATGTGTTAATATTGTTTCTAAATGCTGACCTCTAAGAAACTGGTCATTTAATATGTTGTAACTTTGCTACCCCTGCATCCATTCTGAATTAATGTACTTTAGAAATGCATTTGCAGGACAGGACTGCATCTTTATTTTTAACATATTTTAAATTGATTACAAAAATTAAAATAAATGGATACTGTAAAAGTGCCTAATATACTTATGGTGCTATGTCTACAAAGCACAAAGAAAAACACATGAAAACCTGTGAATACTGCCTTTAACACTTAAAACCTGTGTGACCCAGGGAAAGTTAATTCATATCTCTTAGCCTTAATTTCAAGTTCCATAAAATGGAAATAATAATTCCTGTTGGAATTAGAGTAAAGGTTAATTTGGAGAATATATCATAGTGTGCTAACACGGGGCTTGGGAAATCGCAGGTACTCAATAAGTGTTAGTGGAATCTCAATCCTGAATTGTCGCCTTGCCTCTTTGAACATATTATGTTGTGATTGTTGAGTTTGAGTACTAAATATCCATATTTTCAGTGTGTGTACGCTTCATTTCAATTATTGGAAATTCTTATCTAAAATTGAAATTTTATTCTGAATTACATTTGGAATGATTTTGCGTAATAAGGCATATGTTACAGAAACTCATTTGACAAAGAAATTAAATATTTATAGGCTACTTCTCACTGCAGTTTTCTCTTCCCTCCCCAACATGAGTTGTGCGCATCCTTCATGAAATTACCATCACGTTTATTTCTGCCTTAATTACAGCAATGACCACATGAGCTATCAAGTGATATCCCTTGAGCATAAGTCTGAATTATTGCTTGGGACCCACACCTTCCTGATACTAGCAATGGGCCCCAATAGAAGTCATTGCAGTCACCAATATGTTCATGAATTGTTAGTGCCAAGCAGAAAAATAATGTCAGAAGTAGTATTATTTCTCCAGAACATTTACACTGCAACATAGAATTTCCTGAGTATTTAATATGCTATATATTTCATTAATATTTGGGAAGATTGGTATCGGTATTAATGTAGAAATCTGCAGAATGTTGAGTTCCCTCTATTTTCATAGTGATTCTCTGGTTAAAATGTTTTACTGTAATAATAAAATTTGTTGGCGTCTGCATATAGTCTCTGAGTAATACCTTACCTCATTAATTTTAGACCATTAATTTATTTTTTGATAGGTTCATTGGTAGCAGCTATTTTAGCTACAGATGATGACTCTGGTGTGAATGGAGAAATTACATATATTGTGAATGAAGATGATGAAGATGGCATATTTTTCCTGAATCCAGTTACTGGAGTCTTTAATTTGACTCGAGCATTAGATTATGAAGCACAGCAATATTATATCCTCACTGTTCGAGCTGAAGATGGTGGGGGACAATTTACTACCATTAGGGTGTATTTTAATGTACTAGATGTAAATGATAACCCACCTATTTTCAGCTTAAATTCATATAGCACATCTTTAATGGAGAATCTACCTCTAGGATCTACTGTTCTTGTGTTTAATGTTACCGACGCAGATGATGGTATGTACTTTATTTTATACACTTAAAATTTCACTAAATATGACCTCAGATTTATATTATGTTTATTTACTGTGTTCAGCTGTCATAATTTTTTTTTAATATAGGTCCAAAAAGGAATAGATTTATGATTTAATTATAGAGGATTAAAAATCTGAGTACTTTATAAGTTAAATTCTTGTAACAGTTACATAGCATGCATTGCTATCATTTCAAAAACTTTGTCTTCTGGGGCACCTGGGTGGCTTGGTTGGTTAAGCATCCGACTTAGGCTCAGGTCATGATCTGGCAGTTTGTGAGTTTGAACTCCACATTGGGCTCTGTGCTGACAGCTCGGAGCTTGGAGCCTGCTTCGGATTCTGTGTTTCCTTCTCTCTCTGCCCCTCCCTTGCTCATGCTCTGTCTCTCTCTCTCTCACTCTCAAAAATAAATAAACATGAAAAAAACCTCTTTATCTTCCTTTTTTACAGTATTGCAGTTTAATAATGTAGAAGTCATAAAACAGTTTTTTACTAGGCTTCTGTCAGATTAGTAAAAATATTTGTCTACATTTATAACTTTAACATAAAGGATAAAATTTGGAAGCAAAAGGAAAACCAACATTTAAAAAAATACTTAAGAATGCATAATTAGTTGTATATTTCCAACAGAAAGCTTCTAATAATATTTTAGCAAGCTTTCATGCTTTGACTGAAAAGATAATTCCAGATCTCTTTAACTTATGCTATATAATCAAGTTGAGATTTCACCTTAACTCTAGACTTTACATGTGTTTGATTTTATTTATTGCAAAATCATTTGGCAAACTTTCTTTTAAAACATAACTCTCCTGGCCTTTATTCTAAAACCTGTTTTGTAAATACACATATTATATAATATAGCACTAGAGATAACATTGTACATATTATCAGTCTTTAACTAATATGTTTGGAAAGTTAATACCTTGTTTCCCCTTTTATTGGATGAGTTAGATGTCCTATCTCTTGAGAAAACAAGGGGCAGAACTTTCAAGAGGAAATAGGTCTCGAGCCTGAGGATATGCCTAACAACATAGGCATATCAACCTTAATTTAGAATTTCCTGGTTCTTACTGACTTGGATGATTAATGTAATTTCGGAATACCATTGTATCTCAACATTCTCCTCTATACTTAGTTTCCTTTCAGAATTGTCTAGAAGTGTCACTGAGAGATATGACAGGCAAAAAGCATTATTTTATATATGTTTCAATTCACAAAATTGGAAATACTTTCTTTAGAGTTCATTAAGTGCATTTTGAAGTTTTCCCCTTTTATATACAAGCACAGTTAATATTGGTCGCAGGTATATATCTAAAAAAGAAGTATCTGTAATTCTAGTACTACTACTATAGCTAATAATAACCAATATTCGTGGCATATTTAGCATGTAACTAGTCTTGGCCTAAGAACATTGCTCACTCTATTTCATTTACACCAGCCTAGCTCTGTGATTGGCTCCAACTGGCATTTATATACAATTGAGCTTAATCCCAATTTTGGAAGTTGATGTCTGTATTATAACTTTCATTAGTTTACCTGCTCTCTGCATATCAATATCTTATTTGTCCTTATGACTGGTCCTGACTTTTCTGTAGTGAAGAATTTTTTTTGCTATGTTTCTTTGTGATTTATTTATTATGCACTAGAGAGTGACCGTTGCTTCACAGGACTGTGTGTTCCTCTGGATTAAATTTTATTTTTCCTCATACCTTCAAATACAGAGAACTGCACAAGAGCAAATAAGAAACTTTCTTTGTGAAAGCCTGTTGGAATATTCCTAAAGCAATATATTATTCACAGCCATATATTAACCATTGACTTCAACTTACTCTTCATGCATTTCTTTTCCTTTAATTGTGTTGAGTAAAAGTTTCAAGCTACATTTTTCCATTGTTTTAGTTTTGAATGTTTTTATCACTGTAATTTCCTGTACTTTGGCCTAAAATATAGGACATGGTTCCTATTCTTTCTGAATTTCAAGGATAATGATAAGACTGAACCAGGGTAACCTTCTTTGTTTAAAATTACCAACTCAATCACACTAAATAGTTCTCAAAGTATTTCACAGGCAGTATTATTTAGACATTTTTTTAAAAAATAACAAATTCGGGGTACCTGGGTGACTCAGTTAAGCATCTGAATTTAGCTCAGGTTATGGTCTTGCTGATTGTGAGTTCAAGCCCACCTGAGGCTCCATGCTGAGCATGGAGCCTTCTTGGGATTCTCTCTCTCCCTCTGTCTCTCTCCTTGCCTCTCCTCCACTTGTTCTCTCTCTCTTCCCAAAATAAATAAACTTTAAAATAAAATAAAACAAAATAAAATAAAATAAAATACAAAACAAATTCATCTAAATCTGTGATCAAAAGGTTCCTGATGGGAGAGTATTGTCATTTGAGGAAATTTTATATAAAAATAAAGTTAATATTTTCTGATTCTCCAGCGTTTAACCTAAAATTTTAGGTTACAGAATTATTTAGTAAAAATAGGTCAAATATTTTACTATTTTTACAATACAAATAGTATATGTATTAATCTCAAGGCTTCCCTGTGTACAGTTTAAAAAAGTATTATATTGAGGCAAAATGTTATAAACCGAACTTAATGCAAATAAACTGGCTTTGGTAGTTATTATGTTATTCTAGAAATAAATGCATATGATTTTCAAAATATTGGGAGTCATAGACTGTTTTGAGAATAGAGCAATGGTAATTATTACTGAATAAGTTCACCTGTATATGCTTGGTACAATTGCAGGCATTCAAATTAAAGAAGTTTCATATTCCATTGACTTGAGGACCTTTTTTGAAATCGCTTCATAAAGCTGAATGCTATCTGAAACAGTTCTGTGCCTTACAGCTGTATGATAAGTTGACAAATGGCAGTTCATTGTAGCCTAATTAAATCATGTTTAGGGATTGTGAATAAATACACACATTTCATCACAGAACTATATACCTATGTTACGTGCTATATTTCCTGGAACTAAATAATTCTCGAGACTGAAAAAAACAAAAACAGAAACAAAGACTCAATACAACCACACATGCACAATAAAACTGCCAGAAAGAATCATGCGCCTAAACCACTTTCAGAACATTGAACACAAATGGCTAGAAATATGAACAGTTTTTAGTTTAAAGACCTGGTGGGCTATGAAATCCCACTAAACTCAAGTCCCATTGCTTATGGGTAAATTACAGAATTTTAAAATAATGTATGCACTGTTTCGTGATTCGAGTATTTGACGCAAAGGACAGAGAGAGACAAATGATATGAGCTCTGTATTTTTTTTAGGAAACTACAAATCGTTAGGGAGAATTTTGAGCTTCTCTCTATCCACATCCATTTTCTAGCTGTAGAGCACATGCCCAAAGTCATTTAGAATTGTCAGAAAGGAAAAGTCCTTTTCTTTATAGTAAGGTAATATATGGGTGGCTCTTGTGGCCTGTAATTGCAACGGAAAGGATTCATGAAGTTCCTGAGATGAGAGCTGTTTTTCAGATGGTGGTGCAGTATTTTGTGCAAAGGTTGTTGTATTTTTATGTTTATTTTCTCAAAGATGATTGTTATCATGAGTTCCTCTTAATGTTATTATCTAATATCAATATTTGTCATTATGAACCTGAATATAAAATCAAATTTTTCTTTTTTTGTAATTCTTGTTAAAGTTTAATACTTACTACTTACCCCACCCAACTGCCTCACCATACTTTTTTTCCTTAAAAAAAAGAGGCCGTTCTGCTGTTTACAAGGAGGCTATAAAGTCTTGGTATCACATTCTCTTTTTGCCTCTGAAATGTAGTTGTTTACTCAAGGAAGTGGCAAACATGGTGGACCAGAGTGTTCAGATCCTTGATTTAATTGCTTGAATTCCAATTGATTTATGTAGAAATGCTAGGCCATCACTTTGTAGCCATGTGTAATTTTGTCAGTTTTTCTAATTTCTTTTGATCTTGGGCATGAAAGATTTTATATGCTTTCACAGAGCTAAATTGTATATCTCTGCTTTTGGTATTATTTTATCCAGATGTTTTCATAACTTTTTCTCAGTAATAATTGTGTCCGAATTTGTGCCTCAAAGAATAGGAATTCAGTATTTACTGATGGGTTTAGCCATAAAAAATGCAGAAAGTTTCCTTGGTAAAAAATGACTTACAAGTATATTAAAAATATATAATATACATCTTTTAAATTAAATGTCTTTTTAGGGATATATAGGTGTATATATTTTCTGAAATAAGAAATATATAAAATATTTTATATATAAAATCTCTATATATTGAACCAATTGATGGAAAATTTTTTGCACCAGTTGATGGAACTTTTTCTTCCCCCATCCTTTGAATTTTAAGTCAAAGGTTGAAGTAGACTGTTGACCTTGTTCAATCCAGATCTTAAAATTCTCTTTGTCTCCTCCTGGTAAATTGACCTTTGACTCCCATTAGCTTTATTTATTCATATTTTTCCGGATCTTCAGAGTCCTAATTATTCTGAACTTTACACTGGTTGTTCACTTCTGAATAGTTTTAAATTAAGCTATAAATATTAAAAGCCACAACTCACAATGAGGAGGAAAATCTACCTTTTCAAAGATCTATTCAATCCTGGAGATTTTTATGAATAAATCAGTGTCTGAAAGTTATTTTCATAAAAATTTCTTCTCTATATCAACATATAGACAAAGGACATTAGATAGAGACCATAAAATCACAGGGAAAGAGTAATTCTAACATTTTTTTTTTTTTTAAAGAGCAGGCAATCCTTAGCTGGTAGAAAAGAAAATACCATTACTCAACTAAAACTTGCCTTCACAAGGAACATGACAAGTTTCAAAAAACGGTAAACACTAACTTAAGTAGGGGCGCCTGGGTGGCTCAGTCGGTTAAGGGTCTGACCTTGGCTCAGGTCATGATCTCATGGTTTGCGAGTTCAAGTCCCACATCGGGCTCTGTGCTGACAGCTCAGAGCCTGGATCCTGCTTCAGATTCTGTGTCTCTTTCTCTCTGCCCCTCCCCTGCTCAGACTCTGTCTCTGTCTCTCAAAAATAAATAAACATCGAAAAAAAGTTTAAAAAAAAGCGCTAACTCAAGTAGTAATAGGCTTCTAAGAAAGAGTATTTTTCAAGAAAAAAAAAAGAGAAAAAGAGTGATCAAATTGCTTCAGAAGACTCTTGGGACAGACTAGATATCATTTCTGACACCTGAATAGTTTGTTTTTTGTTTTTTGTTTTTTTTTAAAGTAATCTCTAAACCCAACATGGGGCTTGAACCAACCCTGAGATTAAGAGTCACATGCTCTAGTGAATGAGCCAGCCAAGCACCCCTGATGTCTAAACAGTTTAAATTAACTTCAGAAAAATAGGAACTATTTGTCAGCAGTTAACATAACTCAACAGATTTTCCCTAGCATAAAATCCGAGAGTATAAAATCCTTGTTGAGAATGAATTATCTAGATACATGAAATGTTTCTTAACAATACTTAGAATATCCTACAGTGTCCCAACATCTTTAGGAAGAGATATAAAAATGTGCATAGCATTATGCACAAGTGAAGAAAACATAAATCTGGGGCAAGAAATCTGATTTCTTTTTGTTTTCACTGCTTTTCTGTTATTTACTTTCAAATTATTTACTAAAAACAATTGGCCAATCCATTCCCCACATCATTTTTGTGAGAATATTCTCTGCAGTCATTTTCTGAAATAGGAAATTATATATTATTTTTTATAATTAAGAAGTGACACATGTTGTAAGAAAAATATATAAAATAGTATCTAAATATAGCCCAATAATATAGTGTGAGCATTTATATTTGCAGCCTTTTATGTGTAACTTTACTGCTAACATTTCCTTCAAAGAATACTTTTAAAACACATTAAGTGTACATAATAAAATCCGAGAGAGAATTATTTTCACAAAGGGCATGAGCCAGATGCTTAATAAGAATTAAAAAGTATTTATTGGTTCTGACAAGAAATGTAAAAGTAGGCTTAAAACATGACTAATGCCATACATCTGAAAATTTTATTACCCTTCTCTGAAAATTGGTGTCAACCTCAATAAATTACTGAAGTTCTAAATGTTTGGCTAATAGTATAGACTGTGGCACTGTTAATGTTGAACCCTCAGGAACCATTTGATAGAAATAAGAAAGTATATAGAAAAATATTCGCTCTCCGGAATATTTTTCTCCTTTCTAATTTTGTAATTTAACATTTCAACATCATAGTAAATTGTAGGCATTATATAGATCATTTGTTCACCAGATTGTAAACATCTTTTCAGAACAAAAGTTGACAGACAAGGAATTATGTGTATGCATTACTTACAAAACAATTAACTGTGGCTAAATCATCCAAAGTTGTGTTTGGGGCATCATATATCAAATATGCAGTTTTATGCCAGAATGTTTGGTACAACTTGGTCTGTAATCAGCACACATTCAAGAAAATTTAATGTTTTCCCTTCCATTTCAGGCATCAACTCCCAATTGGCTTATAGCATTGCTTCAGGTGATAGCCTCGGTCAGTTTACAGTGGACAAGAATGGTGTACTGAAAGTCCTTAAAAGTTTGGATCGGGAAAGTCAGTCCTTCTACAACCTGGTTGTTCAAGCACATGACCTGCCACAACTTCCAGCCTCCAGATTCACAAGCACTGCCCATGTCTCCATTATTTTGTTGGATGTAAATGATAACCCACCAACATTTCTTTCCCCTAAATTGACATACATTCCAGAAAACACACCTATTGATACTATTGTTTTCAAAGCTCAAGCAACTGACCCAGACAGTGGCCCAAACAGCTATATTGAATACACCCTGCTGAACCCTTTGGGAAACAAGTTCAGTATTGGGACCATTGATGGTGAAGTGAGGCTCACTGGAGAACTGGATAGAGAAGAGGTTTCTAATTACACTCTAACAGTGGTGGCTACAGACAAAGGTCAACCAGCTCTCTCTTCATCTACAGAAGTTGTAGTTATGGTGCTTGATATCAATGACAACAACCCTGTTTTTGTGCAGGCCTTGTATAAAGTGGAGATTAATGAGAACACACTTACTGGAACAGATATAATACAAGTATACGCAGCAGATGGAGATGAAGGTACAAATGGACAGGTTCGCTATGGCATTGTTGATGGTAATGCCAATCAGGAATTTCGCATCGACTCTGTCACAGGTGCCATCACTGTGGCTAAGCCTTTGGATAGAGAAAAAACTCCTACTTACTCACTAACTGTTCAGGCAACAGATCGGGGAAGTAACCCCAGAACTGACACCTGCACTGTCAGCATTGTTCTACTGGATATTAATGATTTTGTTCCCATGTTTGAGCTATCTCCATATTCTGTGAATGTCCCTGAGAATTTAGGGACACTGCCCAGAACAATTCTTCAGGTCAGTGTATTTAAATAAAATAAATGCTATGTTCACTATAAGACATCTAATTTAAAAGTCAACACTCGGGGCGCCTGGGTGGCTCAGTCAGGTGAGTGTCTGGCTTGAGCTCAGGTTGTGATCTCGTGGTTCATGGGTTTGAGCCCCACATAGGGCTCTGTACTGTACAGCACAGCTGTTTTGGGTTCTGTGTCTCCCTCTCTGTCTGCTCCTCCCCTGCTTGTGCCCTGTCTCTCTCTCAAAAATAAATAAACATGAAAACTTTTTCAAAAATAAATAAATGTCAACCCTCTCCTACAGTGTTCATGCTTCACCCACTCTCTTCCTCATTGTCTCCATAAATGCTTACCTGCAGATACAGGAAATCTCGAAAAGGAAAGGTTTATGAAAACTATACCCAAAAACTTACTGATTTCCTCCTCATAGATTAAAATATCGCATTACAATTATGTTCTTTTGTGGATACTCATGTTGCACACTTTTATGTATTTGTGTATTTTGAATTGTTTCACTATAACAGTAATATCTAAACATAGTGAGAAAATAAAATGATGTAAATGTTTGAAAACTTGGTTACAAAAATTCTACTCACTCGCCTCCTTACCTAGATGGAACTTTTGTTAAAAATTTTTGTGAAGCTTTCCAAAAATACTATAAGTTGATTTTATATATAGTTTTACACAAATAATACTACTCTGTACCATTTTTACTTTTTACTCGAAACTTAAAGATGTGTCTCAGGAACCTTTTAATATTGGTACATATGACTTTATCTCATTGTATTTAAATTTATTTATTTATTTTGAGAGAGAAAGTGTGTGAGCAGGGGAGGGGCAGAGACAGAGGAAATGGGAGAATCCCAAGCAGGCTCCAAGCTGTCGGCGGGGAGCCTGATGAAGGGCCCGATCCCACTACTGTGAGATCATGACCTGAGCCAAAATCAAGAGTCAGACGTTTAACTGACTACCCAGATGCCTCTACCTCATTATTTTTAATGATACATTTTATTTTGTGGTGGACATTGTGTTAGATTTATTCACATTCCTGGCATGTATTATTCTCCCCTACAGGTGGTGGCAAGAGATGATGATCAAGGTCCTAATAGCAAACTCTCATATGTTCTATTTGGTGGTAATGAAGACAATGCTTTTACTCTCTCAGCTAGTGGAGAACTTCGAGTAACACAGAGTTTGGACCGCGAGACAAAGGAACACTTTGTCTTGATGATCACAGCTACAGATTCAGGTACGCCTTGTCTGGTTATGAAGAATTTCTTCACAATATAAATAAATAAAAGTATATTCGTCTACCATGAAATTAAACATTTATTGGAGAATTTATGAATTCTTGGCACTCCAATTGTATCTATATAATTTATAGCAGATATATCACTTTGTGAAATTTGTGTATAAATATCTAAGTGATAAAGGCTTGAGTACAATACAAACAGGGCTCTATTCCTGTAAGACCAAATGTTTCCCTGCCCACTGAGCCATCACTTTTGAGGGTAATTTGATACTCTACCAATTGAGCCATGAGGCATTTCAAGCACTTTCAGCTTTAAAACATTCAATGGTTCTAACTGGCCATAGTGGGTAATAAATTGGGTCCAGAGTTCTTCATTAGTCGTCTAGGTTTTGTAAGTAGCCATAATAGGCATTTGATGAAGCCCCACAGAGCTCCAAAAGGAGTATCAGTGCGAACCTGGCATCCTCACTGAGTTAGCAGAATAGTGGACTACCATAGCAATAATGAAAAACAGTATATGCTAGGATTTAAAGTCTGTAAGCAGTAATTATGTAAAGTTGTATAGCAGGTGGTACAAAATACAATCTATTAAAAAATAATATTACTATTTACCACCATTTTGTTTTGCATATATTGACTCTCTAAATACTGAGACTTCTAATTCAAAATTGAAATAATTAAAAATTTGTCAAAGGAATGTTATGCCTTGAAGAAAGTATGTATTGCTTAAATATTTGTTGAATAAATGATTGAATGAATGAATTGATCATTGAATTCCAGAGGCATTAATGAATCATGAAACATTGCCTTGTGTGACATTCATTTATGCAAATAGCCACGCAACTTATTATTTAAGGATTAAAGAATTTGATAATGTTGACTAAGTTTCTAAAATTTTGTTGAAATCGCTTTAAGCCAAAGAGATTTGTTGGAACCTCAAAGGACTAAAATTATAGCTATATCTACGTATATAAATTTGTATTCATGAATATAGTATATATTCATGTAGATTTGTGGATACTGATACAGAACAATTTTGAATTTACAACTGTGCTCGTTTTACTGTTGTTGAAAGGTTTTTGATGAACATGGCATTAAGTTTTTGTTATATATGACCAATTTTGGAGTATACAATATATTGTTTCCGGTCACCACTTCTAATAAAAGAGCAGGGGATTTTGAGATTACAAGTCATGATCGATTTATATTCGGTATTCAGATGATAGTGCCAATGATTATTAATTCAGGTGGCTCTTATATATTATTTGCCATTTACTCTTGGGATTGTCATTATCTGAGACTATTGCCTACAGAGAAAACCACAGTCTCTGCCTTTTTGAAGATATGTGTGAATGACCATGTTATATTTTTGCAAACTATAAAATCCTGAGGAATAATGAACAGAATATGGTGTGGTAACCATGTAAAGTTTAAACCAAGTTTATCTGAAACATGTTTTATTATGTGCATAGTCAGTAATGTGCTTCATGGTCAGTAGGCACAAAGGGTAAGTATTCTTATGTAAGAAATACAGTCACTACTACATTGCTCATATCAATCCAGTATTTCAACAGTCACTTGGATAGAAAAGAGGAAAAAATTGAGTAGACACTGGTAGTCAGATATTTACAACCAAGGTTTTATTACTAAAACACCCCAGTCTTAGCTTCCTTCTCCAGTTAGTACCGGAAATGTGTGGTCAGTTCTATGCATGCGTGAAAACATAGCCTTTGTAAAAGTGAAGCGGGGAAGGAGAAACCAGGACCAGAAATCTAGTTGGCTAAGGCATCAGTCACTATAAAACCTGTGCACAGAATGTGTGTCACAGAGAAGTCATCCCTGGGTGGGAAGCAGGATGTGATTGCAAGAGTTAGGTTGCAGCACAGGGTGATCTGGGATGAGCAGGCACAGCCCACAAGTTCTCCATCAGAGGATTTGTACTTTGGAATATTCTAAGTCAAAAATCATGGTAGAGAAAGAATGTAACCATGTAGACAAGAGTGCTTGTTTTCAACCAGGGGATTCTGAGAATTTAAATTATTTTTGTATGTCTATGTAGTCAAGGGGTGGGGGATATTGTGAAGAATAAGGAAATTTACATATATATATATACATATATATATATATACCATATCTATATCTATATCTATATCTATATCTATATCTATATATCTATATCCATCTGTGTCATGCAGTATAACAGGTTTTACAGACATTAACCCATTTTTATACATCACTTTTCTTTATCATCTCAAAACCTTGCATGTTATTTTGATTTTACTTACAGTAAACCCAAACTCAGTGTGGTTAAATAATTTGCTCAGGATCACACAGCTATGTGGCAGAGTATGATTCAGAGCTTAGCATAGCTTACTTGCAAGTTCAGAGTATACTGAATTTTTAGTGTGTAAGCAAAGTCAAATTTGAAAAGAATAATATTGATTGCCAAAATTATTTTATTTGCAAACCAAAAGTTAGTATTAATCTGTATAATAAAATGATAAAAACTTTTACTTTGAATCTATCTCAGTTTGAATTCTGGTCCTGTCATAATTTTCTTTGTGATTCAGGTAAGGTGTACTATCTCTCTCAATTTCAGTATCTTCTTCATTACAATTGGGATAATAATAACTAGAAAGTAGTTTATTATAAGGTTTAATTGATACAACCTATGTTAAATTGCTAAATATGCCTATAACATAGTGTATATAATGATTTTAATAAGAATTGTACTTCATACACTTTAAATACTGTAAAATTCTTAGAAATCTTTGCCCTGTCCCTTACTACATAAGTATTATTATTAAAAGATGTATAGATGTATTGGTTTCATAAACATTTTTTAAAAATCGTAGTTCACATTAAGTTTCATTTTATACTTTACTACTTTAGAAATTTTTAGTTTGTAGCAGATATTTCTTTTCAACTTCCAAAGAATGTATTTTATAGTAAATGTTTCACTATTCAAGGAGACCACAGATTTTTAAAACTATAGTTCAACCAAAATACAGTTAAAGAGGAGTTTGTGGACTGACCAGCAAAGTTAACCATCACTCGTAGTGCTATTTCTCCATCAAAATGACAATATGGAAGGGACATTTCATTTGGGGAAAAAAACAAAAACAAAAACAAAGACAAAAAAAAAAGCCAAACACCTTGAAATGATAGAGCTAAAAGTGTTTTCTTCTAATAGACGTGGGTGAATGAGCCTGTTAGGAGTAACTTTCACGAGGAGGAGATTCAATAAAACATTGATCTACATGTGCAGACTATGCAAGAACCAAGCCCTGGTTCCAGCGAGTCAAACTGATGCCATCAGCCTTGAGTCTGAGGAAAATTGGGGATCTAAAATTCTTAATATCAGGACAAATAATAGAAGTATAACTCTAATTTCTAGAAAGGATTATTGGCACTACATGAGAAATGGAAAGATCATGTATATATTGATTCTGCCAAATACTGAGATAGGACTATTAATAAGTTATGGAAATTCAAATTATCAGTAACATTAAGGTATTTGGAAGTTTGTCATTTAGTGCCTTAAATATGGTGTTAGGGAGCATGATGGGAGATGTAAATGAGATTCAGCATTTTGGCAGCCTAGAAATTAGAGAATTTCTTAAAAATTTTTTTTATGTTTATTTATTTTTAACAATGAGAGAGACGGAGCGTGAGCAGGGAAGGGGCAGAGAGAGAGGGAGACACAGAATCCAAGGCAGGCTCCAAGCTCCGAGCTATCAACACAGAGCCCGATACGGTACTTGAGCTCACAGAACTGAGATCATGACCTGAGCTGAAGTTGGACACCTAACCAACTGAGCTACCCAGGCGCCCTGAGGATTTCTTAAACTTTGTCTGAAAGCACAGATTTTGATGAGAGTGGTTTTTTTTTTTTTTTTTTTTTTTTTTTTTGAGTTGCCCTGATATGAGCTCATGTGTCTGAGGCTCCTAGACAAAAAGTACTTAGGTATCTGAAGATCACTTAATATGGATCATGTAGAAAACAATCAGAAGTTGTGTGGGAAGTTGGACTGAATTATTTTAAAGTCATTAAAACTCATATGTGACAATGATTTTATATGCCATTAATTTGCATACTTTGGGTATCACAAATAAACCATTTTTGTGAGAGAACATGAGTTTGAGGTATCAGGCTTAAGAATCTGCCGTTTAATCTTGTATTCCAACGATGAAGTTTCTGACACAAGATTTAAAATACAGATTCACTTCTTTGATTTAAAAGGCAAATTGGTAGGTGACATGAGAAAACTCAGAAAAATATGGCAGCTTTAGATCCCAGATGCCATGTTATTCTCAAATTTGCCATGTTCTAAGGACCAGGAAATATCAAAGTATTCTAAACAAGAAAAAAGTTTGACAGTTTTATTCTAGCCCACAAATTACTTTCCCATTGCTTTTTAAAAATTCTTACCTGTGGCAGCCCAGAGATAGGTCAACTTTGGCAATATGGCAATACTTGAATCAGCTGTTTTTGTTTTTGTTTTTATCAGAAAACCTTTAAATCTTTGAATATTTTTGGGAGAGAAAATATTAGCATTGCACTCTCATTTATTTTTATTTACTGACTGCATGAGTATAAAGTAGCACATCTGGAAACTCTCTAACTACTCCTGTCTACTGCTTAAAATGAGTTACAACCACACTATCATGTGTGTGTGGGGCTGAATGTTACATTGCTAAATAACAAAACCAGAACAGAGTAAGATAATTCGACCTCATTTTTTTCCTATAGGCTTAAATTATTAAATGGTAATGTAATGGGTTGAAAGTATAACTCAACTCAGAATAATATTTTGTTTATAATTAAAAATATAAATATTCCCCTTAATTCTGCATTCCTGTTATTTTTTCTAGAAATAGAAATAGTTTGTACCAAGTACCGATTCCTAGGAGGCTAAAGCTTCAGCTTGGCACAGTAATGCAGGTACTACAGAGAACCCATCACTATGTGGTTGCTTTTAAGAGGGGCATTGTCTATAAAGCAGTTAATGCCCTTCACATGATTTAGCTTTCTCTTCCCAAGTAGCCTTCCTTATAAGAGTCTTCCTTACCATTGTCTTATATATGCAATAAATAAAATAATATGAGTTTAATGTAGTAAGTTGCAGTGAATTATCAGGGAGCCCAAAGCAATAATTTAGAAAATTAATTCAGAGAATTCAGTTACAAAATGGAAGTATATCCTGAGGAAAATATATAGCTTTGTAGTTAAACTGAAGTTCAAATCTCACCTCTGCCATTTCTTAGCCACGTAACCTTGGTTAAGTTACCCTCATGTTCATATTGATAAAATGAATATACCAATTTCTACATGAAAAGCTTACTGGCAGAAATAAATATGAGAATGATTTACTTTTAGGTTTAATATTAGTCAGCTTGTTTGCTGAACATCTCAAGCTCAGTAAGCCCAGATAACATTTTTTGACTCCCTACCCTCCATAAATTTCTCTTTGTCCACAATTTCCCAATTGCTGTTATCCTTCTTTGTTCCCTTTTCTCCATATCCCCACATTCAACAACTGCATTGGCAGGTAGATTTTTTCCTTAAAAAGATATTGAAAAATATCCTAAATTTTTCCACTTTCTTCATTTCCACTACTAACACCTCGGTCTAAGCCAGGACTAATATAATAGCTCCCTAACTGTCTAACTTTTCTCCCCAAAGTACATTCTTCAAGCATCTCATGAACTTTGAAACTATAAATTAGATCATCATGCCCTATCGCTTGCTTAAAAACCCTCCAGTGGTTTCTGAGAATAAAGCCTGAACTTCTCACCATGACACATAGCATTTAGTGACCTGGCCTCTGTCCACCTCTCTGACTTGGTCTTTCCCCACCCACTGCCACCTTTATCAGGCACCTGCCCTCCCGAACTGGGCAGGCTCAGCCACTGTCACCTCCAGCTCTGCATTCAGTGTCATCATGTTGATGGGTTGACATCAGCCAGTGTGGAAACATTTGACACACAGAAACCAGTAAATGTCACCAATCAGGTGACTTGCTTCTTCAGTTGCCGTCACTTTTATTGCAAATTGCCAATGTCAGATAATTTGGCCTTTAAAAATTGCCAACCTTCTGCCTTTGCCCCCGTGTTCAGGTACTTCACTCTGTCTGAAGTGTTCTACCCTGTAGCTGGCTTTTTCTTTTTTCTTTTCTTTTTTTTTTAAGGCCAGACACATTCATGTTTTAGTCATTCTGCCATTATATCTAGCTGAGATATCAACTTCTCATAAAAGACTTATCTTTTTTTTCTTTTTTTTTTTAATGTTTACTTATTTTTGAGAGAAAGAAAGAGAGAGAGAGAGAGAGACAAAGTGCATGCAGGAGAGGGGTAGAGAGAGAGAGGGAGACACGGAATCTGAAGCAGGTTCCAGGCTCTGAACTGTCAGCACAAAGCCGAATGTGGGGCTCAAACTCACAAACCGTGAGATTGTGACATGAGCCAAAGTCAGACACCTAACTGACTGAGCCACCCAGGCACCTCTCAGAAAGGACTTATCTGACCACCAGTCTGATGTAATCCCCTCTCTCCAGTTTTATTATCACTTTGCCTTGTTGTGATTTTGTATTAAAACCAATTATTATCTGAAAATCTAATATCATACATGAGTGTGTGGAGTAATCAAACTCTATCAATAGATATCCTTCCAATAGAATGTAAACTTCCTAAGTCTTGTGCAAAAATGAATTGGCAGAGGGGCACCTGTGTGGTTCAGTAGGTTAAGCATCTGACTCTTGGTTTTGGCTCAGGTCATGATCTCATAGTTTTGTGAGTTTGAGCCCCATGTCAGGCTCTGGGCCGACAGCGCGAAGCCTGCTTGGGATTCTCTCTCTGCTCCTCCCCCACTTGTGCTGTCTCTGTCTTTCTCAAAATAAATGAATAAACTTAAAAAAAATGAATTGCCAGAAACACCCAGAACAGAACCTGTGGCATAACAGGTGCTTACTAAACATTTGTTAAATGATAAAATGATTTAATGGGTAAAAAGTCATGATAATCAATCATCACCATCTTGTTATTTTAATATGCAACTGTTATTTCATATTTTATTTACCAGGCTTTTAGTTTATTGTTATATATTTATCACTTGCAGATTTTTCAAAGGTCTTACCAAAAGGAAAAGCACCAATCTTTGTAGACTCATGGCTGAAATTCCAGAAGTTTTTCTACATTGGTTGTGGTCATTCAAATTGACCTCTGCTTTGAAAAAACAGCACAAGTGTTTAAGGCTCTGGAGTGTTTAGTGTGATGTGATAAATTGCAGTCATATGTAAGGACCCAGTGAAGCATTTTATGGCTTTAATTCAGTTTCAGATACTTAAAATACTGTTTGAGCTATGTTCTCATGACTTTCCCTTGAACCTTCTGGATCTCATTCAATTCTGTTATCTATTAGATGTTTCTAGGTAGGTCTTGTTCTACTCTGTGCTGTGCCCCCTACCTTTTCTTAATTTAATTCACTAATTCAAAATCTGCATAAGAAGAAATTATGTGCATTTGAAGTGTTACCATTTAGCAATTCTTTAATACATGGGCTTCCCAAAACAAAACAAAACAAAAAATGTGAGCCTTCCATATCACTCAAATACCCAGCACCTTTTTAGCTATAGAAATATGTCACACGTATGGTATTTAGCTTCACACGGCTTAATAATAAGGGCCTATGACTCTTCATATAAACGTAATATGAAAACTTTCACTTGTTTTGACTTTTGTCATGGGAATTTTGGTGTTTAGATAAACCGTTCCAATAGATATACATCTATACAAGTAATTTTTTCAGGTTTGATATATATATGTATATACATACATTCTTTTAATGCAAGATTATTTTCTGCCCTCACCAGAAATTTTAGAATCTGTGAGTCATTACTGTCTGCCACTACTCTTTCAGGGAACTAAATTAGTGTGTGAAAAAACATTAAAACAAGGTGATATGACAATAGAGGGATGTTTGTTGTATTTCAGTGTGTAATATGGAAGGATTTTGAATATATATGAAACACTTTCAAATTAGAAAAATTTGACTTAAAATAATAATTTTATAGCCAGAGGACTTCTTGGAGATGAACCAGACCATTTTCTTTATATTTGAGATAAGAAAAGTGAGGCCTGGAATAATTAGGCAGTTTGCCAGAGCTTGAAGAATGAGACTGACAGAGTCAAGAACAATATCAAGGATTTCTGACTGTCAACTGAGTTCTTGCTCATGTATACTGTATTTATGAATTAGGATCTGCTGACTCTCTGAATAACACAGATTTCCAAAAATGCAATTTTAATAAATCTTTTCTTCTTATATGTTGTTCATTGTACTCTAATGAATAAGACATTTAACTGTTATTTTTATTTTTCCAAATACATTGAATCAAGTTCAAAATATTTTAAGTGAAGCCAAATTAATTAGAATCAGTAATTTCAATATTGATCTTTTGAAAATAGGCTTAAATTTTGCCATTGTTCAAGTTAAATTGCTAGGTAGGAGAAGATACAAAAAAATTCATTAGAATTTCCAGGTAGAAGATGAGAATATTATCAATGATCCCTGCCAGCTGTCATTTTGCATTTATTAAAATCAAACCATGAAGCTAATTTTTTAAGGTATTTATTTGTGTTTGTGTGTGTGTGTGTGTGTGTGTGTGTGTGTGTGTGTGAGAGAGAGAGAGAGAGAGAGAGAGAGAAAGAGAGAGAGAGAGAGAGAGTATGAATGGGGAAGGGGCAGAGAGAGAGGGAGACACAGAATGTGAAGCAGTCTCCAGGTTCTGAACTGTCAGCACAGAGCCCGGCACAAGGCTCAAACCCACAAACCACGAGATCATGACCTGAGCCAAGGTTGGATGCTTAACTGAGTGAGCCACCCAAGCGCCCCCATGAAGCTAATTTAATAGACCTTATAAGTGAATTCTGATTACAGTCAATGAGATTCTTCTGCTTCTATAGGCTATATTAGTGTGTAACAAGCATCTTGATATTGTGTTGTTATGAAGTTAAATAAAGCAGGTTAAGTGGCACAGAGTGAGGAACTGGAGGATAGTACAGTCAAGAAAGTGAAATGTGGAAATCCAGGGAAACAGTGTTGCTGGCAGATGAAACAGCCCTGAGGCAAGGATGGAGTTGACCACACCCAGAGAACTGCAAGAGGTGCTGGATGGCTGGACAAGGGTGAAAAAAAGACAGTCTTGGAGGATGGAGGAAGCAGAAGCTAGATCACACAAATGTTTTAGGGCAGGGTAAAGAATTTTAATATTGTTCAAACAAAGAGGTGAAGCCTTGTTAGGGTTTTGGACAGAGAGTGCCGAGAGATTTTGGAAAGACCTGGTTTCATGGAGAAGAGATCTGGCTTTGTAGTGGTGGTAAAGAGCAAGAGCAGAAATAGAGATGGTGGTTAAAAGACCATGACAGCAATCCCTGAAGGAGATAATAGTATTTGGCATAAGGTGACGGTGTGGACGTAACGAGCTAAATATCTTATCCGTTTTGAAGATAGAGCTAGTGGGACTCGATGATCGAATAGGAGGCGTGGGAAGTTAGGAAAACAGATGAATCAAACAGGAGTCCTAGAATATTTGCCTTAGAAATTTGGAGACAGGGAGATAGAAGAATTTTAAGATAAATTATCAAGAACTAATTTTTGGGTATGGTACATTTTAGATATGAGATATCCAGTGGAGATGTCAGGGAGATATATATGAAAGTTTAGTTCTTAGAGAAGACATCGGGGTAGATACAACGTGGAAAGTCATAAACTTTCCATTCCGTGAATTCTGAGGGCTTGTATGTGCCAGAATTTGTACTATATCATCTCATTTAATCTCATAATGGCACTGTAAATTAGACACTATTATTCCAATTTTATGAATTAAAAGAAAAAAAATAAAACTAAGCATTCGAGAAGATAAGCAACTTGGCTTAGCATGCAGCTGTTTTTCAGTGAAAATGGGATTTAAAACTGGTAACCCTGTCAGGGAAAACATTTCTAAACCATTACTCACTGCTTCCACATATTAGCTTGTCTACTGTGATATGTTTTGCATAGACCACATTTATAAGAATTTCCTTTCTTTGGATTAAATGTTATTTTTATATTTAAAAAAAACCTTAAAAACCAAGTGGTTTTTAGCCATTAAAACAGCTTGCAAAATAAGAATATTCATAAATTTGAAATCAAAGGATTGATATTCTTCTTAAATCAGGAAATGCATGTCCAAGGGTTTTAGAAAGTGTAAAACGAGTGTTAGATATTTTTCTAATATACAATATGTGTGATACACACATATGTACACATACAATGAATCAGTTGTGCTATGTGTGTATGTTGGCATTGAATTTGGAGGTGGGAAATTAATCAGTTCACAAATTAAATACGTTATTCTTTATCTGTTCTTGGTCTAATATGCAAAGGGATATAGAGATATTCTGTGTATAGATTAGACCAAAAAATTTAGTTATGAAGCATCTATGTGTCAGCATAACTAATAGGTCTGAGGGGAAAAGTTCAGTTATTAGCATTTCTAATTAAGGACATGTATCATATGACTGAAAGAAGGCCTAAACTTCATTCTTATGCAGGGATAGAAAATTACTTTTTAATGGAGGGGAAACATGATGCTTTTGCAAAAGTTGATTCTAAAAGCTAAAAGGGCTAATAACTATGCTTTATTTTCTTGGTGAAGATATGATGACATTTGAATGAATGCTATCTGTCATATTGTTTAAGCTGAGACAGTCATTGCATTACAAATGGCTCTATAATCAAAAGAGAGGTCAGAAATGTGGAATATGACATTTTACATCGGAAGATGGTTGTTTTTTAAATGTTCCAGAAAGATGGCATTTTGTCAGCATTATTTGTGGGAAAATGCTGAAGAAGAGCTTGCCTTGTGTGTTATGATGAACATTCTTAATAATGAAAATTGCTTGAAAGCTTTCCACAAGGCACCAGTGGTTCCGTAAGTCAGATAGAGCCAGGATTATCTTCAATTACAAAAAAGTTAATTGTATTTAACTTGTTGTATATTTGCATCTACGGCAGTCTTGGTTATTTCCATCAGAGTTGCTGAAAGAAATTTTTTCCACAAGTTACTGATCTCATAGGCTTTTGTTCAGCAATTCATGAATCAGCATCCAAGCTAGTAGACAGAAAGAACCTTCACAGAGCTGTACAAGGCAAGAGATTTGTGTAGACCAGATAAGCCCTCTACAGCTCTGAACACACCTGATCTTGTCTTATCTCAGAAGCTAAGCAGGGTCTGGCCTGGTTAGTACTTCAACGGGAAGAGCGAGGACATTATACAGGGCATTTGCTGATTGGTTAAAGCAAGGTTACTTTCCTTATAGGCATAAGGAAGACTTGGAGTGAGCTAAGGTAATTTGTGCTGAAGAAGCAAGTACTGGTTGGTTGACCTAGGCCTCTGTTTCTGGAGAACTGAGCACACTTAGTTAAGTTCTGGTTTGCTGATGTGACGCTTAATATGAATGAGGCCATCTTGGGCCAAATATGCTTACTTTAACAAAATACTTGTCCTAGGATGAGAATTTTATTTCCAAAGTTGATAACTAACAATTGTTTTACTTCCTCTTATTTCTAGTAAGACTTTGTACCATGTATGTTAGTGACATTATATTATTATAAATTATTTATTTAAATGCATTTTTTAAAAACCGGCTACTCTTTAGTAGGAAAAATTCTTCCTACATAGAATTTCATTTGTATATTCACTAGATACAAATACAAAAACAAATGATTTAGCTTCTAAAATTGTTAAGTAAAAGCTAGAATTGTCATTATGTTGCATAGAATTAAAATTTAATAAAATAATTTCAGTGTAGATTTTATTTATTCATGTAAGCTATAAATACGAGTGGACAAAGGACCCAACTTTGAAATGGATACAAACTATTTGCAATATTAAGGAAAATATTTATATGACTTAAAAGATAAACATTAAATGTCGTAAAAACTGACCTCACTGTGAGAATTTTTTTTTACCTTTTCAAAAAGTCTTTCCATTTTATCCTGATAAAGCATAATCATTTTGTAGTGTGTTTTGATCATTATTTCATAAATATATAATTAGATATTTTCACTAAGTAGGCAGGAGGCAAGTTGTGTTTAGCATTTGAGGTAGCCTTTAATGTTTCAGAGTTTCAGCATTTATTGAGGATTTTCTTTTAAAGTCCTCTAAAAAGTAATTCCTCAAGACCTGCTTTTTGTGCGGGATAAAATATTTTGTTAACATTATATATTACTTTATAAAAATTTTAAATTGTGGCTATATATATATATATATAAAACATAATTACCATTTTAATTATTTTAAGTGCACAATTCAGTAGCATTAAGTACATTCATATGGTTGTGTGACTTTTCAGTGTCATTTTCATAACATTATTAAATAGTTTCCCTTTTTTACTTATGACTTCTATTTAGTATAAGAATTTATCAAGGAAATATGGTGTTTTTGGTAAAGATTCCTACAACAATAATTTAAAAATCAAGTGTTATCTAAGGGTATATATACCTAATTTATATAAATATATTCGTAAAACTAATTAGCAGTAATAAATTACATTATAAATGTTATTTTTAAAATACACAGTTTCTGTTCGTATTCGAAAGTTTCCGTACTTATTTGTTTTATTCATTTGCTGAATTCAAATTTAAATCTAACCACACAAGGTCTAATGTTAATATAGAACGGCTGAAATTTCAGTAGATTTTCAGTGGACGGCTTACTGTGAGAAAAATGTGTTTACTTCTTGGGAAAGAAAAAAAAGAAGCTAATACTTTACTACAACAAACACACATCCAGAGGACCTATTCACCAAATGTTTGATGTCAAGAATGAAATCGGCTTTGTTGCAAAGCAACAGATTTTAGTTAAGCAAAAATTTTATTTCTGCAGAATAGTTTTTTATGTTTCATGAAAGTATGTTTAATTTATAAGGGTTAACATAAAAAATGTAATCTGCCTGTAGTTTGAACTTTAATTACTCATTTAGACTCATTTATTACACTTACTAAAAATGTATTTTCTGATAGAGCAGTTGCTTAAAACTTTTTTTCTTTTTAAATCTCATTTTAAATTAACTTGAACTTTATGTTGATATATTTGAGCATATTAAGCCACCAGTGTTAAAAGCCAATATCTACTTAATCATTTTCCAAATTCAAAAATATAAAACATGACCCACACAGAGCATGAAACTACCATAGTATAATGGATTATCAGAAGATTAAGTTGTAAACAGTCTCTGTGTGTGTGATTTATTTTCACACCTTTTTAAAAATGCTTTTCAGAATCATATGCATTGTTTGATATTTGCTCTAAAAATTTCAGAAGGTTTCTACCAATTTACTCATGTTTATTTTTACACTTATATATATATATATATATATATATATATATATATGTATGTATATATATGTATATATATACATGTATACAGATGAATGTATACAATACATAAAATTATACAAAATGAAATTTGAAGTTCTTCTTATCTTCCAACTTATAAGTATATTCAAATGTCCACTGCACCTCCTGGCCTCTATAATTATAAATTTCTGAGGCCTTGACCTTTTATTTTATTTGTACCTTCAACCCTTTTCATTGGCTCACTGTCATCTGTCAGGAGTCTGTGTCACTACATCCTGCCTCTTCTTTCTGATTGTGTCTGTTTTTCATAAATCAATCCAAGATGAAATTTAACAATCTTGCTCTATTATGCCATTGCCTATATAATTCATCATTAGCAGACCTATTCAAACTAAACATTGGTCCCTAGTATTCTGATTCTTCTCCTGGGATTCAGTATTAATTGGGACCCTCTGTTTTTTAAGTAGTAGACTACCTCCAAAACGTTGACCTTTGTCTGCAGTTTTCTTCTCTGACCCCAGCCTTAGGCTAAGGCCTGTATTCCCAGATGTGTATTTCTAGAAGTATTCTGTTCTTTGAACTTTCAGCCAGTCACTAGACCAGATTTCCATATAAAGAATCAAAGGAAAAGACTGCAGAATGAGAACAAAGTCTAATGGTATGCATTATGGGTTAACATAAAGATGAATTAAATAAAATTACTCCTACTCTCTATTAGCTTATAACTTAATAGAGGATATGACAGAGTACATTGATAGTAATAATAATACAGAGTAAAACATCTATAATAAGAATGGCATTGAGGTCCAAATTGGCTCTTTCTTTCCACTATGGCTGAATATAAATAAATTGCTTAAATTCTTTGAGTCTCAAATTCTTTATCAAAAAAAAATTAATACCTATTTTATGGAATCTGTATATTAAATGAGTAATACATATATAAAAAAGTATTTATATATACATGATCTCAAGTGTTCAACAATATGTATATACAAATATATATGTATATATACATTTATATTTCAATTTATAGATAAAAATATGGGCTACATTTACACAGAATAATTAATATTTCAGTTTTTCGCATACTAATATTGAGGCTTTTTGGTAACTTGCAAGCAGAGACAACAGATAGTCTCATGTGTCAGCCTAGAGCCAACAGAGAGGTGTGGACTAAAGATAAAGTAACAGTAGGCATTGTGCCGCACTTCACAAGGGACATAACAAAAACTGTTAGGAAACAGGAACATAAGGATCCTAGACCACTTCTTCACATAGTTAAGAGGGAGAGTTTAAAGACAACCAAACACAGAAAAGCAACGATGAAAACATGGCTTCATCATTCAATTAGCAGATAAGAGGAAGTGCTAAAATTTATGTGGGCCATCAACTAGGGAACTTGTGTCTTTCATCTGAGACCAGTGATGAAGAAATAAGATTTATGCGAAATCAGGGGCGTTCCATTTTTCTCCTTTGATTTCACTTTCCTGACTAAAGTTCAGAGGCAGTGACTTCCAGAGCTCACGCTATTAGTGGACAAGGATGAGATGGGATCTGGTTGTTTGGCGGTTAGGTCCCATTCCCAAGAATAAAAGTAAAACATATTGGAAGCAGAATTCAAATTTAGGGTTAATTAAATCTCAGTAAAAGACTTAGAAATTTAGAACAATGTGTTTGTAAGTTTTCCTTATAAAATTGAAAAAAGTAGATAAGACCTGCATGCACATCCTTTGAGGCAACAAGAAGGGGAGGCCACTGGAGAATTGTGGTTCATTCTGACAATTCTTGAAGAAAATAGGAAAAGAACCCTAAGTGCTTATAAACTGGGCTGTGGCAGCTACTAAGAGAAACAAAGGGGACCCTTTGCTTGAGAAGAGCTCCCATGTGGATATGGGATCACCTATGGGGCTACTTCTCAAGCTGGGACCATCTTGTGGTCACTGATGTGCTTTTAAAATCTTTTGGAAAATTAGGTATTCTCTGGTATGAAGACACTGAGATTGAACTTGCTGAATATTTTCCTGGGTAAACAATGTTTTTCTCTTTTTGCTTACTAATTCAGAAAACACATCAGCAACCATATTTATGTAGTTTAGAGACAAAGAAAGAAATCACATGTTCCTGACCAAATGAGTTAGTCATCATTTTATGTGGTTTTCCATATATGTGTCATCAGACACTTTAGAATACCAAGGATAAAACTTTTGCTTGGCAGTTACTGGGATACTTCTTAACAAGTTTAAGTATTGTTGATTAGAGAGCAATGGGCATACCAGAAATATTTAGGTCTTCTTTAAACTCTCACTGTAAAGTACCAAATTTTTTATCTTTAAATTTCCAATCAACATGTCCTCCACAAAGTTATGAAACGTTTGAGAGCTAAGTGTCTCGTTTTGTTACACTACAAGGGAATCATTAAGAAGAAAGGATGACTCAAAATATTTTCCTGAATAATATTATCATAGAGCTGAGTCAAAAGTTTCATTGGAGAATAAAAATCCTGAGAACTAGAAAATTGAAATCTTTAATATTAAGAAAATGGACCTTCCTAATGTAGTTTTCATTTTTCTTGTGTCTAAAGCAAGTACAAGAACAAGGAATACATTTTAACTATATACCAGTCACTATCCTTAGCATGTTACATTTCCCTCAGTATCTCTTTGGGGTACGTTCTATGCGTATTATTCCCATTTTACAGAAAAGGAAACTGAGATTTAGTGAGTAGAGTTCAATGTCAGTAAACTATATAAAAGAGCCCTCCATATCCTCCTATCCTTTGCTTCTAGGGACTTGATTTAGTTATTCCCTCTCTCAATACATCCTACTGTGCACACTGTCCTTCCCATGGCATCCTCTTTTGCCCACATGAAAACACAGATATCCTCTAGTTACCTTTTTTTTTTTAAATGTAACTAGTGGAAGAGATACCAACATGATGCAGATAATTAACTTCCATTTCACCAAATTGTACATAATTAAACATACATAAGAGATTTAGTCCAAATATTGATCATCAATGATACCCTTGAAGGTATTTAGTTAGCTTTAACAGGACCCTTATGAGAAATTGAAAGTCTCTGACAGGAGTGCTGTCTCCAAATGCCCCACAAACTTCCAACTGGCAAATAACTAGGGTCTATCACCTATGGACTTGGGGCTTTTCTCCAACTTGTGTCTTATGTTGTTCTCTGGGCCGAGCTTGTCCAGAGTCCCAGCACATCTCGCTGAGTGGCACACGTTCAGCCGCTAGCAACACCTTTGAGCTTTTTGCCAGTGGCAAACAGCTTCACATCCAAGTCCCATAGATTAAATTCCAGCTCTCTCACTATGTCTATGGCCTTGAAAAATCATTTAATCCGATTATCAGCTTATTTAAACATATATTGGGGATAGCAGGGGTACTAACTGATGAGGATTACACAATGTAGTCTATGTAAACTTCTTAAACCAGTACTTGCCTACTTAAGGATATGATCATTATTAATATGTTGAGTGAGATCTTTAAAGTCTTATTTTGATGTGCTTCTCCAGTGTTTGTAATACTTCCAAATCTATTTTGTGTATGAAATATTTGTGACATCATTTTACCATTATTAACATCAAGTGACTAGTGAAAAGGCAATTATACTCTTTTAGTAAGTTTATAGTTAATTATACATATAAGCAATAGTAAAGACTAATTCTTGTTTCCTTTAATACAAAATCAAACATCTAAAAGGTAAGACTCTGGGGTGCCTGGGTGGCTCAGTCAGTTAAGTGTCCAACTTCAGCTCAGGTCATGAACTTGCGATTTGTGGGTTTGAGCCCTGCGTCGGACTCCGCTGACAGCTCAGAGCCTGGAGCCTGCTTTGGATTCTGTGTCTCTCTCTCTGCCCCTCCCCGACTCATGCTCTGTCTCTCTGTCAAAAATAAATAAAAATTAAAAAAAAATAAAAGGTAAGGCTTTGGGAGTCATGAATTTAAAAATATGTTAATGGAAATGGAATGTTTAATATAAAATACTTTACTGAGAAAGATATATTTGGCAATAATTATCACCATGTAGCCTAAATTTAATTGCATAGATTTATGGGAGCAGTCATGCTTCATCACAGTGCCTAGCTCAACTGGTCATACGCATTTTCATCTCATGTAGAATTCAAGCTTCCTTGTATAGAGCACAGATATAACATCACTAAATCCACTGCATTCCATAATTTTCTAGTCTGTTTGTTCTAGTCTGATTTTGGTTCCTATATATTTGAGCATAAAAGCTCATTGGTTATAGGCCATCAATAGTTACAATCTAAGAACATAGAACAGGTTTAAATAGTAGTAAAGGAAATATCAGCAAATCACAGGATTACTAGAAAAAAAAATACTGGAAAGTTGTGAATCTCAACACCATTCTGTGAGGAGTAAAAGGGAACATCGTAGACATTTTACAGAGAAATGAATGAGTGAATGAATGGATGGCTTTTATTAAGAAGTGTTGAGTGCTAGAAATAAGTAGAATTTAAATTTCATATAGGGGGGAATAATTTTCTGGAAAGTTTCAATATCTTAAACAGAAAAAGAGAGTATTCAGGGCTTTATTTTATTTTAGATAAACACAGTTAAACAGATCTCTATTGTTTCTATTTAGAGAGATTAAAGTTTGAAAACTGATTTTGAACATGCATCTAAAGACAGTTGATTTGACTTTTAGTTTTGGGACAACCCACAGAATCTAACCAAATATGGCTTCTGACCTTCACCACAAAGAGTCTGTTAACTTTGTGTAGTACGGACAGTGTATGCCAAGGTTTTGTTCAATGTTGGCTTTTCATTATATGCTGATAACAGAGCTGGAACA
The DNA here is from genome assembly GCF_018350155.1 of Leopardus geoffroyi. Lineage (NCBI taxonomy): Eukaryota > Metazoa > Chordata > Mammalia > Carnivora > Felidae > Leopardus > Leopardus geoffroyi. Next base: position 99,115,620 of record NC_059327.1, on the reverse strand, counting down.
AGAAATAAAAAAAATAATTGTTTCACATTTATATTAAATATTAAATAAATGTAACAAAAATAATCCCAAGTCAGCTCATCCACATAATGTTATTTCCACAAAGTGGAAGATCGAGGTTTTGAGATATAACTTGAAGCTTTATTTTTTTTTTCCTTTACAAACAAATATTAGTTGAGAATAGGGAATTTCAAGACCCAGAAACCCAAATTTTTGATATTAACATTGATAGTCACAGCTAGGAATTTAGTTTTCGTGCTTTGTCAGTTGGCCAGATATTCAATGCCCATGGGTATTCTCCAAATTTGGAGTGAGCTATTTTAATGCAATTTCAGAGAAACCAGCAGTGCCTCTTTTGTGGTGTTTAAATGATATTGTTGTGTTTTTCATTGCCGAATCAGCACCTTTCAAATAGAATAAGAGGTTGACATACTCTTTTTGTTCAATATCATCAGAAAAGATTTGAAATACCAGTTTATAAATGAAAATACTTGTCTTGTAACAAAGTCAAAAAGCACTCAATCACTTGTAGCATTTAGAAATTTCACTTTGAGATGTTTTCTAAATTGTCTCCGGTAGTGTTATCTGTAACTAATTAATGTTAAATTTGCTGTTATCTTTGTTATTTATAAACATTAAAAACTTGATTTTCTTCTCCTTCTAGGATCCCCTGCCCTGACTGGAACTGGAACAATCAATGTCATCGTAGATGACGTCAATGACAATGTCCCTACTTTTGCCAGTAAAATGTATTTCACAACAATTCCTGAAGATGCACCCACTGGAACAGATGTTTTATTGGTAAATGCCTCAGATGCTGATGCCTCAACAAATGCAGTTATCAGGTCAGTACATTTTCCTTTGTAAACTTTGATTATTTTTTCATTAAACATTAGTCTTTGGACTAACTGAATATAATGCTTAATTTTGCTAGAAATTCTGTAACATTAACCCATAGCCTTATTATGTCCATGTACTGTTGAATAACTAACTATGGCTAAAATGAGGATTTAAACAATGATTTTACTTGTCATTCTAAAATTTTAATTACTTAGTTTTATTTATATTTTTATCTATCTCATGAATTTGTAGTCCATGTAGTTCATTTACAGGGCTGGGTTCACAGGGAGATTCTTCTGCTTCATGTGATTGACTGGTATCACTTAATGGTATTTACCTGGTAACTGGGCAGTCTTGAAGGTTCAAGATGTCTTCACTCAACGTCTGGTACTTCGGCAAGTATGATTGGAAGGTTGGGCTCTGCTGGCCCCCTGTCTCTGATCTTGTGGTCTCAGGGCTTCACAATATGGTTCTTTGGCAGGTAGCTGAAATGGGCTACATGGTAGCTCTGGGGTCCAAGAACCTCAGGCGAAATCTGCCAGTGCTCTTAAGGAAAAGTCCTAGAAGTGGTGTAGCATCACTTCCATAATACTTTGTCAAAGCAGCCATGACCTGCCTAGATTCACTGGGAGGAGAAATGCACCTCACCACTTGAAGAGGAATATCAAATAATTTTGGCCATTTTTAACCCAGCCACTAGCCTCAATAAGAATATTTGTGTTTTCAAAGTTTAAAAACTTTCTGTTAATCTACTGAAACCCATTTAAAATGGAGAAAACAATATGGTACCTTTTTCAGAGAAGATGTGAAAATGGTTGTGTTGTAACATTTGGTGGATCAAGTTGTGCGTCACCTTCTTCACTTCTTCCTATTATCAACAGTAAGAAATGAAGATTTCTAAGTTTTCCAGAGAAGAGTCTCAAAGACATAAATATTTCTTAACCACACAACATCCATACCCTCTGTAGACTTATATTAGGTAAATTAGAGTAGGTCGGATGGCTGTGTAATGGGTCAGAAAAGAGAATCTGAGTGTTCTGAGGAGTTATCAGTAAAAGGTGGCCTGTGAATGTTGATCCTGTGATGATTTGGTTAGTGATTTATTTTGTTTGTTACTAATTTCCTATTTATAAAATCACTTTGGGAAACTGCTATTAAGTAGTCTCTTCCTGCTGGCAGAGGTGACTGAGGTATATAGAAGACCTCAAACTATTTTTCATTTAATAAACATGCATTGAGTTTTTAGTATGGGTAACAAGACAAAGTTTCCACTTTCTTTGAGCCGGCATGCTTTGTGAGGTAGATAGGCAATTTAATATGAAATAAAGAAGATTACTTAATATGGTGAATGCAGCCTTGAAAATAAAATAGGCTTATATAACAAGAGAGTGACAAGGGACTTTTAGGTATGGTTAATATGGGTGACTTCTTTATGGAAGTGACCTTTAGGCTGAAGAACTGGGCTGTGGAATGTAAGTAAGCATGGTGCATTTAACTAGGAAGTTTTGCGAGTGTGGACCAGAGTGAGAACAGGCTCAGAGAGGTAGGCAGGGACCAAATCATGTAGCCCATACAAGGGCTCCTAGGTCATGGTAAGAAATTGAGATATTAATTAATTAATTAATTAATTATTGAAATTCTTAAAATCATTTATGTGATAAACTATTGGAGTATTTCAAACAGGGGCCAAAATAAACTGATCTGTTTGGATTGGGTTAGAGGCAGGACTGTAGAAAGAAGCTATTAGAAGAGAAACCAGTGAGACCATTCAGGTGTTAATTAATATACTGATTCAAACAAAAGATAGAGTGTCCTTGTACTAAGGTGGAAAATGAAAATTGAATGAATGTATTTGGAAAAACATTTGAGATTGTAAGTGGAACTAAAAGAAAGAGAGAAATCAGAATGACCATCTACTAAGTTTTTGGCTTGAACACCTGGGCAGATGGTGGTACCATTATGGGTAGCATTGGAGGAGAAACAGGCATGGGGGAAACCAGGAGTTCTTACTTGAATCCAATTTGAAGTGACTACTAGTCATTCACATGGGGATATCAGTTGGGACATTAAAACTACGAGTGTGAAGCTTAGGTTTGCGTCAGGGCTGTAGATACAGATTTGAGAGTCATCAGTGCTCACAGCACATGTAAAACCAAGGCACTGAATAAGAACACTTTAGGAGAGAGAATAGAGAAATAAAAGGGGGGCAGGAATGAGTCTTCTGGAATTCTCCCAACAGTTGAAAAGCACGTTTAGAAGGAAGAGTCACCTAGGGAACTAAGCAGTTCTGACCAGAGATATACAGAAGGAAATCCAGAAGAGAATGGACACTGACATGCACTATAAGAGGAAAGGCTATGCGTGAACTTCTTTCAGAAGCTGGGACCTACTTCCAGGCAATGAGCTGAATTCTAAGAGGCTTATACAGTCAAATCATTAAGGATGGAGAAAACTTCTGCCCAAGGTCATAGTTATATGCATGTTTGGCTCACTGTGCTTAGTACCACTTGGAGAAAGGCAGGTACAACCTAACTACTTCCTGGCATGAACCTCAAAAAGGCAGTAAATACAACCTCCTTCATTTGTCCTACACCAAAGCATAGGAATAATGGAATCTGTACCCTAAGAACTAAGTCTTTAACTTTGTGGTAAGAGCACAGCCTTGAGAATGAAGCTGTGTAGAACGGAATCCTGACTCTCCTATTAATTGTGGGGCAGTTTATTGAACATTTCTGGGCATCAGTTTTTTTCTTATCAATGTAATAGGTATACTACATAATAAAAGTGACTTTATGGAATTGTTGTGAGGACAAATAAAATACTTTAACAGTTCTAAGTGAACTGCTTAGAATAATGTTAGAACAAAAATTACTCAATATCCATCAACCCATACTGTCCCAATATATGCAAAGCACTTTTCCCTTTTCTTGCCATCTGTTAGTCCTCAGTAAGTTTGTGACAATTTTGGAAGAGATGTCCTATCCACTGTAGTAGTATAGTCTAATAAATATTTATCTGCCATGCCAAGGAGTCCTTCTCTAAAGATAAAATATAGAGTATGACAAATCAGTAGCATAACTATTCCCATCTGAGATGTTTCAAATGCTGCAACAATTGTGAAGCTGTGTGCTTACAAAATCAATGAGTGCTAGAATAAAATGCTATGATGGTATGCTATTTTCTAGCGTATGTCAAAGTTTCACTGCTACATGTGATCTTACGTTTGTGGGCAATGGTGATCAATGGAAAGTTGGTCTAGGAAATCCTGTCAATATTTCCAGAGTGTTTTACACAGTTGTATTGGTAGCTTTGAAATGATTGTTTTGATTTTTGTTTGTTTGGTTGACTGGTTGAATTTTTTTCCTCCTTTAATATGAGAGAATTAACTTTATACTTTTACATGCCCTGAAATCTATAAAATGCATATGCAAAAATCTTTAAATGACTACATTGACTGTCATAAGTCAGATAATATAAAAATTGAAGCAATTTTTATTTTGTAAAATTATTAAATTCACTTTTAAATTAACTTGGGACAGACAATTATTAAAGCTTAAATTTAAAATACTTTCATAGGTAAAATAAGTAATGATGCCAACCTAAACCTTATTTACTCTGGCTTCATATCTTTTTAATGGAATATAATACACTTTTATATTAGGTGTTAATTGCTCCTCGCTATGCATAGAATCTGGGGCAAACCCATTCTCTTGGTTAACAGAGCTATTTTATATTAATTTTATGTTGCTTATTTAAATATTACAGTGTAAGTCATTTACCCAACTACTTGTGGGCTCTCTAATAGCCCAACCTGTTATGTGTCATATATTGCTACTTTTCCCTTATAGTCCACCATAATCTTACACACAGCAATCGCCCAACCAATACTTATTTATATTTTTCTTTCTACCCATTTGATAAAACTATAGATTTGTATGGATGGTGAGTTATACCTTTTATTTCACTTTTAGTATTTCCCCTCTAGTAAACTAGACTGCATTAATTCCTAGTCTTTGTCTGGTTTACATATTTGCTTCCGAGACAGACACTCATTCCAAAGTTAGCTTTTAAGGAAATGTATCCCTTTTTATCCCAACTGGACCAAATCTCCATTTAAACCTTATTTCTAATTTTATGTCATAGCAGTGGGGAAACTTACAAAATTGTATTGACAGGGTCAACATTCAAAGGCGAGTCCCTTACTCTGTGCTCTTAATGCCATCCCATTTAACTTCCTCCACATCTTTAATTTAACAGTTTTTGCATTTCTCTCTTGAATCTTCAAATCATCCCTCTTCCTTGAATCATGTATTTATCCCTATGGAAACCCTCAGAATATCTGGTATTGAATGCTGGTTTTTTTATTTACCTACCATGACTTAGAAAAGTCATGTTCATGTCTCTAAGGCTCAGTGTATCCATCAGTAAAAGTGGAGATAAGAATTGTTATTTTATAATTTGTGAGAGTTAAATGTATATTGATCACCTACTATGTGCCAAGTAGTATATATGTAATCAGTTAATATGCATAAATGTCTCTCATACAATTATCAGGACCCAAAACTTGTCAAATTAATGTTTTTTTTTCTTGTTAATCTTCTTATATCTATTTTATTCCTAATATAGTCTTCCTTTCACAACATCTGCACCATTGTCGTGACTGACACCTAAATAAGTGCATTGAATGAATGATTCCAATATTCTTAGAACTGCTGCTTGCACTCACTTTTTTTTTATATATCACACTTTTGACCCAGACTGGGTCATTATCTCACAGTTTTCTCCAGCCATTTTTTCCCAAAAATCTTCCAACTGGTTTTTCTCCTCCATTGATCTATGAAAAAATAATCTATCCAAAGATTCTGCTGAAATTTACCAAGTTCAGTGACTTTTTCTGAGTCTTTATTTTCCTTTACCTTTTGCAATATTTGCACCACAGATCATCCTTTCTTTTTAACCTTTTTTTTTTTCTCGTCAGTGTCTATGGAAATGTTATCTCTTATTTCTCACTCTGCATCTCGGACCACACTTCCTAATTTACCTTCTAATCTCCTCTTTCTCTCTTTGCAAAGTAATTTAGATATTCCCCATAATATTTTTCTCAGTCCTTTTTTTTTTTTTCTTTTTTTGGTGTGTGTGTGAGAGCAAAAGTGCGAGAGAGCAAGAAAAGTGAGAGAGCGTGAGCTAGAGAGAGAAGGAGAGGGAGAATATTTCATTTTCACAGCTGCAACCACCCGGAAAACTATGCAGAAGGCTCTAAATCTGTGGTATTGATTCCGACTCCATCCCAGAGATCCCCTTCCTGTATTTCTAACTCTGTAGGTGACATCTCTACCTGGAGGATCTGCTGGCAGCAGGAGCACAGGATATCAGAAGCTCCTAACTTTCCTGTTTCTCATCTTGGCATTCTGCTTTCTCTTAATGGTGTCGTCTTGCTTTTTTCATCGATGTTGGATAGCCAGGGGTCACCCTCTCCCCCTATACTCAGTCAGTGGACAAGTTCTCATGTTTCTTCTTTACTAAGGCCTCTGGCACCCATTCTCTTCTGTGCGTTTTTCCTGCCAAGATTCTAGTTCAATCCACAATTACATCATGCCTGGACTATTATAATAAAAATTAACTTTCTTCCCTGACTCTGGTTTCTAATCTCTATACTACCCTGTACTGTATAATTTGAAGCCCTCACTATGTCCTGGGCACTTTAAGTTCCAAGGAGTTAGGACCTCCAGCCACCACAAGGAGAACAGTTCAGTATAGGAGATAATTTTGTAATCTTGAAATTATAGTACTTTGCAACAAGTATAGTTTAAGCACAGAATGGGTGGAAAGAATAGCATACTCGATGCTGTTCGAAGAAATCAGTAGAAGCTTCAAGTACTTGATGATTTCTGGAAAGACTGAGAAGTAGCTTATCACAAAATAAGGGATGACAGACGTAGGCAAAGACAACAACAGGCACAAAGGCAAAGGGCTCTGCAGAAACACGGTATCAGAGAAGCAAAGCTGTTCCGTATGGTCAGTGTGGATTAGGAATAGGCCTTGTATATCATATGAAAAAAGTCACACACCTTTCTGTGTCTAATGGGAGAAACAACTGAAGTGTTCGAGCTGGGCAATCACACTAGTTTACGTTTTATGATGATTGATCTCTCAGTACTGTAGGAAGTAGTCTGGATGAAGCAAAGCCTGAGTCAGTGAATGAAAGAGCAACGGCAGTAATATGAACCAGCTTGGGCGTTCAGTGGCTCAGCTTTAACAGTGATACTCCCTTCCTCAAAATTCTTCAACTTCCAGTTTGCCTGTGGCATAATGCCCAGGCTCCATATTCCAGTCACTCCATAAATGGCCCCAGCGTCTTCCCGAGCTTATTCTGCACAAACCCTCAACATATAGCCAAACTTTCAGCCTCACTGGATCACTTTCTGCCCCTGGGAAAAGGATCTGTGCTTTCCCAAGCTTTATGGCTTTGTTCGAGTTCTTCTGTATCCTAGATCCAGGTTCTGCAAATGGCAATCTATAGGCTAAACCTGCATTTGTAAGTAAAGTTGTATTGGGATATAGCCATGCCCATTCATGTATGTATTGTCTGCGGCTGCTTTTGTCCTGCAACAGCAAGCTGAGTATTGCAACAGAGCTCTTATGGCCTGCAGAGGCATATTGACTAGCACTGGCCTTTTAAGGAAAAAAAATTTGCTGACTCCTGACCTAGACCACCTTTCTCCCTTTTCACCCTATTGCAAGATGGATAGCTCCTTTAAAGCTCAGCTTAACTTCAGCCTTCTTCACAGAAAGCTTTCCTTTAATCACTCCAGTTAAAAGTGGTCTCTTTGTCTTTCGGATAACTAGAGCAATACTTCTACTTGAATATACTGCCTTGTTTTGTATTTCTCTCTTTCTTCCATTCAGGATGTAAGCTTGAGGACAGGATTTTCACCTACTTCTCCAAGTGTCTATCAATTAGTCCACCTATCCATTTGACTAAATATGTAGATGGATTATAATAGATTATATATGATAGACTATTATATTATACTTGAATATGTGTATATGCTCTGTTATGTGTGTAAAACTAGACTTTTAATTCTCATCATGTACCAATTACAATACCAAGTGCATTTCATATGAAATTACATTTAATGCTCCAAAGTACTAAGTGAAAGGAACGTATATGTGATCAACACTTTATAAATGGAGAGAAAAGGCTTAGAAAGAAGGAATTTTATGAATTGAAGTGTTAGAAGTGAGGTAAAAATTCATGTCCAAGTGAATTGTGTTTCAAAGTGCACACAATTTAATACAGAAACTGAATTATTGTATTCTCGCAACATACAGCACAGTGCTTTATGCTCCTAGTAGATGTCAGGAAGAGGCAAAAAAAAAAAAAAAGATTAAAAAATCAAATTGTGATATTTTAGCTTTAAAAGTGCAAAAGTGATTTAGATTTTAGGTAATAATGATGTCAGTCTATGCGCATAATTTGAAACAGTAATTTCTTATTCTTGAATCTGCAAATAAATATTTGTTGATTTGCACCAAGCCAAATCAATGGAAACCAATTCTACATTGACACACACCTTGAGCACTAGTTCCTTTTAGTCTTAGCAAGCAGGTGCAGCATTTCTTGCCTTCACTCCAGCTGAGTTTTACCTTCTTTATACTGTAGTATGATAGAACAAGTGGGTGTTGAGTCCTAAAGACTAGATTTTCAAATTCAAAGTCTAGATTGACCTGTTGTAGATAGTGTGCTTTGTTGTGCAAGTGTATTAGTCTCTCTTAGATTCAGATTCATTACCTATAAAAAATCCAAAACAAAACCAAAATATCAGGATTGTTTCGAACCTAAACAAGAGCATATATAAAGTGCCTTGTAGCCTGTGCTCAGTACATACACAATAAGGACACAGTAAGATGCTGCAGAGCTTTAAACCCCAGCATAGATGTTCAGGTGTGAAAGGACAGCACAAAACTCAATGTGATAAAGTTAATATCCATAAAAGAAATTTTGGACCAGAGAAGGAGGAAAGATCTTCATGAAGGGATGAGAACTAAACCAAGATTCAAGTGATAGAGGAAAGGCAAACCTGGGCATATTATCTCAAACGTCTATCCACTTATAGAGCCACTTGTGTCCCTTCTATATGTGTGTGTTTTTTAACTTACAAGTATATATCATAAAACTGATATTGTAGATATTATGAGGCATTTACAGAATACTTCACATGTAAAATAGACTTTTTGGAGGGCTCCTGGGTGTCTCAGTAAGTTAAGCATCCAACTTCAACTCGGGTCATGATCTCACAGGTCACGCATCAAGCCCTGTGCTGACAGATCAGAGCCTGGAGCCTGCTTTGGATTCTGTGTCCCCTCTCTTCTCTGCCCCTCCCAATCTCTGTCTCTTTCTCTCTCTCTCAAAAATAAATAAACATTAAAAAATTTAAATAGACTTTTGATACACTTCAGAATTAGGTAAAGTCTAGAAAAAAAATCACATACTATTGTGACAGTTTATTTTTTAATGTTTAAAAATAGTAAAGATATTAATTACTTTTAAATAGAGAGGCTCCTGGGTGGCTCAGTCGGTTGAGCATTTGACTTCAGCTTAGGTCATGGAATCGTGGTTTGTCAGTTCGAGTCCCGCGTCGTGCTCTGTGCTAATAAATAGCTCAGAGCCTAGAGCCTACTTCAGAACTCACATCATTTGCCTTTCAACATGTTGCTCTTCCTAATACATCACAGTCTTGTCATAGACAAATATCCAAATCTAAATTTGCATGCATTTTTCATCATTTTAACTTTATTTGTATTGGTGAATAATTGAGGTAATATTTAATCAATCCCTGAACTTTGCTGTCATAAAGCTGTAAAAAAGTTTGTGGTGCTATGAGTTACGAATTGCTCTTTTTCCCTGTTTGATAGTTTCTACATCTACTGATAGACACAAGGTTTCTCAGAATAAGATGACACAATTCTCATAATTCAGGTTCTTACAGAATTTATTGAAAGGGTAAAATAATTTGATTATTTCATAAGTCCTGATTTTATAACTTTAAGAATTCACTTATAAACCTGTGATATTTTTATTTTGATAAAGGGAATAGATATCTACTGTACAAAGGCAGTAATTATACTTTATAAAGAGTCACTTCTGGTCCAGGAAATGCTATTCTCATTTACTGCTGATCCTGGCATGTGAGTATGCCAAAATGTATTGAAAGTCTGAGTGATATCAAGTACTTTGTAAATACTGAAGTCATTTCTCAGCCAAACGCCCCCTGTACCTTTTTTTTTCTATTTTGTTATCATTCGATAGGACTTCTCCTTTTTAAAAATATCAGCTCCCGAGTAGTTCATTATTTCTCTAAAAAGGATAAAATTGCTGAATGTTAGTTTTGAACTGTGAGCTCAATAGGAGGAATGCCCATTCCACTTACTGCAATGTAGGCCTTTTTCTACTGTTAGATATAGGTGCTGTTGCTTTGTTTTCATGGGCACAAACCAAACTATAGAAACATGCATTTAGGGGCGCCTGGGTGGCGCAGTCAGTTAAGCGTCCGACTTCAGCCAGGTCACGATCTCGCGGTCCGTGAGTTCGAGCCCCGCGTCGGGCTCTGGGCTGATGGCTCAGAGCTTGGAGCCTGTTTCCCATTCTGTGTCTCCCTCTCTCTCTGCCCCTCCCCCGTTCATGCTCTGTCTCTCTCTGTCCCAAAAATAAATAAACGTTGAAAAAAAAATTAAAAAAAAAAAAAAAGAAACATGCATTTAATTCTAACAAGGCCATTTCTTTGTTAGTCTAAAGGAGAAGACTTTTAAAGACATCCATTTTCTTGCCACCCCCCAACTCTAAAAACAATGGACCATAGCCAGTTTCTGAACCTTCAAGCTTAGCTACTTCTTTTCTAGTTGATCTCTGAGGAATATACAGATAGCTTTCTCTTCATAAAGAAGAGAGAAGGTGTTCTCAGAGGAAACTCCCGCCTATTAACCAATCTGGTTAGCATCAGAATATCCATGAAAATGTCATACCTCTCCTGACAACAAGAAAGAAAAGCATAGCCATATGAGGAATGACAAATGAGAGAATTAGTAAGCAGGAATGTCTCTGTATAAATAATCAGTTCTTTAGTTGTTCTGGATGGGCGGTGGATGTCAAATACAGTGTTTTGTCTTTAAAAACTAAGATCTTCAACTGATCTTCTCTGGTTTATTATGGTACACAGCAGAAAAGTAATTTTTAGATTCATTTAACAGATGTTCATTTGTGATCCTGGCCACTAACCGCAATATTAGAGCGAGGCCCTGATTTATGCCTTCAGGTTCACTTATTTATAACACAATAGTCTTCTGGGTATATTTTGGGGACTTGCATGATCCAAAAAATCCAGAGATCTTGTGAGGACCTGCTTGAGCTCACTGGACATCTCACAGTAAAGATTGTCAATGTGATACATAAAATTTGAAATATTTATCTTCTAGCCATATTCTTTAATTGTTGTGTGATTGTACTTCTAATGATTTGTTTTTACATTTCTGCCTCAGTTTCTAAATTGTAGTGAATAGATGCTACAGTATGAACACCAGAAAAAATATGCCCATCTCTGTTCTCTTTAGTTATAGAATCATTGGTGGAAACTCTCAGTTCACCATCAACCCATCCACAGGACAAATCATCACAAGTGCATTGCTAGACAGGGAAACAAAAGAGAATTACACTTTAGTTGTGGTCTCCAGTGATGCTGGATCCCCGGAGCCTCTTTCCAGTTCTGCCAGTGTGCTTGTCACTGTGACTGATGTCAATGACAACCCACCAAGATTTCAACATCACCCATATGTCACACACATCCCGTCTCCTACTCCTCCAGGTAATCAAGCCAACTCTGAGGTGTCATGGATAAATGCAATCTATACATTGGACCTTTTCTATAAATATATTTTTGTTACTTTTATATGAATATTTCTGATACAGCTTAGCTTCATAGATCCTCTAAATTCAACTTGTTTTGACTAACGAAACTGAAGGAATGTTGAATCTTCATAAATGATTTTTTTTTTAATTTTAGACCGATTGTGTTTAAGATTTTATAGTTGCTACATCTTTCCTGATACTGTTTCTTAATATAATTTGAATACTTTCAAATGATTAAAATAGTCACTTCATAGTCAAGAAGGGTTCTGCCCAGAGATGTATGTAATTTGTTTGTAAATTCCCTGAGAGGAGAGACGTTGTTTCTTTTTCTTTCTTTCTCTCTTTCTTTCTTTCTTCCTTTCTTTTTGCCATATGCTATTTCCTGAAACATCTGAGAGGTAGAAAGCATTCAACTATATTTGTGGGTAGAAAATAAAGATTTTATTTTAATCCTTCATAGGTAGGTTTTCAAAAATATTTAATGAGTGAATAATTCTAATGAATTATTATTGTTAATATTTTATTCCAGTTTTGATGGATGAAGATTTTCTGTTAGTAAGTTTATGAAGACATTAGTGACCACTTTCATATGACACTAGATGCATTTATCTTCCTTCATTTAAGTTTACTTTGGTTTCATTTGCTTGTTTGTAAAAAATGGCAAGCTCTCTAAAGAACTGCACAAATAATCTGCCATTTGTAATCTTTGAGATGTGTTTCCAAACAGGAAAATATACAAATATAGGCCCAAATTAATTTGATCTGCTTTGCTTTAAAATACTTTTAATTAGAAGAAAAAGCAAATGGATCCAGGATCTCTTCTCTCAGTGATGTTTGATCTCATATTCACTTGAGAATGTCAAATTGATACCAATTCAAAGTATAAAATGCATAGATTTCTGTGCCAATCTTTTATCAAAAGGAAATGTCAATATCAAAGTCATATATCCCTGATGAAGGCCTGTAGCTGAAATGATGCCGGCAGGCGTGATTCTAATTACATCCAATGTGTGGTGATGCAATATAGCATCCCCTATAAAAAGGGAGTATGTAATGCTTAAGCATCTTTTCCTCATTAGACTTATTATAATTAGTAAGAATCACTGGCCTTAATAAAAGACTTTTCGCTTTTGTCACAAACTTTACTGTAGGGTATGAATACAGGTTTGGAAAAGGTTTTTTGAATGAGCACATCAAAAACATGTCCTTATGGCAGTTTTCCTGCGTATTTCTGCTACAATCTGTTTCATTGGCATTCATCCCAAGCACTAACTTTTGGAATCCAAATTGACTCCATTCTTCCTCAGTTCTTATTTCATACTACTTTATAATTGTTCTAATTGATTTATGAATATATGTATTCATATATGTATATATATTTTGTCTCCATGTGATAATAGATCAAAGATAAAAAGCATTTTGCCAAAAAATGGTGAATTAAGGAATCACAGTAATTTTAAAAAATGTATTAAAAATATTGTTGACTTGATTACATGTATGGTAAATCAAAGATACTTTAAGGCCTAAGAGAGCAATTATCTTTTTTCATTGGGCAGAAACGTAGCTCTTAGCAGAACTCACATAGTATCATGTTTGTTGAAAGTTGTCTTATGTACAATTTTTCTCCTAGGAACTATAATTCTGAATGATTAGCCATTGCTCTTCACTGTACTTTTCTCAAAGGCATACTGAAAAGTATTAAATCTAGTAGACCATATGGGTTTTAGTTAGAAAATGGCAGGTCAGCCCCTAAAGACTACCATTAAGTAGATTTGACTTGGGAACTTCAGAGATAATATAGGAGTTACTGTTCTTCCCAGTAATCATGAGAAAATTAAGTTATACTAGGGAGCAATATAATACTTTGTATACATTAATCCACTATCAAATGTTTTGTTTGGGTTCCATGTGATTATAACTACACTCCATCTTTTATAGGTTCGTTCGTCTTTGCGGTTACAGTCACAGATGCTGATATTGGACCCAATTCTGAGCTGCATTATTCTCTTTCGGGCAGAAACTCTGAAAAATTTCACATTGACCCACTGAGGGGAGCTATTATGGCAGCTGGACCACTAAATGGGGCTTCAGAAGTGACATTTTCTGTACATGTAAAAGACGGTGGCTCATTTCCAAAGACAGATTCTACCACAGTGACTGTTAGGTTTGTGAACAAGGCAGATTTCCCTAAAGTCAGAGCCAAGGAACAGACTTTCATGTTCCCTGAAAACCAGCCAGTCGGCACTCTTGTCACCACCATTACTGGGTCCTCCTTGAGAGGAGAACCTTTGTCCTATTATATTGCAAGTGGGAATCTCGGCAGTACATTCCAAATCGATCAGTTAACAGGGCAAGTGTCCATTAGTCAACCTCTAGATTTTGAAAAGATACAAAAATATGTTATATGGATAGAGGCCAGAGATGGAGGCTTCCCTCCTCTATCCTCTTATGAGAAACTTGACTTAACAGTATTAGATGTCAATGATAACTCCCCAGTTTTTAAGGAAGATCCATTTGTATCTGAAATATTGGAAAACCTCTCCCCTCGAAAAATTCTTACTGTTTCAGCAATGGATAAGGATAGTGGACCCAATGGACAGTTAGATTATGAAATTGTTAATGGCAACAAAGAACATAGTTTCACTATTAATCACGCCACTGGCGAAATTAGAAGCATTCGGTCGTTAGACAGGGAAAAAATATCGCAGTATGTGCTCACCATAAAGTCCTCGGACAAAGGCTCCCCTTCTCAGAGTACCTCAGTAAAAGTCATCATTAACATTTTAGATGAAAATGACAATGCCCCAAGGTTCTCTCAGATATTTAGTGCCTATGTTCCTGAAAATTCCCCTTTAGGATACACAGTTACACGTGTCACAACTTCTGATGAAGACATTGGTGTAAATGCAATCAGTAGATATTCTATAACGGACACAAGTCTTCCATTTACAATTAATCCCAGCACAGGGGATATTGTAATTAGCAGACCTTTAAATAGAGAAGATACGGACCGTTACAGAATCCGAGTTTCCGCACATGATTCTGGGTGGACTGTAAGTACAGATGTCACAATATTTGTGACAGATGTCAATGACAATGCTCCAAGATTTAGCAGACCCTCTTACTATTTAGATTGTCCTGAACTTACTGAAATTGGCTCCAAAGTGACTCAGGTATCTGCAACAGATCCTGATGAGGGATCAAATGGGCAAGTTTTTTATTTTATAAAATCTCAGTCAGAGTATTTCAGGATTAACGCCACCACAGGAGAGATTTTCAATAAACAGGTCTTAAAATACCAAAATGTCAGTGGCACCAGTAATGTGAACATCAACAGACACAGTTTTATAGTGACATCTTCAGATCGAGGTAATCCTTCATTACTCAGTGAGACAACAGTCACCATCAACACAGTGGACAGTAATGACAATGCACCACAGTTTCTTAAAGGTAAATATTTTACTCCGGTCACCAAAAATGTTAAAGTCGGTACGAAGTTAATCAAAGTTACAGCAGTAGATGATAGAGATTTTGGACTGAATTCTGAAGTGGAGTATCTGATTTCTAATGAAAATCATTTCGGAAAATTCAAGTTGGACAACAGTACAGGGTGGATTTCAGTAGCATCTTCCCTGATCTCTGACTTAAATCAAAACTTTGTGATTACTGTCACCGCAAGAGATAAAGGAAACCCTCCGCTTTCATCCCAAGCAACTGTTCAAATAATTGTCACTGAAGAAAACTACCATACGCCCGAATTCTCTCAAAGTCACATGAGTGCAACCATCCCTGAAAGCCATAGTATCGGGGCCATTGTCAGAACCGTTTCTGCAAGAGACAGAGATGCAGCGATGAATGGCTTAATTAGGTACAGTATTTCTTCAGGAAATGAAGAAGGCATTTTTGCAATCAATTCCTCCACAGGTATATTAACACTAGCCAAAGCTCTTGATTATGAGCTATGCCAGAAACATGAGATGACTATTACTGCAACAGATGGAGGATGGGTTGCAAGAACTGGTTACTGCAGCGTGACTGTAAATGTGATCGATGTGAATGACAATTCTCCAGTATTCTTCCCTGATGAATATTTCCCTACTGTTTTGGAAAATGCCCCAAGTGGAACAACAGTCATCCACCTAAATGCTACAGACGCTGATTCCGGAACCAATGCTGTGATTGCATACACCGTCCAGTCATCTGACAGTGACCTCTTTGTCATTGACCCTAACACAGGAGTCATCACCACTCAAGGCTTCTTGGATTTTGAAACCAAGCAGAGCTACCATCTTACTGTGAAAGCCTTCAATGTCCCTGATGAAGAAAGGTGCAGTTTTGCCACTGTTAATATACAATTAAAAGGGACAAATGAGTACGTGCCTCGCTTTGTTTCCAAACTTTACTATTTTGAAATCTCAGAAGCAGCTCCCAAAGGCACAACTGTTGGAGAAGTGTTTGCCAGCGACCGTGATTTGGGCACCGATGGGGAGGTACACTATTTGATTTTTGGTAACAGTAGGAAGAAGGGTTTCCAGATCAATAAGAAGACTGGGCAGATTTATGTTTCTGGCCTTCTCGATAGGGAAAAAGAAGAGAGGGTATCTTTGAAGGTACTGGCCAAGAATTCTGGCAGCATTAGAGGTGCCGATATAGACGAGGTCACTGTAAATGTCACTGTACTTGATGCCAATGACCCACCCATTTTTAGTTTAAACATCTACAGTGTTCAGATCAGTGAAGGGGTCCCAACTGGAACCCATGTGACATTTGTCAGTGCCTTTGACTCAGACTCTGTCCCCAGCTGGAGCAGGTTTTCTTACTTCATTGGATCAGGGAACGAAAATGGTGCCTTTTCCATTAATCCACAGACGGGACAGATCACTGTCACAGCAGAACTAGACAGAGAAACCCTACCTGTCTATAATCTCACGGTGTTGGCTATTGATTCAGGGACCCCCTCCGCTACAGGAAGTGCCTCCCTGTTAGTTACCCTAGAAGATATAAATGATAATGGACCTATGTTGACCATCAGTGAAGGTGAAGTTATGGAAAACAAACGCCCAGGAACTCTGGTGATGACCCTTCAGTCCACTGATCCTGATCTCCCTCCGAATCAAGGCCCTTTTACCTATTACTTGCTGAGCACAGGTCCTGCCACCAATTATTTTAGTCTGAACACTGCTGGAGTTCTGAGCACAACCAGAGAGATTGACAGAGAACAGATTGCAGACTTCTACCTGTCTGTGATTACTAGGGATTCTGGTGTTCCTCAAATGTCTTCCACAGGAACCGTGCATATCACAGTTATAGACCAAAATGACAATCCTTCACAGTCTCGGACTGTGGAGATATTTGTTAATTATTATGGCAATTTATTTCCTGGTGGGATATTAGGCTCTGTGAAGCCGCAGGATCCGGATGTGTTAGACACCTTCCACTGCTCCCTTACTTCAGGAGTTACAAGCCTGTTCAGTATTCCAAGGGGTACTTGTGATCTGAATTCACAGCCAAGGTCAACAGACGGCACATTTGATCTCACTGTCCTTAGCAGTGATGGAGTTCACAGCACAGTCACGAGCAATATCCGAGTTTTCTTTGCTGGGTTTTCTAATGCTACTGTGGATAACAGCATCCTACTGCGTCTCAGCATTCCAACAGTAAAGGACTTCTTGACTAACCACTACCTTCATTTTCTACGCATTGCCAGTTCCCAACTGACAGGCTTAGGGACTGCTGTGCAACTTTATGGTGCATACGAGGAGAACAATAGAACGTTTCTTTTAGCAGCTGTGAAACGAAACACTAATCAGTATGTGAATCCCAGTGGTGTAGCCACCTTCTTTGAAAGCATCAAAGAGATCCTTCTCCGGCAGAGTGGAGTGAAGGTAGAATCTGTGGATCATGACTCATGTGTTCACGGCCCATGTCAGAATGGAGGGAGCTGTATAAGAAGACTGGCTGTGAGCTCTGTATTAAAGAGCCACGAGAGTCTCCCAGTCATCGTTGTGGCCAACGAACCTCTGCGGCCTTTCTTATGCAAGTGTCTGCCAGGTTATGCTGGTAGCTGGTGTGAAATAGATATAGATGAATGCCTTCCGTCCCCTTGCCACAATGGTGGGACCTGTCACAATTTAGTGGGAGGATTTTCCTGCAGCTGCCCAGATGGCTTCACTGGCAGGGCCTGTGAGAGAGATGTCAATGAGTGCCTGCCTGGTCCCTGCAAGAACGGTGCTGTCTGCCAAAATGTTCCAGGAAGCTTCAACTGTGTTTGCAAAACTGGATACACAGGTATGACAACGTTTGGCTTTTTCACTAAGGCTTTAGTCGTGTCAAGTATAGTAGAAAGCAGTGTGTTTTGTCATTTGTAAATGGTTTTCCATAATCATAGCAAATGCTTTAAGTACTTACTATTGGCCTACACTGTTCTAAGGACTTTACCTGTATTTATTTTACTTACTTTTGACAAGAGACCCATGAGGTTGGGATAAATAGTTTCCAGTTTATACAGATAGCGAAGCTGAAGGAGAGAGAAGGTAAGTCAGTTTTCTAAGATGACCCAGATTTGTCATAGAGTCAGGTGGTAAGCCTACACAGTTACTTCCAGAGTTTAAGCTCTCAGTCTGCTAAATGTCTTGTACAAGAGCAAAAACCGTATAATGTCTTCAAATAAGAGTGTTCTCAAGTCTAAGGCATAAGGCCTGGACCATTTGATGTCCTAAATATGTCAACAATGGTTGTTGATTCTTTTATTTTATCGTCATCTTTTTTTTTTTTTTTTTGGTGTATCTTCATCATTTATATGATCTTTTAAAATCATTATTATTACTGAAATTTGATCCATATTTGAGGGCAGCAAGAGCAATGTGTTAAGATTGAAATTAAAATGCCATGTATTTCTACTAGTCAGGTAGAAGGCATAATACCTGACTTCTCTGGAAAATCACAACAGAACTGAACCACAATTTACCTTGACATTTTAGAAGCATAATAAAACACACAGCAGCAAATATGTTTCACTAGTCTTTGGCATTTTAACAGGGTATGATGTACAAATATACATATATCTCTATAAGTTTCTGTCTCTAATTAACTAGCTAGCTAGCTAGCTATCACCTATCATCTATCTACTAACTGATCAGTGGTTGGTTCACCTTCAATGTGTGTAAATATTGTGCTTTTAATAAGTCTGAGGAGAGAAAAATTCTCTGCTGTCGTTTGCACACTATACATTGTTAGTCCATATATATTACATTGGGTTGCTTTGCAGGGTTTATAAACACAATTTAAAGTACCAGCGAAATAGATAAAACCAGGACATAGTTTTGTTTTTCTTTAATTTGGTAAATATCTTGCAGAGTAATATTTCAAAAGAAGTGTTTATAAAAAAATACATTTAGATACTGTGTTTTCAAATAGGTGCCCATCATGTATATACGAATGGTTTTATATTTGAAGAATTGAATTGCTTGATAGTGACATAAAGCAAGTGTGAATGAGTCAAGGTTTAACATACAAGCTTTGCCTATTAACAAAATAATATCCTTGAAGTATAGATGAAAAGGTGCAACAATAATGTATAATGAAAAGAATCAGGAATTTGATAGTATTTGATTTAACTATAGCTTTTGGAAAGTCATTTAACCTTGCTGACCTTCAATTTCTCCATCTGCAAAATGAGATTAATTGTATTTACTTATCTTTCAGGCTTGTGGTAATGAATAAAGATAATGCTTGTAAAACGCCCACCAGAGTGTCCAGCATTCAATAACTAGTAATGTAAATTAGTTGTATTAGTAGTGGTGTTATAGAGGGGCAGCACAGAACTTCTAAAAAGACAGAAGCCTCAATGCACAAGTTGTGAATCCTACTACAGTTGTATTCTTAGCATCGTGAGTAATTTGGCTCCAAGTTATCAGTTCAGAATTTCTAGAAAATCTTCCTCAATCTTTCTACTCTAACCCCCAAAATTACTTCCTCTGTTGAAAATTCAACAATAAGGATTATTTTTGTCCATTTTAGTATAATATGCTCATTCACATTTAGATTTAAAATGAGTTTATACTTAGTCCTAAAATGAAAAATGTGTGAAGGCATTTGGTGGTAGATAGGAAACAGGGAAAGTACCGTGGGTATGAGCAAAAGCACCATATGCTGATTGCAGCATAAATGTTGCTTCATGATTGGGCATAGAACTAATTCTTTAACATTAATTCTTTCTTTCTTCATTACATTAGATTTAAACGTACATTGCCTACTTTTCTAAATGTAGTAGTTGTAACTTTTAGGAATACCTTTCTTTTCATTATGAAATATGCATATCATTTATTAGGTGGCTATTTAAAGCACTGCTTTAGGGGAGCTTGGGTGGTTCAGTTGATTAACCATCCCACTCTTGATCTTGGCTCAGGTCATGATCTCTCAGTTCATGAGTTCAAGCCCTGCATTGGGCTCTCCGCTGATAGCACAGAGCCTGGTTGGGATTCTGTCTCTCCCTCTCTGTCCCTTCCCAGCTTGTGCTCTCTCCTACTCTCTCAATATAGATAAATAAACTTAAAAAAAAAAAAAAAGCACTTCTTAAAGTCTTTGCATCATAGACATTATTATTCACTTAGTTATTCATTTAGTTCTCAAAATGCAATGAAACTGTATTATCACTATTATTATTCTTATTTTAAGGGCAAAAAATATTGGGATATTGGGTCTCAGATAGGTTAAAAGAGATTAAATAACTTGCCTCTTGCATGGCACAGAAGATGGTCTAAATGAGTCTTGACTATAAACTTGACTCCTTTCTCTTTTTTTTTTTTTTTATGTATGTGATTCTTCATCACATACTTTTTTATATGTATACAATTTTTATATTTTTTTCTTATATGTGATTTCTATATGTGATTGTTCATCACACATTTGTTCGTATTTGCTATAGAGTATTATGGCAAGTCCATGATATCTTTTGAGAACTTTTTCTACGTTTTTCTACTGGATCCTCACAAAAAGCATATGAGATAGTGTATTGGAATGAGATTGGTCAAGAACTGAAATTACTTCCAGACTTCTAGGTAGGAAGGTACTTAGTACTTGGAAATGGCTTACAATATCGTTAAACTGCCTAAGAATGAAGGTCAGGAAAATTCACCACTAACTTCAGCAATAAGAACGTTGCAGATACTGCAAGAAACCGCAACTGATCATCTTGTCTACCTGCAGTCTGCAAAGAGTCCCAAAACAGCCCCTGCTTTGCTTTCACTCTTCAGATATCATTCAACTCACCCTCTGGCAGAATCTAAACCTGAGCCCTGCTGGACAGGAATCTAGAAAAGAGAGTTTTGTGACTCCCAGGCCCTGTACTTCAGAAGGATAGGAATGATGCTGAGTGTCAAGAGATAATATCTGGCATAGAAAGATACTATTATTACTCCTATTTTATGTTGTAGAAAACTTAGCCTACACTCAGGTGACTCTAGAGCCAAAGCTTCCAAAGATTAGATCATAACCTCTGTCTGTTAGGAAAGTTATTTGAAGTTACAAAAATAGTTTGCAATTACTATGCAATTTTACATACTGTCCCTCTTTGTAGCTCATTTTAGTCTTCATTTGCATACTTGGAGATAATCCAACTGATCAAGAATGATGTAAAAAAACAAAGTCGAATGATTAATATGGATCTTTTATTTTTTTGAATTCATGTAATTCGTTGTTTTAAATTCTACATGCACAGTCCATCCAGTAAAACTAGCAGATCATTCAAGTCTGATAGTTTTAGTTTTGTTTTGTTTTATAGGAAACATAGTGACAAATTGTTATTCCATACACTAAATGAAGAATGTATTGTTCAAATGTCTGTATCTGTTTAATTCTTTGTAAAGGTAATGCCTGAAAGATCATTTTCAGTTATTCCTTCCAGGTAGTCTTCACCAGCTAACCTGACTTAAGGAAGATGGAGTAAATGCATCAAAACATTTTAAAGAGCTAATCAGCCATAAGACAAGATTGATACTTAAGCATATGTGTACCTCATAGAATGAATTTTTTTTCAACGTTTATTTATTTTTGGGACAGAGAGAGACAGAGCATGAACAGGGGAGGGGCAGAGAGAGAGGGAGACACAGAATCGGAAACAGGCTCCAGGCTCTGAGCCATCAGCCCAGAGCCCGACGCGGGGCTCGAACTCACAGACCGCGAGATGGTGACCTGGCTGAAGTCGGACGCTTAACCGACTGCGCCACCCAGGCGCCCCCTCATAGAATGAATTTTTAAAAATATTTATTGCAGTCAGCTTTAGTTTTGTTAATATTAATTAAGTACTAATGCTTTAGTAAAGCTTTCTCCAAAGCCTGTGTATATTAATATCAGATCATGAGAACGAATTCCAAACACCTATATTTTTTACTCTGTTTACTGTTTTGTAATTTAATCTGTATTTCTTTAATGGTTTTAACTTTTTTTTAGTATTTATTTATTTTTGAGAGAGAGACAGAGTGTGAGCAGGGGAGGAGCAGAGAGATAGGGAGACACAAAATCTGAAGCAGGCTCCAGGCCCCCAGCTGTCTGCACAGAGCCCGACGTGGGGCTTGAACTCATGAACCGTGAGATCATGACCTGAGCCAAAGTAGGATGCTTAACCAACTGAGCCACCCAGGCACCCCCCCCCTTAAAGGGTTTTTAAAGTCTGTGGCATTACAAATTGAAACTGTGAGATTTTCTTAAACTTTATGTTTAAAATAATCCTCAGATATTTCCCCAACTCTCTCTCTCTCTCTCTCTCTCTCTCTCTCTCTCTCTCTCACACACACACACACACACAACCACTGCATATTTCATATGAAGTTAGAAACTGTGCTGAAGATTGAAAGAGTGAGTGGCTTATGCACTGACACAAACCAAGAGACTTTATCCTAAGAATCCTACAGGGGGTGATTAAGTGTTAGCTGAACAAGGATTTTGTGTGAACGTCCTCTAGAGGTCTAAGTATAAAAATGAAAATTATGGAACAAACACAATAAAAAGATTTGAAGGGATGTAGTGATTACCACATTGCCACCAGTATAGTCCTGATATATATGTATATACCATATATATATTTTAAATTTTATTTTCCAGTTGGTTATCATAGCATCACATAATACATATGAAATAAGGATTTTTTTAAATGAATGAGTGATTTAGAGGGAATGAATTTGTTTGTATAACTTGTCTTTCTGATCTGTTTTTCCTAATTACTAGAAAAATGATCAAAAGGAAATTGAAAAAAATAGATAGTGAGACTTCACATTCAGTAACAATCACTTCATGTTTCATTATTAAAAAACTGTTCTATAATTTAATTTTTATATCACTAAGTGGAACTTTGATTCACTATAATACAGGTTATTCGAAAGAATGAATCAATTTAGTATAGTATAGGACATGTGAAAAATTAATTTCTAGATTTTCACAAGGTTTAACAATACCAGAAATTACATCATTGTCGATATATACCTCAGTAAATCAAAAGAGAATATCTTTCATATATTCATACCTCAGAAGTTCATAACATGCCTCAGTTCCTCCTCCAGAGGAAATTAGCAACTACAAATCCAGTATTTCTCTTCCTATACAAATGAAAATTTCTCGCATTTAATAGAAGACTAATTAGAAAGCACAATTGGAGTCAGTAACCACTTATCATTTGTCTTCCTGCTCTAGGTTTCCACTGTTTGTAGCACAATGTTGCATTGAGTCATTCACATAGGAATGGATGGTGTTATAAAATGCAGCAGGTAGATGGAGCTTATTCCCAAATCTGGGTCTCTCCTAACAGAATTAGTTCATAGCCCCTTTAACCTTTCCCATCCACTTTCACACATCTGGATGCATTTTAGGTGTGGTATTTGGAGTCGTGCCAGGGTGTATTACCATATGGAGAAGTTTTCCTATGCTCTCAAGTAAGTCCTGATATTTCAGAGCATGAGATATGTCCATTCATCACTTTTATGACATTTGACAGTATAAATAGGAATTTTTTTCCAGACATATATAAAGTTATAAACAGGTTGTGCATAGTAATTTTACTGAAAAACTTGGCAAACATTTGCTTTCATGAAGATGGGAGTTGTAACTGAGTCATTCTTTCAAAATCACAACAGTCATACGTGGATGTTGTCAATGATCATGTGACAAGAAAACCATAGAACATAAACAAAATGTAGCGAATAGATAGGAAATGAAAATTTCTGGGAGATATGGAAGAGTGGCTCATTTCTTGTTTTGATTACTTTACTTTAAAATATGATTTGCAACTTACAAAAGCATTAATAAGAGGCTTCCAGAAGCTTAAATGCTTCTTATTTCTGCAGAAAACAAACATGTATTTGTAAACTTGTCATGGATATTATGAATGTGATTATACATCATCATCTGTAGCCTCATTGAAATTGTATTTGTACATGTTTTAAAATACAAAAATAAAATATTTTTCCCCTTTGCCTTTCTTTCTAGCAGCTCTTAAACATGATATTTTTGCTTTCTCTTGATGTAATAAAACAAAATACTATTTGATTAGGATATTTAGATGAGCTATCTTCATAGTTTTTTTCACAATAATAGGAAACATTTAATAGTGTGAATAAAAGCTACTTTCTGCAAAAATAGTAAAAAAGCTTATAAGCGTAAATATTCAGAATAAATAACATATATATCATAGAAATAGGTTTATTTATTTTTTTAATTTTTAATTTACTTTATTTATTTTTTAAATTTACATCTAAATTAGTTAGCATATAATGCAACAATGATTTCAGGAGTAGATTCCTTAGTGCCCCTTACCCATTTAGCCCATTCCCCCTCCCACACCCCCTCCAGCAACCCTCAGTTTGTTCTCCATATTTATGAGTCTCTTCTGTTTTGTCCCCCTCCCTGTTTTCATATTATTTTTGTTTCCCTTCTCTTATGTTCATCTGTTTTGTCTCTTAAATATCAGTGTTTTTGTTTTGTCTCTTCATACCAGTGAAGTCATATGATTTTTGTCTTTCTCTGACTGACTAATTTCACTTAGCATAATACCCTCCAGTTCCATCCACGTAGTTGCAAATGGCAAGATTTCATTCTTTTTAATTGCTGAGTAATACTCCATTGTATATATATACCACCTCTTCTTCATCCATTCATCCATTGATGGACATTTGGGCTCTTCCATACTTTGGCTATTGTTGATAGTGCTGTTATAAACACAGGGGTGCATGTGTCCCTTCGAAACAGCACCCCTGTATCCCTTGGATAAATGCCTAGTAGTGCAATTGCTGGGTCATAGGGTAGTTCTATTTTTAGTTTTTTGAGGAACCTCCATACTGTTTTTCAGAGTGGCTGCACCAGCTTGCATTCCTGTAGAATTATATTTATTAATAGTATAATCAATTTAGATATAAAATGGACTTTAATAGTTTCACATAGTCTCCTTTCTACCTATGTACAAATACAAGAGGTGCAAAAATAATATTCGTTGTGATATAATATATTACGTACAGTCTAAGATATTAAAGTGAAGCCTACACGGGCTGTCAGATATCAGAAATCATATTCTCATAGCTGGATAAATTAGCAGATAAGAATAAGTGTGCTGCTCCACATAATGGAGCAATGGAACACTGAAATGTTCCATTGGGATGAATGAAACTTGAATATGCGTCCTTGTTGAAAAGACCATAGGTGATCACAGAACGGTCAGTTTATGAATTCATCATAACTTCTGCCCCAAACGTGAAGATACATGCTAAATCTATTTTGTAAGTTTAAACTATAATCTTGGAAAGTCTGTAGATACACTGGCCTCCAATTATGCATTATCTTCAGCATTCCCATTCTCCAGGTGCTAAGAGCTTATACTTCTTGAAGCACACATCCTTCTATCTATGATAAATAATTTATATCAGTACAATTAATTGATGGATGTCAAAGGACTTAGACCAGTTTAAGTTTGTAAACAGCTGCTGTCACAACTAACATATCTTCATAGAACAAGGCCTTTTGAGTTCCAGATCCTTGAGTTTGAGATCCTTTTCTTTGTGCAAGCCCTATCAGTGTACTCCAAAGCCTCAAGGCTATGGCAAATATTGTTAATAGACTTGCAGCTTTAATTAAGTTAATGACCCAAGATTTAGCTTTATATGGATTCTCCAACACATCAGTTTATTTTCTATGTTAGAGTAATTCAAACTGCTGCGTTCTCTAATAAACATTATGCCATTAACACAAGTATTTAAGTAGATAGATGTTTGCAGAACTTGCTGCTGACTTCTAACTGGATAATAGAGCATGAACTTTCCAAACATAAGAAATTTGCAACTGAAGGCTTTCTTTTGATTCTACGTAAAATTATGACATCTTTCCTTCATTACACAAGTCTTTTTAATAATAATTTAAATTTCAACATTGAGTTTTTTAAACTATGTTTTTGTATCTAGTATGGCAACTTCTTTGAAATTCACTAATTATTAAAAACAACCTCATTAAATGGAGTACTCAAACTAAATTTTTGAATGGTAAATAATTTACATACTGTAATACCAACATTTAAGACTATTTTTCTCAAACTCAACAATAAATCCATTTATTTAACCCCTACCAAAGTCACTTTTCACATTTTTAAAAATATTTATCTACTAGGGAAAAGTAAGAAAATAAAGCTCTGGTTTCAATTAAAACGTAAAATGAAAGACTGAATTTTTCTCTTATAACTGTCTATTTAAATTGTTGTATACTCAAAGAATCAGATTCCATTGAGAATTTATTTTAACTTTTAAAAGAAATTCATTCTCAAACTAATATTTTCTTAGTTTGTAGTTTCTTCTGCAATTTCCATAGTTGCTATATGTTTTAATACATGAGTAAGTCTACCTAATTTGGGTTTTTTTTTTCCATTTTTAATTTTGGACTGAAATAGCCTATAGTATATATTTAAATTAAATTCAGATGTCTATATTAAATTCTAATTTTGTGAGGGGTAAATAAGATAACTAATTTATATAAATTACCAAAAAAAAAAAAACACACCTGATTTTCTTTTGTTGTTGTTGTTTACACAAGTTTAAAAGGTAGTCTTTCCCAACAGGATTCTAAAGAGGATGTATTTGAGATTTATAGTATCAATGACTTGGGCTTTTATACACAGATATTTTTCTTGGAGGAACTTTAAGTCCAAATATTTGAGTATTGTTCATGCCCGTGCTCCCTAAATTGGTTACTCTTTGCTCCCCGTTTCCAGTCATCAAAAAGTAAAGCTATAATTTTGGAACCCACTAACTTGTTTTCACAATATAAGTGTTCTACTGACTGCATTTGTCCAGTATGTTAATCTATGTACACATGACCCTTAAACAATACACTTTTGAACTGTGCAGGGTCCACTTCACATGTATATATATATATATATTTTTTTGATAAATATAGTACAGTATTATAAACGTATTTTCTCCTTCCTTTTCATTTTCTTAATAACATTTTATTTTCTCAAGGTTACTTTATTATAAAAATACACTATATTAATACATATTTAAAACGTGTTAATTGACTATGTTATTGGCAAGGCTTCTGATCGACAGCAGGCTGTTAGTAATTAACTCTCGGGGGAGTCAAAAGTTATATGTGGATTTTCACCTGAGGGGGGGGTCGGCTTCCTTAAAAACCCTGTATTGTTCAAGAACAACTGTACTCAATACATGCTACTTTTAACATAATTCTAAAAGAAATTTTCAAAAGGAAAAAAAAAAAGAAAATGAAACCTTATTTAGTCCCATAACACATGTGAAAATTATGTATGTTCTTATAGTGGAGAAAAATACAAGTAGTGGATATGACTTTCCTGATAACAAATAAATAATTAAAAGTACAGCCCATAGGCCTTATTTATTGGGCAATACTAATATTTGATTAAAGAAAAAAATTCACTTCTCTAGAAT
Source organism: Leopardus geoffroyi (assembly GCF_018350155.1). Classification (NCBI taxonomy): domain Eukaryota; kingdom Metazoa; phylum Chordata; class Mammalia; order Carnivora; family Felidae; genus Leopardus; species Leopardus geoffroyi. Next base: position 99,087,948 of record NC_059327.1, on the reverse strand, counting down.
GGTCTGTCAGAACTCCAATTGGAAAACGCCACAGGAAAGAGTTCTATGACATAGCATCTCTCTTATGATATTGTACAGGCTTATAATAAAGTTCTTCTGCCTGTTTCTCAAATATAACTAATTGCTATAATGCTTAAAACCCAATTTCTGTGCCTCTAGATTGGTAACTTGTTTATTTTCATTATTTCCCTTTAGAATGGAAAGGTATTCTAAAATTGTTACTGTTTTACCTTTTAAGGAGGTTCCCAATTTTATTTATAAAGAAAAAATGTTGTTTATGACCCTATGATGTAGAGAAACATGTTTAGTTAGCAATGCCATGCATTCTGACTCATGCTTATAATTTTAACTGGAACAATTGTGGCTACATAATCAAGCCACAAAAACAGAACTAAATTAAACAAAATTTTGACTATGTTTTAAGCATAGTAATCATGATAAAATGGATTATCTATGCTCATAGAAACATTTCTAGTTCTTATACTAAGAAGTAGAAAATAACTTTCTGGAAAAAAACTCTATTTAATTAAATAACTAAACCCTCATATCAATAAGTGGAAATTAACAAAGAACTCTATACCATCTTATTGTTTCTGGGAATTGGAAAACTAGAAGCTATTCTAACAAATAAGTCATTACAGTATTTTAAAATTATAGAAAAGTGACATTAGAACAACCAAAAACAGATAGGACTGACCATAAACTCTAAATTTGGCCTACCAAGTGGTTAAGTATTCACCCACAGCTTTGCAAAACCTAGATATGGGAGCAGACCTACATTGGTCTTGTGCCATAGTTTTGCAATTTCTTAGGCAAAAATATTAGACTTCAAGAGCCTCTTCTTTTTCATCTGTGAAATGTAAAAGTTTCCTATTGTTTGGATTAATCTCCCCCATTAAAATGGAAATGCCATGTTCTGACACTTAACTGCTTTTTTTTTTTTTGACTGCCATATCCCCATCTTAGAAGATGGCCAGTAATAGTTAATTAATATTAATGGATTTAAAATCTATGAGGAGTTCTTGGATACTGAATGATGTGCTGGTTGTGTATGAATGTTTTAGAAAAAAGACAAGGTATCCATAACTTGTAGTCAAGAGTAAATCTTAAGTATTTGAAATATATGATGTGTTTCTGGATTTCTTATTCTGTTTTACAACAGAAATTTTTAAGTGAAGGGATATTTCGGAGAGGGAAAATATTTTAGTTCGACAAATAAGCTAAATGAAATTGATTCTTACCTTTAAAAAAATCTGAGTCAAGGAAATCTCTACAGTGAGAATTATACTATAGAACTTTCAAATCTCATTATAAAATTGAAAAAAGAAGCAACACTGACAAGAGAAAATAAGTTCAGTGAAAACATTTAAATATGTTCACATTTGTGATTTTCCTGAAAACAGTAGTTCCTTCCAAGATGATTATATAAATTATTTCCCAACTATTTTAATGCACATCTTTACACTGAGACAAGTAAATAGGATCTTGAACTCCGAGGTATTCCAATTTTCTCATGGCAAGTAAAATGTTCTTATATTTCTTTTCTCCAAGATATGATCTCTCAGAACAGATTTTTACATATGGTTATGCAGTAATGGTATCAATATGTTTGCATAAGATTTTTAAAAATGAATTTGATGCTTTTCAGGGAAACTGTGTGAATCTTCAGTCAATTACTGTGAATGTAACCCCTGTTTTAATGGAGGTTCCTGCCAAAGTGGTGTGGAGTCATACTATTGCCATTGTCCATTTGGTGAGTTCAGCTTATTTATTGATATAAAATATCAATCTATTTTGGCATACAGTTTAGCAATTTTATTTTATTGTGGCCATGAGTGATTAAGAAAATATTAGTTGTTTTACACAGGAGGTTTTAACAAAATGAAGGTACAAAGGTTTGATACTTTTTTAAAAAGTTAATTATGGAATGCCCTTGAATATATTGCTTTGATTATTACTAGAAAAGTAATTGATGCAAGAAAATTGAATTTGATGTTGTCTCCTCAGGACATTTCCCTTCAATATTTATGGATGACTTCTTTTTAGCCTGGAACATATCAAAGAAAAAATCTTTTAAAGCACTCTATGACGTCACTCCCTACTTAAAATCTTTAAGGATAATTAATCGAATTGTTTTTTGTTTTGTTTTGCTTTTTTTTTTTTTACATTAATTCATCCACTTCTAATAGAAGGATTTAATAACTAGACATGCAATTTTCATGACAGGCTTTTTGTAGATACTACCAAATAACTAATCAAAATTCAGACTAATAATGTCTTTTTTGAAAAAGAAAGTTGTTACAATTTTTTTTTTTTTAACACATTAGTATCTATTGACCATACTGGAATGAACTAAAAGATTTCTTTCAGATCTCACTCAAATGTTATCCAGCACTGAGACCACCAAGGCCTATGAAAACAGCTTTGGAGCAAGCTTTTATTTTAACCTGGGTTGTTTCAGCGCTTTGTGATTATTCCATTTATTTAAGGGATACCTTACCCCACAATATAGTATTCATCCCCAGATGTCCTACAGTAATTAAAGACCCTAGTCTCTCTCCATAAACAAGAGAAGAGAAAGATATTTTGTAGTCTTTTGAGCATATCATTGTGCTGTATGGACTCTGAAAAGTGAATCTCAACATACATTGGAGAGTAGAATTTAAAACAGAATCTGAGATTTCTAGTAAAAGTAAAATGTAGTGTTAATTCATTTTCAAATAACTCCATGACTCTATCTAGTTTTATCTTCGCAAAGCACAACATCAGCAGAATGATAAAGGAAAACAGAATATAAGTATCTAATTGTGAGCCATGCCTTTAGCAGTGGTTCTGAGGTCCAGAAATTGAGGACTTTCTCTAAAGTCAAAAAAATAAAAATGAAACAAAACTGCCCCAAGATGATATAGTAACTAGAACACAATATTATTTTCAGTTCAGTGACGTTTACAGGATCCCTGCTTTTAAAAAATTTTTTTTTTGAGGTTCTCACCAACAATGCCTCTGAAGCAATGAAAAGTAGATTAAGGTCAAAATAACCACAACTTTAGATCTTCTAAAAACTTCTTTCAGTAATCTCTTATAATCCTAAAGGGTGCTGCTTTCTATAGATAACCACAAGCAGGTTTCATGGTTTAACTTGTATTTGGAATGAAAGATAAGGGGATTGGAATGCAAAGTGGAAAACATGAATTTTCAAGTGACTGAAGAAAGGTTTTTACATTTTTAGAGATTGCATTGCATTTCAGTTGCAAATATGAAGATTTAAGATAATTGATACCAAATAGAAACAAGTCATTGCTGCAGTGTAGCTGATACAACAATCGTTGCCTATGGGGCAAAAGTGTTTGGGGTCCAAATGGACCTTGCCTTCACCCTACCTGAGTTCCCCAGGGAAAGCGGACTAGCACAACAATGTAAATTGGAGGCAGATCACACACAGCTGGCAACAGATTTCTCCCACTGTTTCTTCCAGTGGCAAACAAACAAACAAACAAACATTATGTAAACTTTGACATTGTCAGTTGGCAATAGAAGATGTACAAAAGAAAAGAAAACAGAAAACCTTAAAACAATAATACATGACTGGAGACCAGAAAGAATTAAAGGATAAAGTATTTTCCTTTTCAAATTGAATGTGGGTGAACCATACAAATACAAATGACAGATGGAATGCCTCAAACAAATAGCTGGAGGTAGTTACACATGCATCCTATAAAACAACATCCTAACTGTAATTTTGAAATTGGGAAAAAATTTTGCACTGTTTACTTTCTCATCAGTGAAGGATGTGTTGTTTGGATTTTTAAAATTTTTTCAGATTTTTATTTTTTTGGATTTTGTTTTAGAAAAGCATAAAGTGCTTACGATTTTATAAAGGAAGCCTGTATAATTATAACTTCCTATGTATGTATATATATGTATAACTATCCACACACAAAATATTCCTTATTAGAGTAATTTTAGTAATTTCACCTGATCTTTATGTAGATTTATTTCACAGCATTTCATTTGGAGGGCTGTGTTAAAATCTTCATTAAATTTTATTTTATTTTAAAAACAAGAATGTACCTTTCTCTGAGAAAAATATTCCATAAACAAATATTTTCATGAATCAATTTGTATCTAGTGCCTACTTGAATAAAAATGTAGGACATCTGTCCAGTATGTATATTCTTTTTGCATAAATCAATTTTTAAGCACATGTTCATATTTTTAATTAGAAGAGGCCTAAGAGAACACACAGCACGGTTTTTTACTCAATAGTCTATTTCATTTCTATGCTCCATCTCTGCTTGTTATTTTAACTTTCATTACTCTTTCTGTATATATAAGCAAGATATATGTAATATAGTAAATGAACATTTAATATAAACAAAATTAAAAATTTGTGTATATATGTTATATATATACACATTATTAATTATATAGTAATATATGATATATATCATATATTTATGATATATAAATAAATGTATGAAATATTGACAATAGATATAATTTCTATTATATGTTTGCTTTTTTCCTTCATGCAGCTAATGTTTAGAAATAACTCATACGCATATTTCCTACGTATTTATGATTATTATCTCAGCCTTGACAGAGAAGGAAAAGATAAACAACACAAGCTTTTACAGCAACTTCTAGGCCATTTTAATTTAAAGAACATTTGGATATAAAATGTGATGTAGTCAAAACAACTAGACAATCAGTAGATCTGGCCTCAAATTCTGGCTCTGTCTCCCATGGTTTTGTGACCTCAGGCAAGTTTTAAATATTCTGTAAAATGATGGCATTAGTTTCTTCTAGCTTAACAATTCCCTGACTAAATTTAACGCATTTACAAGAGATATACAGCCAAAATTAAGGAATGGAACCTTTGCCAGTTAATAAGAATCATGATGTATTGGCATGGGTTAATTTTCCAATCATTTGCTACAGTCTACTAATATTTGTGGGAAAAGAATTTTGGCGTAGCACTGTAACATCAATAAAACTCATTTTTCAAGTTTGAAAAAGAACCAGCACAAACAAGTGGGGATACTGGATTTCAAAAAAAAAAAAAAAAAAAAAAAAAGCAGAAAGCTATTTTAAAGTAGCCTGTTGTAAATCATACCCAAAGAAGGTATAAAGCAAGACAGAGATAAAAAAACTTAAGACAGTTATTTCCTTTCCTAAAAGCAGTGGTTCCCTAATCTAGTGGCTCTCGAAAATACCATGAGTATAGTGATTAATTCCTTTTGAAGGTCAAAACAAAATTTACCATCAATTGGATTAAAATTGTCTTTAAGAATTAAGTATTGTAAGGGAAGTATCTCAGTTGAAAATTACAGCATATTAGAACTTTGAAAATGGTGACAAACTAATTTTGAAAGTTTTCCAGGGAAGAAGTAACTTCAGACATACTCCATTCCACTAATTCTAATTTTTAGAAATGGGACCTACTTAGGTATGGTTTTTAGTTGGCCAAAGAGAAGCAAGTGCAGTGGTTCATCATCTCTCATATGCCTTAAAGATCATTGATTTGTTCTATTTCAATTTAATTTAGACAATATTCTTTGGAGAATAATACAAAATAAGGCTGGTAAAGCCTGGTTCATTATTGCAACATAAAAATATTTTACCAAAATCATTTACTAAAACTTCACTGGAATTTGATGTGTCAATTTGTCAATTTTTTTCATCTACAGGTGTCTTTGGAAAGCACTGTGAGTTGAACAGTTATGGATTTGAGGAGCTGTCATACATGGAATTTCCTAGCTTGGACCCCAATAACAACTATATTTATGTCAAATTTGCAACTATTAAAAGTCATGCTTTACTGCTTTACAACTATGACAACCAGACAGGGGACCGGGCTGAGTTTTTGGCCCTTGAAATTGCTGAAGAAAGATTAAGGTTCTCTTATAATTTAGGCAGTGGTACATATAAACTCACCACTATGAAGAAAGTGTCAGATGGACATTTTCACACTGTGATTGCCCGGAGAGCAGGAATGGTAAGACATTTCATTTTACATTAAAACTTGTTTTATTGTTGTACATCCAGTCAATCAGGCCTTCAAGTTAAAGCATGAATTAAGGTTCAAATTTAACCAGTTTTGGTATGAACTATAGCCACAAGTAGGTAATAATCTTTCTTTTGCTCATGACAGCTATGCCTGTCACAAAAAACAACTTGTCTCAAAAATAATAAAAGGAAGCAAAATAAATAAAACATCCTAGTGCATAAATATTCCATTTTATACATTTCCTATATATGTTTAAGGCCATGTCAGAACTGTACTTAAAATGGCTACTTTTGTCAGTATCCTTGTCCTAACTGAAGAAACAATTTAAAGACAAATGAAAAAAACTTTTCTGTAAATAAATTACTGATAAAAGATGATGCTAACACATATTCCAAAACAGTCGTGAGTAGTCCTTACTGCACTTAGCTCCTCAATATGCTGTCATCTGTGAGGTCTATCACATGAGACTGCAGTAAAATGAAGTTCTGTTTGCTGACTAGCTAAAGTATTTTTAGAATTATAAACTCAGTAATATTCAAGATTTCCATATTATATTCCACTTAATTATATGGCTCTCATGTTACAGCAAGACTGTATGTATTTATTTAGTACTTGTGTTCATTAAACAAGTACTTTTATCTTTGAAAAGGAAAATGCATGATGTATTTTACCTGTAAGTGTTTGAAACCATTTGATACAGAGCAATACATCTAGAATGGAAAGACGCACGCACACACACACACACACACACACACACATATATATATTTACTTACTTCCCAACTATCTCTTCATGGTTCCCCCACCCCCATTTTCAACAACTATCAAGGGTTTTTGAAAAAGTAAATGCTAACAAAAACTATTTTAAAATATTTTTGGATTTTATCATCAAACTTCTAAAATGATAACTGCTGTTTAAAATTTACATTCTACCCTGCATAGAAATAGAGTTAAAGGTTGAAGTCATGTATTAAAATAAACATTTGGGGCACCTGGGTGACTCAGTAGATTAAGCATCCGACTTCATCTCAGGTCATGATCTCGTAGTTCATAAATTGGAGCCCCTCTGCTGTCAGTGGGGAGCCCACTTTGGATCCTGTATTCCCTCTCTCTCTCTGCCCCTTCCCTGCTTAGGCACTCTCTCTCAAAAATAAATAAATATTTAAAATAAAAATTAGCCAAAAGAACAAAATAAATGCTCTGAAATCATTTTTTAAATGAAGAAATGTGATCTAAATGATTATAGTTTATTATTATAGATTATTGTCTCAGCTCTGTGACAATCCAGAAAAATATAAAAAATACAGTAAGTTATATAGTTTTGAAACTGATCAAACGAATCATATATTTGTCTGACAATAGAAATTTTTGGGCACTAAATTTTGGGACCACTTTATATTGTTGGACTACATATAAGCAATTTATAGAAAGAACATAGAAAATATTTCTGCTATTTTTTCTGTGATCCACAATTTTAAAAGAAAAACTTTTGTGCCCTTCCTAATTACAAATTTCATAAAGCCATAAGACAGGAGGAATCTTATTATATTGATTTTTTTTCTGACAAATATAAGTAACAAACAATCTTTATCAAAGGATCAAATTCCCCATTTGTTTTTAGCAGTACTTTAAATCCATGTGGGATTTTTTGGGGTTTTGTTTTGTTTGTTGTGTGTGTGTGTGTGTGTGTGTGTGTGTGTGTTTAATGGCATCAGATACAATGGCTTTTCTCTCCTCCACTCTAATATAACTTAGAAAAGAAGATTTTAAACAATTTTTTAAATACAGAAACACAAAGGACAAAAAAAAAAAAGGAATGATGATGGATATAAAGATGACCAGATGATTTTATCAACATCATCAAGGTTAGATGTTCAGATATTCATCCAGTGATATCTCCATATCCATTGTGTTACATTCAGGGTCTTACAAGGCTAGTAGTTGCAGTTTATTAAAATATAAGTGAGAAAACAATAAAAGTATTAGTGAAAATTTATGAATCATTTAAATTATATATTACTTTATATATTGTCTTCCATTTTCTTATGAACTTGGTATTAATATTCTGTAACTATAACTTTATTCTAACATATATTAATTTATAAAATGTTTACTTAAAAAATTACCCCCAATATTCTGAAAATGAGACCAAAACGAGAATAAAATTTAGTAACAGTAACTTATTTTTTTTAATGTTTATTTATTTTTGAGAGAGAGCATAAGGGGGGAGGGGCAGAGAGAGAGGGAGACACAGAATCTGAAGCAGAGAATCTGAAGCAGGCTCCAGGGTCTGAGTTGTCAGTGAGGAGTCCAGCCTGGGCCTTGAACCCACAAACCACCAGATAATGTCCTGAGCCGAAGTCCGAAGCTTAACCGACTGAGCCACCCAGGTGCCCCTAGTAACAGTAATTTAAAACATTGATATCCTAAAAATAATTTTTTTAAAAAATCTATTTGAAAAATACTCATTTGGAGACTGTATTTGATAATAATTCAAGATGGGTTGTGTTTTGAAAAGGGGTTGGGCAGAAAATCAAAATGTGGTCTATAAATGGGAATAATATCTCCACATTTTGGTATTATTGCAAGGATTAATATAAATTATATCTAAAATTTTATATATTGTTATATATTTTACATATAGTTTCCTTTATAAAAGTGTATATATTTTATATATTTTTAAATATTTGATATTAAATAGGTGCTTGTTGAATGTTAGTCATCCTGAGTTTTCAAAAACATGGCTCCATACATCCTTTTGAGGTTAGAAAAAATGTTTTAATCTCAATAAATTTTAATTATGAGTAGTGCCTAAAAAATCACTTCAGTGAATTCTAATAGGGGTATAACAAGCAAATCTTGGCAATAATAATTTTTTAGGTTAGTAATAAGTTAGTATGCACCTTCCTGCCTGAGCTTTTTTAAACCAGCCTAATACCAAACTAGTATTCTCAGAGGAAGACCTTTAGGAGAATACAAATTTAGAAAAGTCCAATATTCCTGATTATCCATTTACTCTGGCGTTATTGAAACAGACAGAATTAGAACAAGCATATGGAGTCTGGTATCGATATTGTATATTGGGGCTTACATTAGCCACAATGATTTCCTAATAATGACAGCATCCTAATGGGGCATAGCAGGTGGGAGATAACTATATTGCTAAGATATTGTCAACAGCCACTTATGTAGAATAGGTGATTTTATCTGATGACTTCCAAGGCCCCTTTAAATTTTATGACCATTTAATTCTATCTAAATTTAGGACTTGGGAGTAAGAGGGAAAGCAAAAAAAAAAAAAAAAAAAAAAAAAAAAAAAAAGAGGTACTATGTGTATGCCAAAAGTGATAGAAAAAAAATTCTTTCAGTTCATTTGTAGTATGTGGCTATCAAGTTTTAAATAATACCAAATGTGGAAAAAAATACCTTTGTCATTAGTACTTCAGTCAGAGGAAAAAAGTATCTTCCCATTTTAGAAAATACCCAAAAGAAGTCCCCTACTGGATTTTGAATCTGTCATTTTCTACAGTTCAAAGGGATTTTGTTAGAAACTGGCAAAATCATTAACTTCTCAGCTTTGAATCACTGAATAGACAGGATACAAACATGTCAATTTACAGCAGTACTGGTAGAAAAATTCAACAGTATGAGAAAACACGTTTAACTCTGATGATTAAATTGCATAGGGTGTTATTCAAATAAAACTTCCCCTCAGACGTTCTGTATCATGAAGCTTTTAGAAAATCAGAAAATTATGTTAAGATTTATCAAAATATTATGCCACTATCTAAAGTGTTTTTTTTCCTAGTTGAGTCATTCATAAATATCTATGTGATATCCTCTAGTTGAAAATATCAACTAGATGAGAGAGAATCCCAAGCAGGTCTGCACCGTCAGCATGGAGTCCGATACGGGGCTCAAACTCACAAACTGTAAGATCGTGACCTGACCAGAATCAAGAACTGGACTGTCAATTCACTGAGCCACCCAGGTGACCTGTCGGTTTTTCACTTATACACAAGGGGCCTGGTGAAGATTTTTCAAAGTACTTCCCACTTCTTATAATGTCACAGTTTTAGACATGTAAAAGAAATATGTGCCCAAAATTTGATATTATAGGTGTATTATGTCATAATATACTAAGCCAAAATGTTATCACAACTTCAAAATCATGTCCACATAGAAAAAAGTACTGGGCAGTGTTGGCCGAAAAGGACAATAGGGACAGCAGAACCCAGGATGAATGTTTCCTTCTCCTACTTTATAGGCAGCTTCCTTAACTGTGGACTCTTGTTCTGAGAACCAAGAACCAGGGTATTGCACTGTCAGTAATGTGGCAGTTTCAGATGACTGGTAAGTAAAATTATTCATTTGATCTTATTACTTGACCTTAAAAAGGAAATTCTGCATTTATTTTTATTTTTTTTTTAATTTTTTTTTCAATGTTTATTTATTTTTGGGACAGAGAGAGACAGAGCATGAACGGGGGAGGGGCAGAGAGAGAGGGAGACACAGAATCGGAAACAGGCTCCAGGCTCTGAGCCATCAGCCCAGAGCCTGACGCGGGGCTCGAACTCCCGGACTGCGAGATCGTGACCTGGCTGAAGTCGGACGCTTAACCGACTGCGCCACCCAGGCGCCCCGGAAATTCTGCATTTAAAAATAATTTTATTATGCTAAGTGTTATGAGAGTTTACAATATTTTATGCTCTCCAAAGGAATTTTTACTCTGTAAATAAAAAGTTAATAATGAGTATAAAAAATATGTAAAAGTGGTGTGACACGAGATGGGAGAGATGAGGACAAATAGAGGAAGGAAAGACTAACATGGCCTGTGCTCTTTGAGTAGATCATGAAATTGTTGCCTATGACCTGGGTCCTGCAAGGCTAGACTAAAGATCCCAGTCTTTACCTCCTTTGGAAGTTTTATACCACAATTATCCACACTTTTCAATGGCACCTCAGGAAGAGACACAGAATTATGCCATCTAAAATCTAAGTGATGTTAACAGAAATAACAACAGAGAAAAATAAATATTGACATATCATCTATGATATGAATTAACATATCGGTATTATTATCATCTTGTGGGGAAGAAAAATGTATAATCTAACATTAATATTATCTAACATTAATTAATCTAACATTAATATAATCACTATTTCTGCTGCACTTTATCTTCTCTCTGATGTTATGCTGCTTCTTGCTAATTCAGCATTGTTTTATACATCCCATTTGGCTAACTGAAAATGTCACTTCCATAAGTTTTATTATTTTTCATGCCTTGAAAACCTAATAATCCTGTAGAAATCTGTAAGGGAATATGCATCCATAGGTAATATTTTCCATTCAAATTTACCACGCTATAACACATGCCAGAAAGTTATATTCACTCTTTTTAAAGCTAAACATTCTACTGAAATCTATCATGTTGGAGCTAATACACTTATCTTTGCTTTCTCATGTAGGACTCTTGACGTTCAGCCAAATCGAGTCACAGTTGGAGGTATCAGATCCCTAGATCCAATCCTTCAGAGGAGAGGACACGTGGAAAGCCATGATTTTGTTGGGTGCATAATGGAGTTTGCAGTCAATGGAAGGCCTCTGGAACCCAGCCAAGCTCTGGCAGCACAAGGCATCCTAGATCAGTATGACAATTTTATTTCTTATTATTTTAAATAAAAATGAACAAAATGCATGATAATTGAGCATCCAAAGCTGAAATTATTGTGACCACAGTTCTAAAAGTATCAAATGTTTTACATTGTTTTGAATTTCATTTCATTTAATTACTTATTTAATTTAATTACCACCAGCTAACTTTTACAGGTAACACAGAAATTATTTGAATTAATTAACTTATTAAATTTAAATATTTACTGTTTGGTATAAAATGTGATATTTACTTAGAAAATTAACTTATTTTCTGGAGTGTAAGAAAAATATACGTATGCTTTTACGCCTATATACGCTTCAAAACAGTTGTGAAGATTATAATGACAAGTAGATGAATCACATAGAAAAGTATCTGCCACATAATGATGTATAAATGTTAGTAATAATGTATACAAAAAAACATTTGATATTAAATAGCTTTACATACAAACATATATTTTCAAAATATACCTTAGTACACCTTTAACAAGCAATAATTTGATTAATTGTAAAACATTTTATTTTCCTATGTGCTTATTGGTTAAGGTTCCCTGCAATGATTTTGGAATTGTGAAAATAACACACTTTATTTTAAAAATTAATCTTATTCATAATGAAAATTGGAAAACTCAGAAAAATATAAAGTATCCTATGCACCACCCAGAGACAAACACTCTTAACCTCATTGTGAGGTTCATGACTGCCTGCTGTTCCATTATATGAATGTGCCCTATTTTAACTATGATTATACACTTTACTTGTTTCTAATTTTATTAATATATTAAAAGCCCTGTGGTTAATACTATTCTTAATATTTTTAGTCTATTTTAACTTTTACAACCATTTTATGAGATAGATAATATTAATTTCTGAGCTACTCAATGTTTTAAAAACTTTCTCAAAGTCAACAAGCTGGTGAGTAGCAAAGCTAAGTCTTGAACTAGGCACTTGGACTGAGGTTAGTTACAAATAAATGAACAAGGCAGATTCTTGCTCTGGAGGAGTTCATTGTCTTCAAATTCGTGATTACTAATCTCTAATGCGGCCATGATTTTGCGTGGCAATGTATTCTATTCCCCAGTTTAATCATTTGCTCACTTTTCTCAATTACTTTCCAGCCTCCCCTTTTCACAGACCCCAAATATCACTCCTGTACCATCTTTCCCAGCTAATGAATTTGCTTCCTACCTTGCTCAGAAAATGGAAGCAATCAAAAGAAAACTTCCAAAAGCTTATTCCTCCACATTTGCCCATGCACGTGTGCATCCCATGGTCTACATTGCATCCTATTACTATGAGCGAACTGCTTCTATTCCCATAAAGACCAACCCCTTTTTACGTAAAAGGCTCAGTCCCCTGCAATGTTCTAAAAACAATAGTCCAGCTGTCTCCTTGGCATGTCTTTCCTCATTTAAATCCATGCGGCTATTTCTCCCATTTTATTTTTTGTAAAAACTTTATTAATCCCATTTTACTCTCTAATTACCATCCTCTCTCTTTTTGAAAAATTGTTCTTTGTCAAAGTGATCAATAACCTTTTTGTTGCTAAAATCAATGGTCAGTTCTCATCTTCTTTGAATTCCAATGTTCATTACTTCCTCTCCCTAAAAATACCTCTATCAGCATATGGTACAATCCTGGTTTTCTACTCTGATTCTTTTTCTCATCTGGTTGACCCCTTCTCTTTTGCATATATATTCATTCTTTAAATCGTGTTTTATAGCCCTTGGTTTTAAGTACTAACTTTAAAACTGGTGACTCTTAAATGGTTATCTTCAACTTGGCCTTTCTTCTGCACTTTAGACCCTTCTAGCCAACAGACTACCCAATATCCTATGTGTCTTTCTAACAAATATCTCACACTTAAGTTTAAAACTGAATTCGTGGCCTTCTTTCCTGATTCCTTCTAAATCTATTTCCTCCACAGTTCTCTCTGTCTTAAATAATGAGTCAATCAGCCAAAACTGTTCAGCCAAAACTTTTAGATTTACCTTTGATTCTTCTCTTTCTGACATACTTCACATCCAATCTACCAACAACCAGAATGACATTTAAAAACAGATGTTCGTCCTAACCCTGACTTACAAGGCCTTCATGATCTAGCCTCTTTCTCCATTTTCTCACTGTATTTACATATGCTTCTTTTTCTTGTTCACTCTGCTCCAACCATACTGGGCCCCTCGGTGTTCCTCAAACATATTAGGTACAATTTAACTTTCTTACTTGCTGTTTCCTCTGTCTGGAGTGATCTTCTACCAAATATTCTTCATTCTCTCAATTTGTTTAGGTCTTTACAAAAATATGTCCTTCCTTCGCTGATGAATCTACCCTCCATCCTAAAAAAAAATCTCTCGATACCCTTTGTCTATCTTAATTCTCCAAAGAACTTTCTTTGTTCTAACATATTACATATTTACCTAATTTTTGTTTTGTTATGGTTTTTTTGACTGCCTCCTAAACAAGGAAAAATAAATACCTCACGACATGTGGATTTTTCAACACTTTGTCCCCATGCTTAGAATAGTATGCTTGTAATTGGCATATGGTAGACATTTAATAGACATCAGTTGATGAGTTGTCTGGAGGAGATGTATAAGCAAATAAATGTGGGGGCCTTAGATTACATTAACCAAAGATGTCCTACTCAAATAAGAATTAATTTAAAAAAGAAATTATCACCTCTTTTTCTGTATTGTGTAAGATGTTATTTGGTTTAACTTTCTCCTTTTTGAATGAGGCAGGCCCTGTGTTACAGCTCTTAGTTTGACTAGATGCCCCAAATATAGTTGTAACTTGAGTTTCCAAGAAGTGAGTGCATGAAACTAAGCAAGTTAATAAAAGCTTACATCTGGTTTTAACAAATCCCCCACACTTTATTTTGTGCCTTATGAGTCTTTATTATTATTTCATTTTAGATGTCCCAGACTAGAAGGTGCTTGTACTCACAGCCCCTGCCAACATGGTGGCACATGTACGGATTACTGGTCATGGCAGCAGTGTCATTGCAAAGAAGGACTAACTGGGAAATACTGTGAAAAATGTATGCAAGCTGTTTTTTCTTCCACTGGAAATTATAGTAATCATGAAAAGTATAAATATATGCACTTAAATATGTAATTATATTCAAAGAAATTTTTTCATTCTAAATGTTGAAAATAATAAATGGGTAACAATTAAAAACTATAGCGACATTTTACATTTATTTTTTTAACCTGAGGAAGAGTGATATTCTTTCAGAATTATTTACTAAGTTGTTAATTTCCATTTTATGAATTTATGAATTTAGCAAAGCTAATTTATAGGAATGCTATACAAATACAAGGCCAAGGACTATATTCAGGTTTGGGTCTAATATTATCTGCCTTTAAGGAATATTTCTCCAGTAAATATTTTGTATGTGGTAGAAAAATGTAAATAATAAATGACCAAACACTGAGTTCAAACCATCATACAATGGCAGTATAATCTATTACAATTAAGGGTGATATTTGCATTTTAATTTACAATTATTAGAATTGGTTTTGAGTCTTACTTTTTAAATCTTTGTATAATTATTTGTTTTTTAAACCCTACTACTATTTTTTTTTTTTTATAAATTTTTTTTTTCAACGTTTATTTATTTTTGGGACAGAGAGAGACAGAGCACGAACGGGGGAGGGGCAGAGAGAGAGGGAGACACAGAATCGGAAACAGGCTCCAGGCTCTGAGCCATCAGCCCAGAGCCTGACGCGGGGCTCGAACTCACGGACCGCGAGATTGTGACCTGGCTGAAGTCGGACGCTTAACCGACTGCGCCACCCAGGCGCCCCCTACTATTTTTTAGTAAGACGTTATAGGCGCTCAAGCCATCATTAGAACATGGCATTCTCTAATTTCAAGCTGTACATCCCACTAACTAACCCTAATGGAGTTTCTTCTAGAAAACTTGCCTTATTTTCAAGTATATGGTTAATACTCAGATCATTGCAGTTATTTGACCACTTCCCAAGGAGTCCTAATTATATTATAAGAATGAGTATAAATTCATGATCACATTAAGGGTACACTGTAGTCAAAAAGATCTTACTAGCAGAAGATATAATCATATTGAATTAGTTAGGATAACATCAAAACAACAAAAAAGTATGTTGTCAGATAGTTTTTTCATTAAGTAATGAGTATTTATAAGTAGGAATCCAGTTATGCCTGGAACATGAAATGAGTCATTGGCTTGAGAGATGCCTGAGGTTCCTTTTTTTTTAATTGAGATATAATGCACATACTATAAAATTTAGCTCTATAAAGTATACTATTCAGTGCTGAAACCCTTTTGAGCTCATTTGCTTTATGTCTTTTCTTTAGCTATATTAACTGTTATGATAACAAACTTCTAAAGTTCAGTAGTGTGAACATTTTACCAAATTATGATAAATTATAATTATACATTACAGTTACACATAATGATAAATTAAATTCAACATGATTATATGATGATTGCTAATAATAAAATTAATACAAATTAAATATCTGTTCACTTCTTTGTCCAAATTTCTAACATGCTAGAGACTTATGATTACAAATCATTCAACTCTGAACACATTTATAAATTTTGAAAATAAAGTAACACTTATTATAAACACATTTGCAACTCCATGTTTTTAACAGGTGGTATCTCTATAAGTATTCATGATTTATATGCTATACCAAATATTTTTTTTTAATTTTTTTAGTGTTTATTTATTTTTGAGACAATGAGAG
Source organism: Leopardus geoffroyi (assembly GCF_018350155.1). Lineage (NCBI taxonomy): Eukaryota > Metazoa > Chordata > Mammalia > Carnivora > Felidae > Leopardus > Leopardus geoffroyi. The sequence continues at coordinate 99,071,546 of NC_059327.1, read as the reverse complement.
AGACAGAGTGAAAGCAGCAGAGGGGCAGACAGAGGGAGACACAGAATCTGAAGTGGGCTCCAGGCTCTGAGCTGTCAGCCCAGAGCCAGTCGCGGGGCCATACTCACGAACTATGAGATTATGACCTGAGCCAAAGTCGGACCCTTAACCAACTGAGCCACTCAGGCGCCCCTGCTATACCAAATATTTTATTGAATATTACCCAAATGATTGATTCTGATTTTGATTTAAGCATTTGAAATTACCTTATACAGTAATTCACAAATGGAATTTTTTTTTTTTTTTTTCCCAAGAGGAGGATTGGGGAATATGGATTCCAAAAACCTGATATTTTATTGTCCTTTTTTATAATTTTTGTCACTTATAAAAACTTCTTCAGAAGCCAAATGGATGCATTCATTTTTCCCTTTCTTCATTGCCTTTCAGCTATTACTCCTGACACTGCGTTATCATTAGAAGGCAAAGGGCGCTTGGATTACCACATGAGTCAGAATGAGAAGCGGGAATATTTGTTAAGACAGAGCATACGAGGTGCCATGTTGGAGCCTTTTGGTGTGAACAGTCTGGAAATAAAATTCAGAACAAGAAGCGAGAATGGCATTTTAATCCATATCCAAGAAAGCAGCAATTACACTACTGTGAAGGTAAGATAAAAGCTAATGGTGACTTCATTTGATTAGACCGCCTGCTGTGTCATGATTTAAATCACTTCGCCCATAATTTCTGTCCTTTTCTTTACAACCCATTAGAGTTCCGACTAATACTGGGCACTATTCCAATATCATCTATCTTAACTATTGCCCAGGCATTGGCCAGAGTAACAAAGATCTGAATGGTTTGCTTTCTAAACACTTTTGTCTTGGTTTAGAGTAAAGACCACTGCTAGGTAGGCCAGCATAGAAAGAATTTGTTGCAATCTATTTTGTCAAATAAAAATTTATATTGCTTTTCTTTCTCTACTTTTAAACAAAGTAAAACAAAAAGATAATGTGCTTTTGAAGTGAAAAAAAAAAGTTCCAGAAATTATTCCAAACACTGGTATGTTTACATTAATTGGTGGGACAAGAATAAGAAAAAAACATTTTTAAGTTATCTGGCTTTATTCTGGAGCATATAGTCAATTAACTATCTAGGTAAACCCTGTGAAATTAAGTATCTTTGGAATTATTGTAAGTTAAATTCCCCCTGACTACCCCAAATAATTTCTAAAAACATTGTTTTTAAACATTCTGTTTTATGAGAACAATGTATTGATTTATCATTAGGCTTTTACATAATATTTTAAACTATAAATGAGATGCTAACCCAGTGAATAATTTCCCAGGATATGCATTTTCCTTCAGCTTTTAGCTTCTTAATTCTAAGACTATTATATTAGTCTGCTTTCTTTCCCACAAATAAGACTTCACCTTTTAAATCATCAGTTTCTTTTGACTGATTTTGATTAATATCATTTTGATATTATAATTCCACTCATAATTTTTACATGAATTTTGGTAAATTCTGAAGAAAATAAACTCAGACATCCTGTATTATCTTCACCTATAAATTAATATTTTGAAAATTACTAAAAGCTTAGTTCATGAAGAAAAAAAGCAATATGCATAGAGAATTACTCCGTTTAACTCACATATAATATTTAAAAATAAAACAGACATTCACCTCTGAACTTCAGCCTTTTTATTCTTAAAATTTCTCTCCATCCAAGTCAACTCTGGTTGTTATGCTGCATGCACATACCTTTAGGAAGTAGTACAAAAAATATTTTTAAAAATCTTAGTCCTCACAGTCCAGTCATTTCCAACTGTGGATGATTTTACCCTCTCTTCCCCCCAGGAGACATTTGACAATGTCTGGAGGCATTTTTTATTGTCACAATGGGGAGGGGGTGCTACCAGCATCATGTAAGTAGAGATCAGATATGTCACTAAATATCCTACATTGCACAACGCAGCACCCCAAAACAAAGAAGGAATCTAGTCCAAAATGTCAATAGTGCCGAAGTTGAACAACTCCGTTCTAATCTAGTACAAAAGAACATCTTCCCGTTATAAGTTTACCTCCATATTCAACCAAGGAGCCCAGTTCAAAATTAATAAAGCTACTGCAAAACAAAGCATCTATGTCATTATATTATGATTTTATTTGGTGTTTATAATTTGTATTGGAAAGTGTATCAGAACCAAAGAAAGCGGAAGTACAGAAAGAAGTAAAGCTTCACAGTCTACAAGAAACGCTTTTTGTATGCGTCGAGAGGCTTTGACATTGAGGTCTGTGCATTATCTGTTAAGCTGCTTCCAAGTCCTCGTGCCATTTACATGACATATGAAATATTTCTGTACATTATCTTTAAGCCAAGAGATACAAAATACAATGTGGTTGAAGAAATCAGAGAGAGAATATTTTTTTTTCCTTAAGGAAGAAGCTGAATGTCAGGATCCATTTTTGTCACCATAAAATCTTGTGTTTCCAACAGGACGGCAGCATTCAACTTCTCCAGATATTCTTACATTGGTAGCAAGCACTTAGAAAGAGATTTTTTTCCTGAAGGAAAAGTAAATGCTAATGAATAAAAATAATGACTAATGCAGACCAAAATGCACGTTTCTTTTCTATGAATATTTTGAAAAGCAGCTTTTCAGAGATTAAGGGGGTTGGCAGGTAAAGTAAGTAGATTAAAAAACCAGTGAATAAAGAGAACAAAATAGACGGAAAGAGAATGGCTATTGTAAGTAAGCAGGCAAATTATTCGGATGACAGGAATACGATCTACTTGCACAGGCTAGGAAGCTAGTCAGAAGGAACTGTTACTTTTCATTTAGTTTATCGGTGAGTAAGGCCCCTGGTTTTTTTCCTTCTTCCTTTTGGCTCACTTTCTGACAGTTTCTTTCTGACAGTTTCTTCCTTCCTTCCTTTCTTTATTTCTTCCTTTCTTTCTTTTGTTCTTCATTCTCTGCATCCATCCATCTTTCTTCTCTCTCTCACACACACACAAAGGAATCAAGATGATCATTTTGAACATAGAAAAGAGAGTTGGGTAAATGAGATTTCCAATGGTTTGGGGGGAGTGTCAAGAGTGAGTAGCAATAGCAATGTGAAGAGAGAGGAGAATATGTAGAATAGATAGAGTCTGTTCAGATAAAAAAGGCATTAGGTAGAGAGAATATTAGATTGAAAAACAGAAGGAAGCATACTCATGTCTAACTGTGCTGATGGTATATTTAAAGTGTTCTGCCAACCTCCCTTCTTTTATGGCATTTTGTGTATCTCCATACTTAGAGTTCTGTAATAATGTAAGATTACGGACTCTATCTCTGTTCCAAATCAATCCTGTTTTCTTGATGTGTAGGTTTTTTTGTTTGTTTGTTTGTTTGTGTTTATTTTTAAGTGGGGCTAAATGTATTGTACAGAGTTGGGATGAGGGATTCAGAGGTCTAGATCAAAAATAAATAAATAAATAAATAAATAAATAAATAAATAAATAAATCTATGGATAAATAAAACCAAGCCAAAATGAACATAAAAAGCGAGCATGATGTTTTGAAGTTAGGAAGGATGCAAGAGCTGAGTAGAGTATTAGTGGGAGAAGCAGAACATCAGGAATGTTACAATGAGCACTCAGGTTCTTGTTCACCCTACTCTACAGTGTATTCTGAAGACTCTCATCAGATTTGGTCACATAGAAGGATGCCAGGGTTTGATCAGGTAGGAGGGAAACACAGTGCCGGGAGAAGGCTCGTCTCACGGCTTCTTTCCAAAAGGACTCTAGGTATCACCAATGACAGGCTGCTATTTTCAACGTGTGTTTCATGAGACATTGCTCACTTGATGAAATGTTATTGTCATTTAACCACAACTCTCTTTTCTTTTCCCATCTGAATTTGGTACTGAATTATATTACCGTCTAGAGAGACTCTTTAAATAAAATCTTACAGTATGAGTAACGTATGTAAATGTGTTAGGCATATTTTCCACAGAGTAAAAATGAACTGACTTTTAGTTCTACCAGATGTGTTTGTTGCATGTAGAAATAGCATCTGATCCGAGTGACAAAATCACTGATCCATCCATTCATTCCTGTCATTTGATACACAGTGCCACTTCATCCCCCAGCCCAGGCACCAGCTCTGTCTGGCAGCATGATGGGATTATGCTCTCTGAACCAAATGTTCATGTTGCCTCATAAATTATTTCATTTTCTAAAGTGTCTCCTCAGAATACTGGAAACTTGGTAGCTGGAAACTGGAGTAGGAGCATCCTGTTACCCAATGTTCTACTGGGCAAAGTCAAAGAAACCAAATATCCCTTAGATAAATTGTAAAAGGCAGTCAAAGTGAAGACTTTCCCAGACACCTCATTATTAAGAATTCACTCATAATTTTCATCTGAATGAATGATATAAACAATAGGCATGTTTTCTTCTAAAATTCCAGTGCGTAATAGATAACATATAAAAGAATTTCTTTTTGTCTATTTTTCCAACTATGTTTCATTTTTGCCTAAGCATTGATGCTTCTTTTTTTGCAAGTAGTTTTAACATTTTTTGATCACTGTGGACCATTTACTAAACTGATGGATTCTCTATACTTGCCGTTGTGATTAAATTATAAGTAATTACAAAAGGGTATATTTTACTTATCTTGAAATGGGTTTTCACTCCATTATTATCTCAGCTGTGTTCCAGAAAATAATTTTAGGCATCTTAAAAAATTAGGTATAAATATAATAACAACTTGAAAACTATTAAAACTATTAAATATGAAGGTATATGTTACCTAAATTTGTAGGGCAAGTATGGGTAAGTATACTCTGATATAGCCAGACCCTTGAGCTAGCCTGTTAGCTTTCAGTTGATCAATATTGTAAGTTTCATTTCATTTCTATTCTATTTTTACTCAAGCACATCATAGCTTAATTGTACATTATTTTAATACATTTTACAGATTAAAAATGGCAAAGTACATTTTACATCAGATGCAGGAGTTGCTGGGAAAGTGGAGAGAAATATTCCTGAAGTTTATGTTGCAGATGGCCACTGGCATACTTTTCTCATCGGAAAAAATGGAACAGCCACAGTACTGTCCATCGACAGAATATATAACAGAGATATCATCCACCCTACACAGGATTTTGGTGGCCTCGATGTACTCACTATATCTCTTGGAGGAATTCCACCCAATCAAGCTCATCGAGATTCCCACACAGGTAAAAAATGCTTGCGTTGAGCAAAGGAAAGGTAAAATTATTCCTATAAAAGTAGTTGGACTTCTGATAATATCCATTATGACTATTCTAAGTCTCTCATAACTATCTTTAAGAAGTCTGTAATAGGGGCACCTGGGTGGCTCAGACAGTTAAGTGTCTGACTTCGGCTCAGGTCATGATCTCGCAGTTTGTGGGTTCAAGCCCCATGTCAGGCTCTATGCTGACAGCTCACAGCCTGGAGCCTGTATTCAGATTCTGTGTCTCCCTCTCTCTCTGTCCCTCCCATGCTCACTCTCTCCTTCTCTCTCTCTTTCTCTCAAAAATAAATAAAACAAACAAAAAAAGTCTATAATAAACTATTGGTCATCACTTACTTTATTTTAGTCATTTACATTTGTTCTACCAAGTTCATAATTCATCCCATGGTTCTTCCCTTGTCCACCAAACATTTATTTATCCATTCATCCATGTGTCCATTCACATGGCAGATATTACTGAGCCCTGTGCTTGGCATTGGGAGTACAATGGTGGGCTAAATAAATAGCTACTCTCCTCATACAAAACATGGCCAAGTAAGGAAGGCAACATTGATCAAACCATTATACAACTAGATATATTATTTTAAAACATGAAAAAGGATGTGAAGAAGGAATATAGAATTCTAAGAGATTTCCAGAAAATGAGAAAGGGAAATTTCCATGGGAAATTGACTATTGGTACTTAAAATGAACTGTGAAGATGAAGATGGGAGAGTATGAAAGATTAATTTACATTGATAGGAACTTAACAAAAAGTAGATAAAAATCATAGAACCTGACCTATTAGCACATTGGAGACTGATGTCATCAGGTAATGAAGGAAGTTGAAGAATGAAGCAGGGCCTCCTAGACCATGTTGCATTTTTGGGTTTACTCTCAGGACAGTGGGAAGTCAATAAAAAATTTATGTTAGGAGTGTCAAGATGAGACAGGTAGCAATATTAAAGATCTTCCAGGTTACAACATGGAGAATGCATTGGTGGAGACAAGAGTGGGCTTGCATAAATTAGCTGGGATGATACTGCAGTGATCTAGGCAAGGTATTATGTGAGTTCTGACTAGTGTGGTGGCAGAGGAGTTTAGAGGGAAGTAAATGGGGAAGAAATTTTTTTTAGGAATTAGAGTAAATCAAACTGTTGATGATCGTGGTGAAATTCAAGACGGTTTCTGACCTGTCAACTAGAAAAAGGGCAGCACCATTGAAAGAGGAAACTGCAGAGCAGTGGAGAGAGAAGCCTGTCTACGGGAAATATCAGAATGGTGGTTTGGGACACCTGGCGTTTGCACCACCTTTGAGAAAGACTTTTGGATAGATAGGCTATAATCAGGAATGGACACCAGCTGGAAATACATATTAAGAGTTAGCAGAGTCAAGCAAGTAACTGATGTACTGGTCATGGATGTGATAATCTAACATGAAGGGGTAGATTAAAAAGAAAGCCTGGAGCCTTAGCTTGAGCAACTCTAGGAGTCAGTGGTTGATGAGAGGAAAATGAAACATGAAAGAGACTAAGTCATAGAAAAACAATCTGTAGAGTAGGAACAAAAGCAGATGTTACAGAACCTTATGGAAAAAGTGTATCAGGGATGAAAATGTCACTAAGGTGGAAGGATATATCAAATACGAAGAAAATTGGAAAATGCAGGGGAGGGTGATGGACTTAAGGCACAAAAGTATAAGTTCAGGTCACAAGTTGTTCTTATATACTTAGCTTATTTTAGAATATGGATGATAATTCATTTGGATGTTTTAAGAAACAAGCCGAAGTAGATCATACTCTGTTGTTAGTGTCAAAATCAATTCTTGGGCTCTGGGACAGGGGCATTAGCAATATTAACACACTCAAGTTCAACAAAGAGTTTCTCAACCTTAAGAAATAATAATAATTACTACCCTCTAAAGAGCCATTTAAGATATGTTTTTCTAACTCTGCCTGTCCCACGTCATGAAGCGTTCATGCCACAGTTATACTCTATAGCTGCCCTCTAGATGACTGCAAACCCTTGTAATACCTAAGATTTTCCCTTTGCTCTTCAAGAACTTATGTTCAACTCCTTGGGAGCAGTATCACGTCCATTGAGAATTCATGATCTAATGATTACAACTATTAGCCTAGGGGCACCTGGGCGGCTCAGTGGGTTAAACAACTGACTCTTGATTTTGGCTCAGGTCATGATCTCAGGGTCATGGGATCGAGCTCCATGTCAGGCTCTGCATTGGGCATGGAGCCTATTTGGGATTCTCTCTCTCTCTCTGCCTCTGCCCCTCCTCTGCTTGCACTGTCTTTCTTTCCCTTTAAAAATATTTTTTAATTTTAAAAAATTGAGAAAAAAAGCTATTAACTTATTTTTTTGTTCTTTATAAGTTTTTTAAATACATTTTATTTCTATGTATGCAATTCTTGATATATATATATACTATAAAAATAAGACAAATAGATAATCAAATTAATAAAAGAGGGAGTAAAAGAAAATCTAGCCTGTCTGAGTCATTTATAAATTTTCAGAAAGAGCAGTATCTGAGCAATTCTCTTCATACTTTTGTCATGGAAATCTTATATATCTTACTAAGTTATGTCGTAAGACACACAGAGTTATTGACTTTGGACTGGCTGATGGCTCTGAGACTGTGGTTTCTTAGCTCTTGTGATGTGATTAGGAGGCTTCTTTTTACCATAGTTCAATGGTGCAGTGTTTTAAATCAGCATTTTCTCTAAAATGCCTTACTGCTCCTTCTCCCCTCTACAGGTTTTGATGGCTGCATTGCCTCTATGCTGTATGGTGGAGAAAGTCTTCCTTTCAGTGGGAAGCATAGCTTGGCCTCCATCTCTAAGACGGACCCCTCAGTGAAGATTGGCTGTCGTGGCCCGAACATCTGTGCCAGCAACCCCTGCTGGGGCGACTTACTGTGCATTAATCAGTGGTATGCCTACAAGTGCGTTCCCCCTGGAGACTGTGCCTCCCACCCATGCCAGAATGGGGGCAGCTGCGAGCCGGGCCTGCACTCTGGCTTCACATGTAGCTGCCCAGAGTCCCACACAGGGAGGACCTGTGAGACGGTGGTGGCTTGTCTTGGGGTCCTCTGTCCTCAGGGGAGAGTGTGCAAAGCTGGAAGCCCTGGAGGGCATGTCTGTGTTCTGAGTCAGGGTCCCGAAGAGATCTCCCTGCCTCTGTGGGCTGTACCTGCCATCGTGGGCAGCTGTGCGACAGTCCTGGCCCTCCTGGTCCTGAGCCTGATTCTGTGTAACCAGTGCAGGGGGAAGAAGACAAAAGACCCCAAAGAGGAGAAGAAACCGAAGGAGAAGAAGAAGAAGGGAAGCGAGAACGTTGCTTTTGATGACCCAGACAATATCCCTCCCTACGGGGACGATATGACTGTGAGGAAGCAGCCCGAGGGGAACCCTAAGCCAGATATCATTGAGCGGGAAAACCCCTACCTCATCTACGATGAGACTGATATTCCCCACAGCTCAGAAACCATCCCTAGCGCCCCTTTGGCTTCGCCGGAGCAAGAGATAGAGCATTACGACATCGACAACGCCAGCAGCATTGCCCCTTCAGACGCAGACATCATCCAACACTACAAGCAGTTCCGCAGCCACACACCCAAATTTTCTATCCAGAGGCATAGTCCCCTAGGCTTTGCGAGGCAATCCCCCATGCCCTTAGGAGCAAGCAGTTTGACTTACCAACCTTCATACGGTCAGGGTTTGAGAACCAGCTCCCTGAGCCATTCAGCTTGCCCAACCCCCAACCCCCTGTCTCGACACAGCCCAGCCCCTTTCTCAAAGTCCTCTACTTTCTATAGGAACAGTCCCGCCAGGGAATTGCATCTTCCTATAAGAGATGGAAATACTTTGGAAATGCATGCTGATACCTGCCAACCTGGCATTTTCAACTATGCCACAAGGCTGGGAAGGAGAAGTAAGAGTCCTCAGGCCATGACCTCTCACGGTTCTAGACCAGGGAGTCGCTTAAAGCAGCCAATTGGGCAGATTCCTTTGGAATCTTCCCCTCCGGTAGGACTCTCGATTGAAGAGGTGGAGAGGCTAAACACCCCTCGCCCTAGAAACCCAAGTATCTGCAGTGCAGATCACGGAAGGTCTTCTTCAGAAGAGGATTGCAGAAGGCCATTGTCCAGAACAAGGAACCCAGCAGATGGCATTCCAGCTCCAGAATCTTCTTCTGATAGTGACTCACATGAGTCTTTCACTTGCTCAGAGATGGAGTATGACAGGGAAAAGCCAATGGTATATACTTCCAGGATGCCCAAATTATCTCAAGTCAATGAATCTGATGCAGATGACGAAGATAATTATGGAGCCAGACTGAAGCCTAGAAGATACCATGGCCGAAGGGCTGAGGGAGGACCTGGGGGCACACAGGCAGCAGCACCAGGGGTTGCTGACAACACACTGCCCTTGAAACTTGGGCAGCAAGCAGGGAATTTCAACTGGGACAACCTTTTGAACTGGGGCCCTGGCTTTGGCCATTATGTAGATGTTTTTAAAGATTTGGCATCTCTCCCAGAAAAAGCAGCAGCAAACGAAGAAGGCAAGAATGGGACAGCTAAGCCCGTCCCCAAAGATGGGGAAGCAGAGCAGTATGTGTGAACTTTATGTACTGGCATTGGAAAAACAGAAAAAACAAGGAACACTCAAACCGTTGTAAGGTTGCCGACGAAGGGGTATTCCATTTGCGAAAGAGGCCAGTATGGACTGGTGTTGGAGGGAAACTTTAAAAAATAATAACCACAATGCTGCTGAAACAGACTCCAAACAAGTCTTTAATTTAAATATGCTTGGTTGAATTTCTTTTCCTGCATGCATCGTATTTTGTAACTAGTCATGTGGCATGCAGCGTCCGGAAAGTTTTTTTCTTATTTACCAATGTTTGATTTGTGATTTTTGAAATGAATACTGTTGCCATTGCAGAAATGAATTTGTGCTTTCACAGTGGGGTATGTGTATTGTTTCCATTGTGTTATCATCCTTATGTTTTGCATTGCAAGATCCTTGGGGTTTAACCAATCTTTGTAAAGTGTAGAAAGAGCCTTCCTCTTCTTGAATGAAAGACTAAGTATTAACACTTTCCAGAGCTATAGATTCCATATTTGATGTTGCTCAGAAATGTCTGATATTTGAGTAGGTTTTACATGACAGTGGGTACTAAAATTAAGTCATTTTGTTCAGCACTTTAGAAGTTTCTTACAAAATTGTGTTAAAACTTCCGAATCTCTCTCTCTCTCTCTCGCTCTCTCTCTCTCTCTTTTTGTGAACAATTATGGTCATCTGACTTTCATCAGGCTTCCAATAGGAACAAAATGACTGCTTATTATCCTTAGAACACTGCTCCCTTCCTACCGTGGAATGATGTTCTCAGCAGCGCTTCTCAGAGACACTTTTAGAAGTTATTTATTGAAAAATGTTCTATGCTTTTAAAATTTTAAAGAATCGACCTAAAGAAAGCCTATGATTGGACTTTTCAGCCATTTGAAGTTTACCCCAAGTACCCAGTTTTTATAATTTATATAAAGTCAAATTTCAACTCTTCTTTCTTTCTGTCATTTTGTAGATCATTTTTTAATACAGTGTAAAAACTTTTTTTTACACCTAAGCTGTGTTTTTGATACTGATATTTTCCTATGCTGAAAAGTTTTCTTACTTTCAGGGAAGGTAAGAAAATACTTTTTTTACATTTGTTACTTATGTAACGTTCATATTTTTCACATTTTGATATTTGTAACATACTGTATGCTTTCTACTTGTAAATGCCAACAATAGAATTAAAATATTTATTTAAAATACTTTGCATTTACAGTGCATTTTCATCTTTCTTTACTCTTTTACGCCCAACCCGAATAATCTCTACTTGTCAACAGGGGTATTGCAAGTTGAACTACAAACGAGAAGCATCATTTTCTTTTAAAAAACCTGAGTATGGATAATTGCCAGAGCAGATATTTTAAGGTCATGTTAGTACATTCCTACCTGTCAGAGTTCTTGAAATTCCCTAGAGCCTAATGAGTCTAGACGAGGTTGGGTCTTTGGGGATTAAGTTTGTTATGAACCTGGTTTAAGCCTTCAGGCAATAAATGTTTGGACATCCCCAGCAGAGTATGCTCACTCAAGGCTAGCTTTAGACCAGGCTTAGAGTTTTAGGAACAGCAATGAATTAAAGCTAATTATGGAAAAATATCTGGCTCTCATTTTCTCCAAGGACCCAGCCCCAAATTTTCTAGGTCGGATGGTGGGTCGGAAAAATGACACTGATATCTCTGCTACACATACCTGTGTTTAATTTATTGATCACTCTGCTGCATAAATTCTAAACACATTTTTACATGTTATCCTGGCCAAGACAAACCTCTACTTTTAAATAGTCACCAAGAGTGAAACAATTCAGAAGGGACTAGTCCAGAACAAGATTCATTTGTGTACAAAGAGTTGCATCTGAAATAATTGGATTTCTGCAAATTGCCTCACAATCTCAGAACTTTTTGCTATTAAATATCTGCACCATAGTGAATATTTGTTCAGAATATTATCCTCTAACGTTGGCTGTGCTGTATTGAAAATTTTAACAATATGTAAAAGTTTTTAGTGCATGAAATACGTAAACGATTTAGTAAGTACAGTATTTTTAAATTAATACCAACAGATTGAGATACATGCCAGAATTATTTTGTCATTTAATAATGATGAGATTATTTTTTTTGTTTCAGAATAGGAAATAAAATGTGGGTTTAATCGAAATTATAACATTCCTACAGTGTAGTTTAGAGACTGAGTGTAAGACACTAATCTAATTTTCTTTCCTTTTTTTTTGTCACCTGTGATGAGCCAACAAGTTTTAGTATTTTTTTATGAATTTTAGTATTATGAACCAACTATGTGCCAAATATGGGAATATGCTGATTGCTTTGAGTAACTCAAAACAGAATACTTTTCTTTTCTCAAGAAACTCTGAAGCAGCTTAAGATGTCCTCAAGGATATAAATGCTATAATTGAGAACAGAGCTAAAAGCAAAAATGATAACCATCATTATAGCTAAGGGTTAAGGCCTCCGAACATGATGCCAAGATCCTGTATTCTAATTCTCTAAGAGTTCTTTGTGAGATAGAGAATTATTATCCCTTTGATTAATCAATCCCAATTTTGGAATAAGATAGGATTTTTATAGGAAAACTTCTAGTCTTTGGTTCCGCTTAAAAATCTTTTCCACTGAGGCAAGAACAATACTTGGAGCAAAACAAATCAGAAATGAATGGAATGAAAGTCTCACTTGAAATAGAGTTTAATACTTACTTTACTGAACTACAGAAGTGACAGAACATGCACTGTGGTGAATGTGGGGAGGGATTATAGGCAAACTGACAAGGTAAACACCCTCCAAAATTAACGGTGAGGAGTGAGCTGCACATTCACGTGTAAAAATCATGACCTCAGAATTTTATTCAGCCCCTGCAATAGTTTATTGAATGGCCTGGAATACAGTCTTTGTTTTTGGGTCTCTTCCTGCAACTGTGTTGTGGAGAACAGCACTTTCTTTCAGTGCTGAAATGCACACTGAAAATGCCTCCATGAGCACCATGTCAGGAAAAACACGTGACCACGCAAGACCCATAGGTTTAGAGTGGCAACACGGCCCAGGTCTCTGATCACTTAGCTCTTGCTGTTGCTGTTGTTTTCAAGGCTGTTTCTGGAAATTTCTAAATTGGCTAATATCATCAATAGTTTATCAGATCAATTAAAATCATTTTAAGGAAATGAAAGATCAAAAGGGCCTGGAGCACAACTTCTGTCTTACATGTCATTGTCACAATGTTTACCAACATCGAGGCTGATGAGAAATATAACTGGCCTAAACCACTGAAAGTTATGCCCCTTTTAAATATTTTATTTATAATGGAAAATAAAATATATCATCATGTGATTTTAACATTCCATCTAAGAATAAAGCACTATTTTCACTAAAATGCTTTTATTATTTTTTTGAATTCAACATTATAGTAAAATTAATCTTCAATAAGTGAAAATGACTTCAAAATTTTGAATCGGCAACGCAGCAATCCACTTTTCCCTATTTTATGTTATAGATTTAATTAAAAAATGTTTTTTTAATGTTTATTTAGTTTTGAGAGATGGAGAGAGATAGAACCTGTCTGGGGAAGGGGCAGAGAGAGAGGGAGACACAGAATCTGAAGCAGGCTCCAGGCTCTGAGCTGTCAGCACAGAGCCTAACGTGGGGCTGGAACCCACGAACCATAAGATCATGACCTGAGCCAAAGTCAGATGCTTAACCGACTGAGCCACCCAGGTGCCCCTGTTATAGATTTAATTTTAAAAGGACTAACATTTCAAGATGACTGAATTTACGTTCCCCTAGGAAAAACAAGACTAGAGATAAAGTATATTTTAGCATATATTTATTAGAGCTTTCAGTGTGAAATAAAAAGTCTAAATTAATTTAGTAAATACTCCTTAAAGATACTTTGTGTGAAATGTCACATCATTAATAATATATGTGGTAACTACTACTGAGCCAAGCCAGTAGTGTTAACAGTTTATCAGTCCAAAAGGTATACACCAGTGTTATACATGAGTTCAATATTTTCATTTATTTTTTAATTAACAATTTTTAAGTTTATTTATTTTGAGAAAGAGAGAGAGAGTATGGAGGGGCAGAGAGAGAGACAGAGACTCCTAAGCAGGCTCTGCAGCTGTCAGTGAAGAGACTGATGCAGGGCTCAAACTCACAAACCATGAGCTTATGACCCGAGCCCAAATCAAGAGTCAGACACCTTTGGGGCTCCTGGGCAGCTCGATCGGTTAAGTGTCCGACTTCAGCTCAGGTCATGATCTCATTGTGGGTTCGAGCCCTGTATCAGGTTCTGTGCTGAGCTCAGAAACTGGAGTCTGCTTCAGATTCTATATCTTCCTCTCTCTCTGACCCTCCCCCTCTGTCATTCTGTCTCTCTAAAAAATAACTACACATTAAAAAAGAAAAAAAAAAAAAGAGGCAGACGCTTAACAGAGTGAGCCACCCAGGCACCCCTAAAATTTTCATTCATTGTTAATGAAGGAAAAGGCATTAGGTTCCAATAAATTTTGGTGTGTACGAATAAATACCAGTAATTCTCTCCTAACATAATCTATGTATCTATGATAATCATTGCAAATAAATATATTCTGGCCTAAAGACCATGAAGTACAATATTCTCCCTCAACAGAGAAATTAATTGAGATATAAAAGGTCAGGGTCCTGGGAAAATCTATTTAATCACAAGTAGTAATTAGTGCCCTTTGCATGCCAGGCACTCCTCTAAATCATGGGATAAAATAGTGAAGACAACAGACAAAGCATCTTCCTCTATGGAACTTACATTCTAGTAAAGGAGAGAGACAATACATAAATACAGCAATAATTATAGAGTGTGGTATCTAGTGAAAACAAGTGCTAGAAGGTCAACTGAAGCAGGCAAAGGGCTAGATACTGACTTGGGAATGCGTAGGCTATTTTAGTCGGGTTGATCAAGGAAAACCTTTCTGGAAAGATGACGTTTGAGCAGAAAGCTGAATGAGGCAGAAGAGCAAGTCATGGGTTCTCATGGATATTGCTGCTGCAGGTAGGGGCAATGGCATGGGGAAGCCCAGAATAGGAGAACATTCCATGTTAGAGGAGCAGCCAGAGAGTCAAGGGCCAGATGTTTGTCTACACATCAGCAAAGGCTGCACCACAAAAATCTTAAGGATGAATGGTCAAAAATAAGAATAATAATTCAGAACAGTCCCAGAAAGTTTACCCAGAGAGGTTACCATTGAACCAAATCTTCGTATATGTGCATTATCTTGCAAAATAAGAGCCTCTCTAAATGCAAAGTAGATCCTGAGAAAGTGTGTATGACCTCATTCTGCACTGGTGCCTAAAATCCAGAAGACAAAAGGAGAGACATGTATAACTGAGATAAATGTCTATGCTAACATTGATTGATTCATGCTATTCTCAGGGATGAAGCCAAATGTATAGACATATCCACAGGAAGTGTGTTAAGATGTCTGAAAATAAGGCAGTCTGCTTCCTTATTGCTGAGACTTTAACATATCCAAAGTATGAGATATCTACTGATTAGAATTCCAGAAAATTTAATTTTAAAAACTGACTTCTATTTTTGTGAAGTGGCTCATTTGCAAGAAAAATTTTTCAAATAAAACAAGACTTATATTGGTGGGGAGTGTGATGGCAAATAAAATATCTCTAAGACACAATGATAAATCTGTCTGAATTCAAGTTAACTAAGGCTTGTCCAAATGTCTCGTACTGAGTCTTTGTTGTAAGTGAAGTTAGCCTTCATCTTTGCAACACTAATACAACTTTTTTCAAATTCAGGTGAAGTGTGATGCACTAGGATTAAGACTTAAAGTCATACTTTTGCCATTTACCATAAAAACTCTTGGATGAAGTCTTTTCATGTACTGTGCAGTGTGCATATGCAGACTCATAATTACATTAGGATTCATGTAGGCGATTCTGACCAATGTGTAACTAACATCATATAGGTAAGCTAAGGACTCTTTGCCCGTAATAATGGAATATGCTGAGTAATGACAGACTCTTTATACCCTCATGCAGTGTGTGATATGTTCAAGATAGATACACTGAAATCATTTGTGAGAGAATCTCCATATCTGAAGAACTGTAATTAAAACAAAAAGACCCCCAGAATATTTAAAAGCACAGTTAAAAAAAATGCACGCATAAAGGCAGATAATTTCCAGGTGGCCCATTTTGGATACTTCTGGTTTTATTAGTTTATGAATCAATGTACCAAACCCTCAAATCAGGTTGCAAAGTATAAAGTACAGTCATCCTGGTATTCTGGCAGAAAGTTAGGATCTTAATCTGTGTGCCATTTTAGCCCAAATAAAATAACCAACAATGCACTAAGTTCTCTGGCAATGTCGCTGAGTTCCAGATTTCAAATTGAAACCATATTGTGTATGGTGCAGATGTTGCTCAAAATAAGATTCCATTTTGCTCAAGCGATCTGTTCACTCAGGTCACCCTTCTCTTCCATTATTCACACCGTCTTGGGTCAGAGCGCTGCCAAAAACAGAGTTTTATCGATATACCTGACTTTGAAGTCTAAAGTGATACATCTAGGGAAATATCTCTTTAGAAATGCAATATGAATAAGGCAATGAGTGCAGCATAACCTACTCCAGAAATGGGTTAATTCTTCTACAGCTAAACAAAGTTATCATGTACTGAAACTGGGGTAATTCTAGTCGGAAAGTCACATGATGAAATGGACTCTTCATGGGAACCTGATACATTTGGGAAATAAATTTGGATAAATAGAAAATGGAAAACAAAAACAAAAACAAAAACAAAAGAAAACAAAACAACAACAACAACAAACAACAAAACAACAAAACAAAACAAAAACTCACCTGCCCTCTTTTGCTTTGGAAAACTGCCATCAAGAAACTTTGGCTGTCAGTCATGTGCTATATAACAGGAAACCATTAATGTCTTAAAAATATTTCTTCTAACCCATGCAAAAAGCTTACGATAGAAGATGCTGCATACAGGGATACCTGGATCTGGAGGTGAATCAAAACCAGAAGTTTTTATTCTTTTAAGTTTTTAGACAGTGAGTACGTAATAATGCCCTCTGATAGAGGGTGGTTCGGGCTGTCAGTATTATAGCATAGAAAAAAGTACATTTGCATTTGAAACCTTCTTAATTTATACAGCTTCAGATCAAGAACAGAATGAGTCCAAGAAATGCTCAACAGATTTTAAAGTGGCAAAATCAATTATCTATAATTTATAGGCAGCTTTCTGTACAAATTAAGGCCCAATCCCTGGCCATTCTGCATTTAATGCACTTATAAATAGATATTTGTGGAACATCAAATTGAAAGCATAACTACTCCCTGGAAATTAGCCTGTGAGTCTTGGTGATGCATGCAGTTTTTAATTTGCTCAGCTCTGTGCATCCAGCACTGGGAAGAACTAAGCAAACAAGGTGATTTTTGTCTTCAAGAAACTTGCATCTGGTGACTAGACTGTCCCTTTTCCAAAATACTTAAAAATCTGCATAGCTCTGCTTTCAGAGAATAATGTCAGTATTTTCAAAGAAATTTCTATTTGTACTCATGTATGTTCCACATGCAGTCTCCTGGATATCCAATATAATCAATAACTTCTTGAACTTTGACAATCTATTGCATCTTCAAAAGTAACAAAATAATACGGTTAGTGACTTTTAAAGAAAATTTTAGGCAAGTTACCAATATTTTTCAGCAATTCGTACATTGCCTATTTAGGTTAGACTTAGTTGATATACTTGGTATTTGAAAGCTATTGCCCTGAACTAATATCAACTTTGTTCTTTCATCTATGTGTTTTGAAGCTAGTTGATTTGTTTTTAGAACTGTACTTTTTCACAAACTTTGGTGTCATCCCCAGTAAAAAGTATGTGAGGCTATCCACATGCAGCATGTTTTTCTGTTTGTGGTAAATAGGACTGAAGTATAATTTGGGTAAAATTACTGAATAAATTACTTCTGACAAGTTGTCAAGCTATCTCAAAGTTCCTTTGCTTTCCAATTCCGATCCTTTCAATTTTCCATTTTAATTTTTCTGGCCCCTTTCAAATTGTCATAGGATTCATTTATGGCTATGTTTGTAGAAAGAAGGCAGTCAAAACTGTGAGGAAAAAGAGTAATCAAATGATTCATGTTTGTCTTGACATTTTTGTTTTTTAAACCATATTATTTTTTCTAAGTAATCTGAAAAAAATGCATAAAATAACTCTATGTGCCCTGCTTTTTCTGTAAATTTTCTCGAGAGCATTCATTATTTCATATGATATAGTTCAAGGTTTTCATTGAAGCAAATTTCATATCCACTAAAAGGTGCTGCATTTAATAACTAGCAAAATTTTTTGTAGACTCAATTATCATATGAGATAATCAAAAAAATAGCATTTAATTTTGTCAGAGCATAAATATTGCCATCATCATTAATGTTACAAAACAAATGAAATAAATCTTAAATATTGAATTCTACCACAAATACATTTTAGAGTAATAACTGATTGCTACAGTTTGAAAGTATTCATTAGAGAATTTGGTTTCGTTTTATGGCCCTAGAAATCTTAGCTATATTTTGTTAATGAGGAACAAAGGCCAATGACAAAGTCTTATTATTCTTAATAATAGTCTTATTAATAATTAACAAGATTAATAATCAATTAATAAAATTAATAATAATAGTCTTATTAATAATACCCTGTAACAAAGACAACACACAGAATAATGAATGGGGTGTCCCAGAGCAACCTGAAGTAAGAAACATTTTGCCTCTCTTATCAAACATTGAAAAAGAAAAGTCAAAGTGTTTAAAATGTTGTCTCTTACAATGTTTCCTAGTAAAACTTCTGGGAGAATTGAGAATTTTGAGGCAAATTCAAAGACAATTACAAAAATACTAACCTCAGTGTTCATTAACCTAAGATTACCACTTTAATAATTCCCCTAATATAAAAATTGTTACAAAAATCAAGATTATGGGGGTGCTTGGGTGGCTCAGTCGGTTGAGCACCGACTTCGGCTCAGGTCACGATCTCACGGTCCGTGAGTTCGAGCCCCACATCGGGTCCCTGTGCTGACAGCTCAGAGCCCGGAGCCTGTTTCAGATTCTGTGTCTCCCTCTCTGACCCTCCCCCGTTCATGCTCTGTCTCTCTCTGTCTCAAAAATAAATAAACGTTAAAAAATTTTTTTTTAAATAAAAAAAAATCAAGATTATGAACAAGATTAGTTTAAAAAGGAAGTAAAAGTAGTAAACCTAACAATCTAAATATGATATCTTATGACTACAACTCTTTGATAGCACATGCAGACACAAATTTATACATACTTAAATGAAGCAAATTGTGACCTTTTTCAAAATTGAGTCTTTTTGAGTATTTTTGACAATTTAATATCACTGAGACTTGAGGAAATATTCTAATAAATACAGATTTAAAGAGAATGACTTTGCAGTTAGCATGCTGAATGTCCTTTTAGTTCCAAAAGGCTATGATGTGACTAGGAAGTTACTGATGGGTTGGTTGAAGAAGGCCTCTCTAGAGTGACCATTGAAGCAGTGACTTACCTCTCACAGAGGCAGGCATAGGAACAAAGCCCTCGCCATCAGCCAAGTCCCATGTCTGGGAGCTGAAAATGGCCAGGGTCTGTGCATTGTGGCAAGGGACCAAGAGGGGCTCCAAAGAAGGAAAGAAGAGAAGCCACATTCAATACCACAAAGGCTTGTGGTGATGCTCACGGGTCTCCTCTCTAAGCTATTTTATAATTTTTAATGTTTTTATTACTTATTTTTCAGAGAGGGAGAGAGAGAGACAGAGACAGAGAGAGAGAGAGAGAGAGAGAGACAGACAGAGACAGAGACAGAGAATGAGAGGGGGAGGGGCAGAAATAGAGGGAGACACAGAATCCAAAGCAGGCTCCAGGTTCCCAGCTGTCAGCACAGAGCCCAATGCAGCCTTCAAACTCAGAAACTGTGAGACCTGAGCCGAAGTCTGACAGTTAACTGACTGAGCCACCCAGGTACCCCCTCTCTAAGCTATGTTAAATGTTGGCAAAACAGACCATTTAATCCCAGCTTTAACTTTAGTTGCTCAAAGCAACATTTTTTTTTTTTAACATTGGAAGATACAGGGAAGGTTTTGATAACACAGATTTATGGTATTAGGCTTACAAGAAACATGACAAGCAGGCAATTCATGAATCAGCTATTGACATATATCTTTTTTGAGGAATGAGCACTGGGAACCCTCACTGAAAGCATGTTTCTTCCACACACTCACTGAATATTCATTGAGTGCTTTATTCACATAAGTGACAGCACTATCAAACCTCACAGCCTTAATGAAAACTTACTATCCAACACTCGATTCCCATTGCAAAATTTCTAACAGGCATGAAATTAAAGCATACCTAAGAAATTGTATTTAATATCAATTTGCTTTGTAACTTAGTTTGTTTAACAGTTGAGATGAATCTCTTCCCAGATAATTGCAATAGATGCACCAATGTGATAGTTATATAAGTAACACTCTCACACAATTTACCCTTCGATGTTTCTCTACTATGCAATTGTAAGCCATTACTCTTCAGTCTGTCATATTACAGTCATTACTACCGTCATTTGTGACCCTGCCTTTTATATTCAGCATCATTTTGAATCCGTTGGTTTAAAGTGGTGAACTAATGTCTTCCTGCTTCAAACCAGGCTGGCTTGTCAGCTCTTTTTGTTTCTCGGAAGCCCATGGCCAAGCCGGCATCTGATGCTTGCCCTCCGTGCTGGCAGTCCACCCGTTTCATCAGGGCTCATGACAGCTGTCTAGGCCTTGCTGTCATCCATTCTCTACACAACTTTAATGCAGTGAAATTGTGCCATGGTAACACATTTTCATTTTTCATAATTGTGCTACATAATTAAATCGTCATGGACTACAAAAGAATCTTCTTTTCATTCTGATTTTCAGACTCCAATGAACTTCCTTCCTTCAACATTAGGAACTTATTAGACCCAAGGTAGATATTGACAAAAAGGTTGGAGAATAGTGATCACAATTCTACCTATGTTTATTTTGTTTGGTTTGTTTCTGTTTTTTGTTTACTATGTGTTGGCTTGTGCTGGTCGTAGCAGAGCCTGGAACATATGAGGAAGTCACAAAACAGTGTCCTAGTCCTAGGGACAATTTGATTTATAGATAAGATACACTTCTGTCAAAAAAAATATTTGGCAGTAAGATTTAGTCCTTTGAAATTAGCTATTATTCTTCCCAAATTTAGTTAAAAATACTGAGGATCAAATAGGGTAAATGAGCCCTAATTGCCACAGGTAGATAAGGTCCTAGGACTTGAACTGAACTTGAACTGGATTTCAAAGCTCACTCTTTTCCTCCTACTCCCTAGTATGTGTATAAGCCTTTCCAGCTTTCAAAGAGTCTTCAAATGAGTTAGCTAATTTGAATGTTATATCACACCTGTGGGGTTGACTAAGAATGATTGTTGCATTTTACTGAGAGGAAAATGGAGACAAAGAGACAAAGAGACAAAGTCACAGTTAATAACTGGTGGAGTTAGTGTTTCTTTCTAAATAGACTTATTAGCCCCATTTGGAATGTTTTCTTCCAGTTTATTATGATGCAGAAAGGGTGAAATGCCAGAGTATCATCTTTGGCATTAAACTATAGTCATCTGAGAAACATTGAGCCAAGAATTGTCATGTTAAAAATAATGATGAAATTTGCATCTGGCAGTAGTTAATGTTACTGGAAATTAGGAATCAATATTAAAAAAGCAATAAAGAAAATATGACATCAACAAGCTAAAAATAAAGAGTAATGTATATAGAAGCTCATTAAAATGTGCTAAGCAACTTAATGTACATTATTTCATTTAATTAGTTGATTTCATTTGTCTCACAACTACCATAATTTTATTACCTGACTTGTACATGCAGAAATTGAGGGCTAGGTGTTGTACAAAGTCATATAACTGATGGAGAGTAAAACTGGAATTTAAGCCCAGGCTCCTCTGAGTTACAAGTCAACTTTACTACTAAATATGCCAATAAATTGCGTATTAGTCAAAGCTCACTCCTAGTTAGTAAACGTTAACTTTTGCCTACGGTTCTTAACATGGTGTGTCATTGCCATGTTTTCCTACAACATGGCTTATACATCTGTCTCTTTTCCCTCGTGTCTTTTTGCTTGTGATGCTGATCCTGAAACGATGTGCTTCTGCTATTACTTCTTCTTTGTTATTCCTCTATGTGAATGAGGATGATAGTAATTTCTACTATGGTGTGAAGAGCAAATGGATTCATTTACACAAAGTGCTTAGAACATTAAGTGTCTACACATAATCAGAAGTCCATCAATAAAGGGGATGAAGCAGATCATTTTTCTTCAAACTTTGAGTAAGCAGCCATAATGATTTTAATCCTGAAGCTGGTGTTTTCGTTGTCACACTAGTAGAATCTGATCTGGCCTGCAGTCAAGTGAGTAGAAAAAATACCAAACTAATCGTTTAATATTTTTGGTATGAAAGTATAAGGTCTTTACTCCACAGAAGGGGCAAACAAATTTGAAACACCTTTCTAATATCATTATGAGCCTCCAAGGACAGGATTCTCTGTAGACAACCTTAGGGGTGTGTAATCTAGAATACAAAATTGGCAACTATGGTATATCACTGTCAGTACTCTTCATTAGACTTGAGGTAATGAATTCATATTTATTTATTTATTTATTTATTTATTTATTTAATTTTAGAGTGAGAGAGAGAGAGCGTGCCAGCGGGGGGCAGGGGTAGAGGGAGGGAGAGAGAGAATCTTAAGCAGACTCCATGCTCAGCATGGAGCCCGAAGTGGGGGTGGATCCCACGACCCTGAGATCATGACCTGAGCCAAAATCAAGAGCCTGACCTCAACAGACTGAGCCATCTAGGTGCCCCTAGTTCAAAGTTTTAAATATTTCTTGTCAAAAGTATATTCTCATCAGAAAGCCATTGTGGGTACATTGTTTTACCTTTCTAAATCAAAAATTTCTTTTACAATGAAATGAGTTGGTTTTTCCTTGCAGTTTGCAGCCAGGAAAGTTGCAGTCGAGGCATAAATGAGACGCTAGTTCAGTGAACGTAATGATTTCTAGAGCAGCCAATTTAGTATCTTTCTCAAATATCGGAGTTATAAATCATCATACGGTCTCTGGGTGAATCATTGCTCTCGTGAAAGGGAACTGTGCATATATAAGATTATTGCTCATCAATTATTATTGTGAAATAATAGCATACTTTTAAAGCATCAAGTGAAATAACTCAGAAAAAGAAAGACAAATATTGCATGATCTATTTACATGTGGGATTGAAAAAAAAATAAACTCATAGACACAGAGAAGAGTGGTATTTGCCAGAGGCTGGGGCCAGGGGGTGGGAGAAATGAGCGAAGGAGGTCAAAATTCACAAACTTCCAGTTATAAGGTAAATAGGTCCTGGGGATATAATTTACAGTATGGAGACTATGGTTATAGATACTGTGTATATTTGAAAGTTGCTAAGAAAGTAGATCTTAAAAGTTCTCAACTCAAGGAAACAAATTTGTAAATATGTGAAGTGGTGGATGTTAACTAAACTTATTGTGGTAATCACTTCACAATATATACATGTATCAAACCATTACGTTGTACAACTGAAACTCATACAATTTTATATGTCCATTATATCTGATAAAAATTGGGGTGGAAAAGAAATAATATAATACCTATGTACAACAAACAAAAACCTACAAATGAATCTTCTCTGAAATGCGAAGTCCCAAATGGTTTATAAGGCTTTTTCTAAACAGTAAAAAATATAAAATAATGAATCACTCATAAATTTATAGTGCTTCATCTTTCTCTTGAGGTATTTTATGTGAACATGCTCATCACTTTAAAATTTAGCTTTTAATTTTACCTTTAAAACTTAAGAATGCTGATTTTCTATAAATGTTGCCGTAAGAATACAATATAAAAACAAGGTAGTGGCATGCTGAAAGACAGAAATGTCTTCCTGAAGTTCTTTACAATAATTTGGTAAATAACAATGCCTTAGAAAGTTAATTTTCATTTTCTAACATGATTTTCCTCTTACAACATTCCAGATTTTACAAATAAGTTCTAAGGAATAGAAATGTGCTGAAGAAAGATAAGGAGCAGTTTCAGGCAAGTCACAAAAAAAATTAATAAGAGTTAAACATTTTTCATACTTTGTTTAAAAGTACTTGTTTTTACTTAGTTCCCACTTAAGTAATGTTAAATTACAGAATGAAGCCCACATTAGTAACTCTTCTTCATTAGACACATTATACAAGGTTGCTGAGATCAAATACTAAAATAGCATTAGCTCCCTACTATTGTTTATAAAATTTTCTTCCTGTTTCTGGGGGTTACATGAATTACATTATATAGTCTCCTTTCTCTCAAAGAACAGTATTTTCCAGTGAAAATACTGAGGCCTAGAAACAAACAAACAAAACTTTATTTATTATAGAGCATACTTATTTAGGGAACTGGGTTGCTCTGAAATCCTGGGTGCCCTTATGCCCAATGTCTGCTAATTTAAAAAGTCACCGTAGACTAACATCAGTAGAAGTTGGGTTCTAAATACAAAGCAGCATTTATCTTCTATAATTTCTATAATGCTATTAAAATGTTGTGCCAGAGTTCTCATTCCTCTCTCCCTTATTTGATTATGTGTAAACTTGTGTTGATTTATTTTGTTCTCATTTCCTCCTGCATACAGTTTAGTCCATTGGTGTTTCACTGTCAGTTCCAACGACACCTAAGAAGCCCACCAATGGAGAAGAAGGAAAGCATTTGATTCAAGTGATATTTGAAGCACAACATTCAAAACACGTTAACAAAAAATGCCAGAGCTCCTCCTGCTGAAGCTCTGTCTTGGGTGAGCCTAACAGTACAGGAGGTGTAGGGAGGCTGGAGGTGTGCTCTTTGGACCCCACCTACTGAATCCCTACTGTACCCAACACAGCTTCTTAAGCGATGGGGTTTGGGGGCAAACCTTCAACTTGAACTTGGCTCTCATGTCACATCTTCTTTTAAAAATTACATTTCCAGGGGTGCCTGGGTGGCTCAGTCGGTTAAGCATCTGACTCGTGGTTTTGGCTCAAGTCATGACCTCACGGTTCCATGAGTTCGAGCCCTGCATCAGACTCCACGCTCATGTGCGGAGCCTGCTTGCGATTCTCTCTCTTTCCCTCTCTCTCTCCTCCCCCACCCTCTCTCCCAAAAAAATAAACTTAAAAAAATTACATTTCCACTGTCGTTCAAGTTTTCTGAATGACAGTGTCTTTAATCCCCCCCACCAGTGATTGAAAAGTTTCATTAAATGCAATATAGGAAACTACATATGTAGAGTATAAAGCAAAATGCAAATATGTTCAGGACTGCCTCAGTGGTACTTTTATTCTAGCACTCCACCCTTGCATGTGTGCATTCTTTCTTCTAAATCTCTCTGAAGACTAGACAAATAATTTCTTAATGGAAGAGAGAATAATGTAAGAAATCTAATTGGAATATGTTTTAAAGTAATGAATGGCACTTTTTGTTTTCATTTTCTTTTAAAGAATAGAGACTAATACAAAAATGTACCATACAATTCTTAGTAAATTCTACCTTTCAGTTTGCATAACATGTGGTCCTGAAAGGAGAAGATATTCTGAGGTGTAGTTACTGTATTTTCCTTCCTTTCTGCTTTTGACTAGAGAATAGAGATGATTGAAGTCTAGGATCCTGAGACAAGAAACAAAGTAGATGGAGATAGGATATAATATGGCAAACAAGACTTACTGGGATGTTAAAATGATTTTGCTGTATATGATGTGATATCAGTTAAAACACTAATAAATTTTATTCTTCTTCTTGTGAGTTTACAGAGTCAGAAAACATTTCTCTCAGGCATTGGGAGTTAGCTTCTGGGGTCATATTCTGACTTAAGAAACAATCAGTCCAACCCCAGCTCTTTGGCTTGATTGCTTTGGGTGATGAATAGGTAAGCACTATGGATGACTTCATAGTTGGAGTGCTATCTTTAGGCTCTAACATTGCTTTGGTATTTAGTAAACTGTGAGCTGTTCTGAAACTATTGCCAGTAATTCTAAAGGAGCCCACTCTCAGGGTTAAAATATGGGTTTAATGTAAAAATTTCTTATCACTATCTCTTTTTGCACAATAATGGCCAGCCATATTATTGACCTTACTTCCAAGACTTTCCATCCCATTGATACATGATACATAAATTTATTTATGTATTTATCAATGCATTTATCCATGTTACTGATTAAAATTTCAGAATAGAATGTGAACTGATTCTCTTTATAATCTTTTGATACAGCCATGTGAGTCTTAGATCAGACCTATAAGCAGAAGAATAGTCTAATAAAAATACGTATCCTTTCATGAAGATATTTGAGTGATAATGTCAGGATGTTCTGACTTTTAGCCAGATTAAAAAATATGTAAATATGTTGCAGCATATTTTATAATTAGTTGTAAGAGTTTCTCATTTTCCTGTCATGTGGACTCACAGTCTTTCAGCAAGTCTTAAGAACTTGGTTTTGGGACTGTTTTATAAATTTATAAATCAGTTTTATAAGTTGATTTTAGAAAAATAATTATGGGATTGATAGGACTAGCAACAAAATTCTTGCTGCGTCTTCTTGCAGGGGCTACCCCGGTAGGAAGATTTTATTTTTTAATCTCACTGGCATCAGGCTTTGCCATGTAAATTCCTTTTGCCGATTAAAGGTGAATGTGTAATACGTGATCCCTCTGAGCAAGCGTTTTTTTGCTTTTTTAAATTTTTTTTTATGTTTATTTATTTTTGAGAGACAGAGAGACAGAGTGTGAGCAGGGGAGGCGCAGAGAGAGAGGGAGACAGATTTCGAAACAGGCTCCATGCTCTGTGCTGACAGCTCAGAGCGGGACTGGAACCCACAGACCATGAGATCATGACCTGAGCTGAAGTCAGACGCTCAACTGACTGAGCCACCAGGAACCCCTCTGAGCAAATGTTTTAAAAGTGGCTCATAGGAGAGGGCATCTGTTGGGATGATCACTGGCTGTTGTATGGAAACCAATTTGACAATACATTTCATATTTTTTAAAAAAGCGGCTCATAGGAGATAGAGGCTGCCGCTTCCACGTGGGTATTGGAACGGTGAGCATGTGCAGCAGTGCTGCAACAGACACTAAGTAATGTGAGTGAAAAATACACCTCTATTGTTGTAAGCCGTTGAAATACGGGGTGATTTGTTACCGTAGCAGAGTCTGTTGAAACCTGACTAATACAGAGAAGCTCATGAAACAAAGACTTGAGTAACCTTGAACTTCAAGTTTAATAGTATCAAATGTTCTTGGAAGCAAATGGCAATAAAGATATTAATTGTTGCAGAAATTGCATAAAATCGTTTATACTCTCTTATTGCTTATATCAGATTATTTCACTAAAATATTTTGGCATAGAGTAATGTAAATAATTTAAGATAGAAAGTCATAATTCTGCTTCTATCTCCCAATAGATGAGAGCAAGTGAGAATTAATTTGTCTGTGTTTTTCAGAGGTACACTTAACCATCTGTTGATTGAATTATTAATACTCCCTCTGAATTCATGCGTTGTTGTTACTTTTCCTTTGGTAACAATTAAGAAGCACCAGTTTGTGGATTCTCCTTCTTCCTGCAACACAAGTTTAATTTATTCTCTACCATTAAAAATTGTATTACAGAGGAACATATTAAAATATTCAACAGAGGCTAATTAGCTGTCTATGTTGTATATGCAGTAATAATGCTTGAAACTACTAAATTTAGTAAGTAAACTCAGGCTGAAGCAAAACAACGTGCTTGTCTGAAGTTAACAGTTAATTCAGACAAACCAAGTGACTTACGATTCCCCGTAGACAGTTCTGTGTTCTCCTAATTCTCATATTGCTCAGTTTTCTAATCAATAACAGAATCAAAATTACATAATTTTCTTGTCCTGAGATATAAATTTCCCCAGTGGCTCTCACTGAAGGGTGGAACAATCAGCAATGTTCCAGAAAATCTGATAGTAGATAATAGTGGTTTCAATCAAATAGAATTTAAATTTGCTAATTAATTTTGTTATGTAAAAGATCAGGGACATTCAGGTACCAAAAAAGCCTCAAAACAAAATTTCTCCAAAAGAGTGACTTCCTGGAGCCTGAGTGGCTCAGTCAGTTAGGTGTCTGACTTCAGCTCAGGTCACCATCTCACCCTGAGCTCCAGGCCTATGTCTGCGTCTCTGCTCTCAGCGCAGAGCTCTGCACTGAGAGCCTGCTTCGGATCGGATCCTCTGTCTTGCTCTCTCTCTGCTCTGCCATCCCACCCAGCTCGTGCTCTTTCTCTGTCAAAAATAAATAAATATTAAAAAAAAAAATAGTGACCTCAAAACATTTTGATTAACTGCTCTCTGCCTACTTTTTAAAAACTTGGAAGAAAAGATACAATTTAATACTGGTGCCAGTTAATCTTTCTTCCCCCTTCATTTAGAGGCAAATGAATCTCCTATTTTATTTCCAAGGCACGGATAGAATTTGAGTCAGTTGAGGTTGTATAGTTTAACTGGATAATTTTTTAATGGTTGTGCATTTAGTACATTCTTTGCAGGTTTGGATTCAAGTATCTTCAACAAAACTGGACTTCTTGTAGAGAGATGTAATATCTTCTTCTGAACAATTTACAAAGTTCCAATAATTTCTAAGGAAAAAGAAAATAAAGGTGAAGTAAACATAACATTTTTCTCAACACTGATGTAGCATAGAAAAAAACTTAGCGGGCACTGGGCCCTCAGTCAGTTGAGTGTCTGACTTAGTCTAACTATGGCTCAGGTGTTGATCTCGCAGTTCATGAGTTTGAGCCCCGCGTCAGGCTCTTTGGTTAAGATGATAAGTTTTATGTTGTATTTTACTACAATAAAAAAAAAGAAAAAAAGCGTGTTGCAGAACAGAATGCAAATATAATCTGTTATATCCACAACTTACTGATCTATTTTTTCTTTAATTTTAATTTAATTTAATTTAATTTTATTTTATTTTATTTTAGAGAGAATGAGAGAAGGAGAGGAGAAGGGGAGAGAAAGAATCAATCTTAAGCATGCTGGGCATGAAGTCTGACAAAGGGCTCAAGCCCATGACCCTGGGATCATGACCTGAGCCCAAATCAAGAGTTGGTCGCTAGGGGAGCCTGGGTGGTTCAGTCAGTCAAGCATCTGACTTCCGCTCAGTTAATGATCTCACAGTCCCTGAGTTCAAGCCCAGTGTGGGGCTCTGTGCTGACAGCTCAGAGCCTGGAGCCTGCTTTGGATTCTGTGTCCCTTCCTCTCCCACCTCCCCTCCCCTGCTTGCGCTCTGTGTCCCTCTCTCTCTCTGTCTTTCAAAAATAAACATTAAAATTTTTTTTAAGTTAAAAAATTTAAAAATTTTAAAATAAAATTTAGAACAGAAAGGAAAATCTATTAAATGTTTTGTATTCCAGGAATAACCATTGCTAATCTTGAAGGCTCAGCAAGTTTTTCCATTACAATTTTAGGGGGAATGAGTACCTTTTTCTTTAATAGTAAAATAGTTCTCTGTGCTCCTATGACTCTCATTAAGCTACTCGAAGAAAACACTAGTTCACTGTCCTTTATCATTACCCTCCTTAGGTAGAAAAGTCTAGATTTCAGTTTTTTGTTGTTTGTTTATTTTTGTGTTGTGGTTTTATAATTATTTTCTCTTACCAAAAAATCAATATGAAATAACCACGATCTCTTAATAGAATATATCTAAAAAGATTACAATATCTTATTTTTATTTTTTTTATTTTTTAACATTTTATTTTATTTTTGAGAGACACAGAGAGAGAGAGTGTGTGTGTGTGTGAGACAGAGAGAGAGAAAGAGAGAGAGAGAGACAGAGAGAGAGGGAGAGCATGAGTGGGGGAGGGGCAGAGAGAGAGGGAGACACAGAATCCAAAGCAGGCTCCAGGCTCTGAGCTGTCAGCACAGAGCCCAATGTGCGGCTTGAACTCACAGACCGGGAGATCATGACCTAAGCTAAAGTCAGACGTTTAACCGACTGAGCCACCCAGGCACTCCTATAGCATCTTATTTTTAAATGGGGAATCTCTATAAAGATATTTTTTTCATAAGACTAGATCAAGCAAAAAGAGGTTCTGGAGTCTTATAATAATTTTATGACAGTGTTCATAAATAATCCTGACGAAAATGAGTCCTAACTTTTAGTTCATTAGTAAGAAATAGTATAGTGTAACTTTAATAAATATAAAGTATAACTTTTAGTTAATATAAATATATAAAATAAATATATTTAATAAATATGAATATAAAAGGATTTCAAGCTAGATAAAAACAAACAGTATTTTTCCATAAAAATTTAAGTTGATATAAACATCCTTTTCAAAAAAATATGATGCAATTGTTCAAAGAAAAAAGTTCTACACTAAAAAATTTTTTTTAAGTTTACTTATTTTGAGACAGAGAGAGAGAAAGATCAAGAGGAGTACAGAGAGGGGAGAGAGTGAGAGAATCCAAAGCAGGCTCTGCACTGTCAGTGCAGAGTCTGATGCAAGGCTCCATCCCACAAACTGTGAGATCATGATCTGAGCCAAAACCAAGAGTTGGATGCCCGACAGACTGAGCCACACAGGCACCCCAAAAATTCTACACTTTTAAATATGGCGTAAGTACTACTCATCAAATAAAATTATGTGGCTTCACCAGTCATACATTTTTCAAAAATATATTTAAATATTAAAATTGTTTCTTTGCACAAATAAAGTATAATTCACTTTTTAAAAATAAATGAATCTTAACATTGTAGTTCAAAAAGCAATAGCAAATGAAAGTTGTATTTCAAGACATTTAATAAGAAATATTCAAGATACGGGATGCCTGGGTAGCTTAGTCAGTTGAGCATTCAACTCTTGATTTTGACTCAGGTTATGATCTCATAGTTCATGGGATCCAGCCCCACTTTAGGCCATGCACTGACAGCATGAACCCCTCTGTCTCTGCCCCTCCCATGGCCTCTCACCCCCTCTCTAGCTCTCAAAATAAATAAACTTAAAAAAAAAAAAAAGAAATCTTCAAGATCCAAAAGCTTGGCTCTTCCTAATATATAGAAAGGAATAGCATATGCATTTTCATATAGGCTTTCATACTTGATATGTTAAAATATCATTTGTAAACTGACACAAGGTCAAATTCATCACCTTCTGATAGTGATAGTATATGCTAGCAAATTTTGTACAAAGAATTTTGTGTGAAAAATTAATAGAAAGGCCAATATGTTTCTGATGGGACTAATTGAGCAATAGGAAGTTATTTAACGAATATAATACAATTGTAGGAGTAGGTATAAGAGAAGACCCTTGGCACAAGTTGATCAGTGGGTCATAAAACTAATCAGGATCTATTCGCAGTGTTTCTGAGAAACATGAAGTAATCCCTCCTTGTAACATTTTCCATTGTCAAAGATATTCCTGACCACTCGCATCCTCTGGAAACTCAGCAGTTGGTGATATCATGGTTAGTAGTGTGGGTGGGTTGCTTGTGTTTGTAGTAATTAGGAACCAAATTAGCACTTTTGGAGAGAGATGGATGGTTCGTATCCCATTGTTTCCATTTTCCTCTCAATGTGTCTTGAGTAAGGAATATTCTGTACAGAAACAAAGTGAGAATAGGAGCTTAGAAGGCGTCTAGCGAATCCTATACTCTGGGTACTTGGTAGTTGCTTGCTTACACTTTTCTAACCAATCCTGTGTGGAGCAAGAAAAAACACACTAGAACCAGTTCCAAGTCCGTACGCTTACCTTCTGACATTCTCGTCCAATCACTCATTTATTTAACAAATATTTCTTCAGTGCCTTGTTTATTCGGGAGACAAAGGTAAAGAAAGAGATAGAAACTCTCCTCCATACGTTTTAGAGTCTAGAGAAACTGCAAATCTCTGAGTCAGGGAGGTTTTGTGTTTGTTTCAAAGGAAAGAAGGCAACATGGCTGCATTCATTTCCTATTACTGCTGTAACAAGTTACTACACGAGTAGGGGCTTAATACACCCTCAGCTTATTGGCATACATTTTTGGAAGTCAGAAATCCAAAATCAGTTTCTCTGGGCTAGCATCAAGGTGTCAGCTGACCTGAGGCACCTGGGTGGCTCAGTCAGTTAAGCGCCTGACTTTGGCTTAGGTCATGATCTTGCGGTCTCTGAGTTTGAGCCCTGCCTCAAGCTCTGTGCTGACAGCTCAGAGCCTGGAGCCTGCTTCAGATCCTGTGTCTCCCTCTCTCTCTGCCCCTCCCCTGCTCACTCTTTGTCTCTGTATCTCTCTCAAAAATAAATAAACGTTAAAAAAATAAAAATTAAAAAAAAAAAAAGTGTCAGCTGGCCTGAATTCCCTCTAGAGTGTTTAAGGGAAAACTCATTTCCTTGCCTTTCACAGCTTTTGGAGGCATCTTGTAATCCTTGGCTTTTGGCCTCGTCCTCTGCCTTCAAAGCCAGCATCACATCATCTTCTCTCCTTGCTGAAATCTGCTTTCGTCCTTACATCTCTCTGCAATTCTGTTGTCTTGCTCCCTCTTCTAGAAATATGTGTGATTATGTTGGGCCCAACTGGATAATCCAGGATAACCATCCATCTCAAGATCCTTAATTTTATCACATTTTCAAACTTCCTTTTACATGTCAGCTGACATACTCCCAAATTCCTGGGATTAGGTTGTGGATGACATTTGAGGGGACCATTATTCAGCCAATGATCTGAGATTGAGGAGTGAACAGTGGCACAAGTAGAGGGTGACAGTGAGACAGAGATCAGTTCTTCTAGGTTGTTCAGGCTTCTGTATAAAGTTTGAGTTTATTATTAATACTGTGAGGAGTTCTTGAATTTTTCTTTCTTTGCAAACAAGAAATTTGCATGGTCTAATTTATGTCACCTCTTCTGGGGAACAACGGATTGGAACAGAGCAGGAGTAAAAATAAAGACTTACTTCATTTCTATATTTTCAGATATTCATTTGGAAAATGAAATAAGTAACAACTAGGCAGGTGTTTGTGAGATAAAATGCTTTATTTTACAAACTTAGTTCACTGTAAAAAGGAGCAGAGATGTTTAGCCTCTGAAATGGAAAAGTTATTAACTGTGAAATTTGGGAAATTAAGGCCCTACCACACATTAGACTTTGCTTGAGTCAAGAGTTCAGCAATAAACTCTCAGAAAATGTGTGGGTGGCTGCACACGGTGAACTGAAAAAATGAGTTCTAGCATGATGACACTAAAACAGTGACTCTCAGAACCCTGGTCCTAGCAGTTCACCATCATTAAAATTCCCTTTATAATCCAAACATGATTGTTCTCATTCTGTTAGTTGATGCTCATAAAATTTTAAAAGGCCTTCTAGGGGCACCTGGGTAGCTCAGTTGGTAGAGTGTCTGACTTCAGCTCAGGTCATGATCTCACGGTTCATGGATTCGAGCCCCACATCAGTCTCTGTGCTGACAGCTCAGAGCCTGAACCCTTCTTCCAAGTCTGTGTCTCCTTCTCTCTCCCCCTCCCTCACTCACGTTCTCTTTCTGGCTCTCAAAAATGAATAAACATTAAACAAAATTGAAAGACCCTCTTAACTCTTCTTCACTTAGTTTTGTGATGAAATGGTCATATTACAGGTTGACAACCCCAAATAACTGAGTAATGTCATTTCTTTGTATGATACATTTGGAAAGCACACTGCTTAAAATTCATGGATCCTATGAATCCTTGACATGGCCGTCAATGATTTTTAAATCCAGATCCTTAGAAACATAACCATCAGGCAGTAGCAATGATTATTGAAAGATCTCGAGCTGCACTCTCAGTGTGCTCCTGAACGCCATTTCAAAAAGGAATGTTCTGCACAGCTGTAACAATGCTCTCATCTCAAGGTTCTGCCCACCAGGTGATTTCTCCCAGGAAAAGTTATGTTCACTTCCAGGGCGTGAGTTCAGCTCTGATCTATGTTGACTAATCTGAACCATGTGAAGGCTGATTGTTGACCTCTTCTTAAAAGAAAATAAAAGTCAGTAGTTTGGGAACAGTTTTACACACTGAAACAGAAAACTAAAGACAAGGCAGATTGCGCCATAAAACTCAAATGTAGCCCTAGGCTTTTGAGTGCCGCACGTCTACCCTTTCAATGTTCTTACCAAACTCTCGTGGCTGTGCATCCAATTAACACCCTAAGGAGCATGGCAGTGAGGTTTCCTTGCCCATCTTTATGTATCTGAGGCAGGATAAACTTAGTTACTTAATGCATGTGACCTGGTTAATGTGGCCATTCAGTCCTGAATAAATGCGAATCTACGTATTACATCTCTGCCAGTAAAGGCATGCATAGGAAATGACACCCAGAAATAACAAAAAGTTTCAAAGAGAGGCTGGGCATGAACAGAAGCAGTTGTGTTGGGATAACTTTTCTTTATTCAGCTTTTTAAAAAATTAGAACAATTAATAAAGAGGTCAACTGGGACAAGTTTTGGGATACTTTTAAAATTTCACAAATGTTAAGCCCATTAATACACTTTCTTTTAACCTCTCAACAAACTTTGAGGGGCTTTTGCAGAAAGAGGGAGCTTAAGAATAATACAGCTTCTCTTAGTAACCAGCCTTTGCTAGTGATTAAATAGTCTGGCTCCAAACCACCCAGCTCATTGTTTTTTTTACCCACAGTGTGAAAGAAAAATCATCTTTGTGCCAACCCCACATCATATAAAACCCTAACAATGTGTTGAGTGTGACTTAAGAGCCCATAATGCATTTTTCATGAAGGTAAGGAAAATCCATTAAGGAGATTAATTTGTGTTTGGAGAGCCTACCTCTCTATAGCCAAAAATATTTGCTCTGTTAACTGTGGTTTGCTGATATACTATGATACTACTGAGGCCTAGTGATGGCATTGTTATTTGTACCATTATATCTTCTGCAGATGGATCACTTATGAATTATTAAAAAGTTATTTCTCAAAGGGAACTATTTATTGATTTGATGCTAAACTTCCTTTGTCTTTCTTTATAGTAATTATTATAATTAAAACTTAAAAAAAGAGGCTGTTCTAGGCCTAATAATTTCGTCAGGAAACTTAATGTAGTGAAAAGCTGCTCTTGTTATCTAGATAATGCCCATTTGCTGCTACTTTGCTAGAATTTTCTAGAAAAAAAAATTGTACTAGCTAAAATACATTGTTCAATTGATTAGCAATATCCTAGACTTAACGATTTTGATAATCTTGTTGAAGGAAGATAATAATTGACTTGAGTTAAATTCCATAGTTAAAATTTTTGAAATAATGAAGTGAACCTTTTATGTTTTCAATAATGTAAGTCATGAAAACTCATTACAGTGAGGTATGGGTTGAAGGAAGGGAGCAGATTGCATGCTTTTATCCTTACACTACTTCACGGCTCAATTATTTATTCATATCAACAGTGATTCTCAACTTCCCTCTTTGGAATCACCTGAAGCACTTACAAAACTATACATGCCTAGGTCCCACCCTTCGAGTTTCTGATCTAACTTCTCTGGAGTTGGACCTGAAGATCAGTTATTTTCCAAGTTCTCCAGGTGAGTCTGATACCCAGCCAGAGTTGAGAACCCGTAAGCTAGAGGAAGAATAAAAGATCTAAAAATGGAATGGCCTTTCTAGAAATGGAAAGGAGGAATCGAAGGAAGAATACTGTATTTTTTTCCCCAAATATTTCCATCAACCAGCCTGGTTTCATATTTTCCACCTAGCGCTCTCTAACTATGAGGTATTACCGTTGATTGTGTTGGTAACCAGAAATATAAAGCTTCTGAGACATGAGGTTCTCATCTTATTTAGCTGCTTTAGTCTGCATATGTAGCTGCTGCATATATTCAAGTGAGGTCTTTACTACACAAGTACACACCCCCGATGATGGCATCTGACCTGTGTTCCCTACTTCTGGCTATACCAGGATGCAGGGCTTTGCTTACGAGAGGAAGGATGACCTTTTCCTAACTGGTAAATAGGTGTTTCACAGGATGCTGGTAGACCTGGAAGGAGCAGAAGACTCATGTTTTAGATTAGATTATTGGATTTGCCATTAGAAGGTGTCCCTGCTCCCTCCTATGTACTGTGAGAGGTGGAGCCTCAAAACAAATAGCACACCCAGCCTGGCCTTGGCCAGCCACACACAGACATTAGACCCATTCAGCAGCATACTCGAGCAGACTCCAAAGGCCAGGAGAATGGACAAGAGCCGTGCAACAATGGCAAGAAAAGAAAGGAGCTAAACGAACAAACAAACAAAACCAACAGTTTTCTGAGACAGCACGGACTGGGACTTGATCTTACTCTATGGGGTGCTCTGTAATAATTATCCTTTTATATATGAGTAATAAATTTCACCTTTAAGAGATAGGTGTTTGAGATGTCTGCTTTTGCTCTGGATAAACTCATATAGAAGAAAAGTGATCCTACAGGGTCTTGACAGGAAGGATTAATTCAGATGGGTAGAAAACTGTAGGATTTATGGAAACACACACACACATACACACACTCCACCCAAATACACACCACATGTGCACAAATTTACAGAACAAGCACACATTTATTTTATTAGAATTCCTGGATACTCCAACCAGGCTATGTTTGGAACATTGAAACATGAGAGAGAGTGACAGCAAAATAATAAAAAACATAGAGTCTTCTGTTAGATTAAATAAAATTTTAATTCTGTATGACCTTAAGGAATTCACCTAACTAACTTCTTATTCCCGAGTTTCCTCAGTTAAGTGAAGAGGGTGATAACGGTAAGGGAAGTCACTGGGCATTGTTGTTGTGAGTTTATGAGACAACCCATATAAAGAGCTGAGTTCTGAGCTTTGACACATTTTAAGTACTTAGTGAGAATTAATTATTATACTGTTTATTAATCAGTTATCAGTTTAAACTTAACAAAGAATAAACACTTTAATTCTTTGCCAACATATTGCAAAATGCTTCAGAAGTGTCCTCATTATAAAGTAGGCTTCTCCACCGAGGGAGTTCTTCCTTTTTAAAAATTTGTGGTTAAATAAAATCCTAAGCTTGGAGAGGGACAGGTTTTTAAAATATTGGCAGGGGGCCTGGAATTTTTAAAAATAATAATTCTTATCACCCTTTCAATCATCTGAACCACTCCAATCACTGCCAAAACATTTCTTTGTTACCATGGAGACCCCTAGAAATATTCATATATTAAATAACAAACATTGCTCAACAAGAATAGAACGGAAGATGAGACTCTCCTGCTTAAATTTCTGAATTAATTATTTTTGAATACAATTGAGAGATTTTTCTGGATATTCTCAGATAATAAAACGCCTTTTGTGACTTTAATCCCCCTACCGGTCTCAAATCATAGCATACTTTTTTTTTATGGTAACATATTCAGTACTGTAAAACTGTCAAAATTCTGCACTCCTTTCAAAGGAAAATCTCCTGGTCTCTGCTAGCTTTGCGTATGTGTTTGTGGTGTGTGCGTTTGGCCCGGGGAGGGAGGGGGGGGGCGGGAATCTAAGAAGCACAGTAATCTTATTCTAAATAAATCCTCCAAATTCTCATTGGTCCCACCCTTTCTATTTTATCCCCTGTTATAGTTTTAAAAAGTGAAGGCATTAAGAGCCAAGAGCCATAAAGGAGTTTGCCCCCTTCCTTTGCTTGCCCTGCACAGGTGTTCTTGAATCTGTCTCATATTAGATTTTGGGAGAAGTTGGTTTTCAATACTGTGGGGACTCAGGTGAAAGACTTTTTCCTTTTTAATACTCTGTTGTGTAAACTGGTATGCTGTGCAGTATATTCTTAGATAGGAGAAAGACCAGGCTTGTTTTGTTTTGTTTTAAGTTTTACTTATTTTTTTTGGGGGGGGGGGAGAGGGAGGGAGGGAGAACTAACACACGCACGTGCATTGAGTGGGGGAGGGGCAGAGAGAGAGGGAAAAAGAACATCCCAAGCAATCTCCTCACTGTCAGCGCAGAGCCCCATGCGGGACTCAAACTCAAGAACCCTGAGATCAAGACCTGAGCTGAAATCAAGAGGCAGATGCTTAACCAACTGAGCCACCCAGACACCCCAAGGATGAGGTATTTTAAGGCTTCTCCAGGTTTTGAACAAGCGGAAGGTTTAGGTTAGCCATACTAAACATTTGCTTGTGTGTTTTGTAATTAATAAAGTGCCATTTAATGCAATGTGGCCACTCTTCACTCTGTGAGGTTACCAAAAATGTGAAATGTTACCAGGAACGGTAGTACAGCTTCCTTAAGTCACAGAGTGCTATAGGTATTTTAAATTCTCAATTTTCTCCACCTCCACCCTTTCTCCTTCATTAACTACAATAACAGCAATAGCAGCTAGTAACTTAAGGCTATGTGTGTCTCAGGCAAAGTATACAAGTACACATAGTGTCCCTTGAAATTTGACTAAGCATAAGAGTCAACAAAACTGAGTATCCCATTATAAGGAACATCCATATCCATAAACCCCAAATTAAGCATTATAAATATTTCAGAAAACTGATTCCTCTAAAACCATACTATCAGCACTAGTATTTATCAGCTTCCATTTTCTGAAGGAACTCTGAGCCAGTCTTGCAAAGTTGCCATGAATAATTCTTACTATGTCAAGAAAAGCGGAAACGCATTTTGTTCTTGTAAGAATCCGGGAAATGTTTTTGTTTAACTGAAAATATTCCATTCTTTCTTCACAAACTGCAGCAGCAACACCTCCCACCTGTCAGAGTTATATATACCCCAACAAGAAGGTTGAATCATTTTCCCAAGCTTGTGTGGTGGGCTCAGGCCCCTCCCCATCCCACGTCCAATGTGGAAGGAAGTGCATATGCATGAGGAAGAGACTCATTAACTCTATGGCAAGTCTGTAGTTCAAAGTATCTATTTTGTGGAGGGTCAAAAAAGGTTATGTAACTCTCATTTTAATCAACATTTCCAAGATGTTAAAGTAGGCTTGTTTTCTTTTTAAAAGGACAGGGGAGAAAAAAAAAGTAGAGATAATTCCTCTAATAGTATCGAATACACTTACAGACAGACATTTGGGAATAAAAAATGTTATGTGCAGATTTTCAAGGGCTTAAAGCTTTTCAAATAAATGTATGCACCATTAGCATTCACTCAGCTATAAAGGCTATAAAGGCTTTGATCTTCCTTTAAAAGGAGCAAGAGAAAAGAAGAAGGGAGTAAAAGAAAGAAGTGAGAAAGAGAAGCTGTCAGCAATTTGAATGCTGCCAATTATTACACCACTTATAAAGAGCTAATTAAACACGACTGCTTCCCAGAAGAATCATTTTTACTCTTTTTGTGTTCTCTTTTTATTTATACTGTAAAGAAACTTGATTATTGATAAGATCCACGTTGCAAGCTGAATTGGAATGTCTTTCTACAATAATGGTACCATACCATTCCTTTAGTTTACTGGAGTCCAGTCTATATGGTATTTCTGGTGTAGGAATTCTATTCTCATGATTTCAGCCTGAAGCTCACTTTCAACAGTTTGCAAATAACATAGGATTACTGAATTTGTGTGTCTCGTTCTCTGCATTCAGGCCAGCACATAACAGTAATCTATTTATTAATATTTCTAGCAATTAATACTGTCCAGACATACACTCAGGACCTAGGAATTATTCTTAATGACTTCCTACCTCTGCCTCACCTTCTCATCTTCAATCAGTTATCAAACTTGTTTCAAACTACCTCCTAAATTCTCGACAATGGTTTATTTCCTTTATCAACTTTCACTCTCATTCTTCCTCTGGGGGCATCATTGAAATTTGTTCTCAATTGCTGGCTCCCTCCTCATTTTTGAAGATACTCCTCAACATGTCTTTTCTCAGTGGGAACTAAATATTCTTGCATTTAAAACACTTTAAATGAAAATATAAACTAAAATAATAAATAACCTACTCTAATAACATGAAGACAGTTTTGTACAGTACATTTGGCAACTATATATTTTTTTCTTGTTTTGAATATTTATTTATTTATTGAGAGAGAGAGACAGAGTGTGAACAGGAGGGGACAGAGAGAGAGGGAAGTACAGAATCTGACACTGTCAGCACAGAGCTGTGGGCTCGAACCCACCAACTGCGAGATCATGACCTGAGCTGAAGTTGGATGCTTAACTGACTGAGCCACCCAGGCATCCCAAAACTATATTTTATTTTAAGATTACAATTAGATCTATAATTTATCTCAAGTTGCTTTTGTGTATGGTTTGAAGTAATGGCCATGTCTCTTCCACACAGATTTCCAAGTGTCCCAGCACCATTTATTGCAAAGACCACCTTTTCCCAGCTGTCGTACAGTGTCAAATTTATTTTACATCCTGTCCCTGTATGTGTGCATTAGTGACTGGGCTCTCTGTTTATATATTGTTGAATTATTTGTCTATTCTTATTTTATGGTGCAATGTCATAATTACCGTAACTTTATTATATGTCTAAAAATCAATTAGAGTGAGTTCTTCCAATTTTCTAAAAATTGTCTTCTTCATTATTCTTAGTGTTTTCCTACATACCATTTTAAATTAACTTATCAAGTTTGATGTTTGTAAAATGCTGTGACATCCTTTATCATAATAAGAAAGTTCTGGTCCATAATTTGTTTTGTAATTTATCATGAACAGTTGTTGATTTTATCAAATTCTTTTGCCATATCTTCTGTTGATTGCACGATTTTCTTTCTCTTCTGTATGTAAATGTGATGAATTTCATCAATTTTTTTTTCAAATCTTAAAGTAAACTTGCATTTCTAAAATAGACACAGGATAGTAAAACAATAGTATCCTTTAAAAATATTTACTAGATTTGACTTAATATATTAGTCTAAAATGTTTGCATCTAATTAATGAATAGATTGTTGTGTAAAGGTTATTTAAAAAAAAAATATATTTCAAGTTTGGGTGCCAAAGCCTGGCTTCATAAAAATAGTGAGTGTTCTTTTCTATGTTCTGGAAAAATTTGTGGAAAAATGGCATTATCTATTTTTTTAAGATTTTAGTAGAAATTTCTGGGGAAGTAATCTAAGCACAGGTCTCCTTTGTGAAAAGTTTTTAATAAAAAATTTTTTAATAATGCCTACAAATACTTGCATTTCAATAGAAGTACTCCTATTTTCATTTCACATTTTGTCAATATTGGTTACTTTTGTCTTTAGAATTATTCAATTTCATTTAAATTTGCAAGTTAATTTGCATGAATTTAACCATAATATTATTATTACGTATTACATATAATGCATATATACATAATATAATACTTACCATGATAAAATATTATTGTCTGGATGACTTACAAGTCATCCCTCCCATTCATTACTGATATTGTTATTTGTGCCTTTCTCTTTTATTCTTTTATTTTTTATTTTTTATCTGCTTTTAAGTTTATTTATTTTGAGAGATAGAGAGACCATGTGCGTGCTTATGGGGGCTGGGCAGAGAGGGGGAGAGACAGAATTCCAAGCAGACTCCCCACTGTCAGAGCAGAGCATGGGTTAGAACTCATGAATCTTGAGATCATGACTCGAGCTGAGATCAAAAGTCTGATGCTTAACCTACTGAGCCACCAGGGCACCCCTTCCTTTTCTTCTTCTTCTTTTTTTTTTTTTTTTAATATTTTAAATGTTTATTTATCTTTGAGACAGAGAGAGACAGAGCACAAGGAGGGTAGGGACAGAGATAGAGAGGGAGACACAGAATCCGAAGCAGGCTCCAGGCTCTGAGCTGTCAGCACAGCGCCCGACATGGGGCTTGAACTCATGGACTGGGAAATCATGACCTGAGCGGAAGTGGGACGCTGAACCCACTGAGCCACCCAGGTGCCCCTCTTTTATTCTTTTAATAGTTTCTTAAGAGTTAAAAAGTTTGAAGTGTTTTCACAAAAAACAATTTTGCCTTTGCTGATTATTTTAGTATATGTTATTTTTCTCTTTACTAACTTCTGTTCTTTCATTATCTTTTTTCTTCTACTTTTTAAGATTTAAATAGCTATTTGTTTGTTTCTTTTTTTTTTTTCTTTTTTAAGTAGGCTTCACACCCAGTGTGACCTGAGCTGAATTCAAGTCAGACCCTTAACCAACTGAGCCACCCAAGCAACCCTCTAAATTTCGAATTGATTTTTAGGTTTTCTTCTCTACTAATATATGCATTTAAAACAACAATTCTCTTTGAACATGCAGGAGTGTTGATACGTATCATTTTGTGTGCTATTATTATTTGTTCATGAATAATTTTCAATGTTAATTATAATTTCTTCTTTGATTCTAAATTACTTAGAAATTTACTGTTTTATTTAAGGAAATATGGAATTTTATAATTACCTTTAGCTAATGATTTCATGCTTTATTTTATTGTTCTCAGATTAAGTCTTCTGTAGAACTTCAATTTTGAAATTTATTGAAACAAGAATTACACCTGGCATACGGTCATTGTTTTGTTTATGTTTTATGTATTAAGCTTGAAAAATGTGCATAGTGCAAGAAGATTAGAATTCTTTACATATCCATTAGTTCAAATTTGCAATCATGTTGATCAATACTGTGTGCTGTTAATACTTGTATTTTTCTACTTGTTCTGTTACTGCTAAAAGTATTGCAAAATTTCCTGCAAGTGTAAAAATTTGTTTTTCTTCTAATTTTGTCAGATTTTACTCTACATGGCTTGAAGTCACATTTTTAGGTGTGTACGAATTTGGATGTTTTATGTTTCTGTTGAATCATTTTTCAATATGAAGCACCTCTCGTATTTCTAATAATGAGCTTTACCTATAAGTCTATTACATGAGCTATATTAATATATCTACACATGTTGCCTTTTTTAGTGTTTCACAGTATGTCTTTTTCCATTCTTTAATTTTTAGCCTTTATATGTATGTTATTTTATATATATGTGACATTAAAAACATTTAACATAGTTGGGTTTTGTATTTTAACCAACCCAGCCATCTTCCTCCTAAATGGCAGCATTTCTGTTATTTGTATGCAATAATTGACTAAACTGAGATCAAGTTGCCCACTTTATGAAATCAAAGTTGCCTATAAGGGTCTTCAGTATGAGTTCAACTTTTAGTTGAAACGTACCTTTGTGAACTAATCCTGTCATATACCTCTGATCTTATTTTCCCTCTCTTTTCCCCCACTGATACACATATCTCAGTTTACCAACACATGATTCCAAATTCCAATTATATCTTCAAGTTGGATATGTGCATATGTATATTCCTGTTTCTTAATTCTATGTCAATAACATGCAGTTATAGGAGTTCATATTGTTCTACACTATTTGAGATCAGTAATAGACTGAAGTTTTTTACAACATAAAATGTCAATAGAAAATAGAACTCTATCAATTTATACCAATATTGACATCTTCTTATTTATTTTTTTAATTTAAACAAAAATTTTAATGTTTATTTGTTATTTTTGAGAGACAGAAAGACAGAGCGTGAGCAGGGGAGGGACAGAGAGAGAGAGGGAGACACAGAATCTGAAACAGGTTCCAGGCTCCAAGCTGTCAGCACAGAACCCGACATGGAGCTCAAACTCAGGAACTGTGAGATCATGATCTGAGCCGAAGTTGTCCGCTTAACCGACTGAGCCACCCAGGCACCCCATATACCAATATGGACATCTATAAAGGATATTGAAGGCCAGGTACCAAACTGAATAAATACAGTAAGATTACACCACTGGTCCTTCAGGCATATTTAACGCACACACATGTGTATAGTTATGTATGTAAGCATGTAACTACAAAGAAAGTTAAGGGATTTTACACCAATCCTAAAAATTTGGTCTTCCCTCACACATAAGAGAAATTTTTCAAAAGAACACACAGAACAAAAGATCAATTTCAATAGATATTTTTAGATTTGTAGCTAACTAAATATATAAAAAAGAAAATATTTGTGCACACCCATTTTATTTACATTATGTAATGACAAATAGCCTGTGTGAGGTGGGCAACGAGAAATAGTTCAGTCAAAGAATGTTAATTATGATATACAAATTTAGGAGGAGGGAAATCTCCATTATTTTCTCAGTAAGATAAGCCTCTGCTGAGCAAATGAATTTATATTCTTTAAACAACAACAACCAAACAATGGAAATAATCTCATCAGCAACATTTCCTGAATGCTCTTTATTTGCCAGGTACTTGGCATTATTTGCCAAGTTCTTTATGTGCATAAACCCACTGTTTCTCTCAGTGACTTGTAAGGTATGTTATTACAATTTTCTTCAATTAAAATTTGTAGATAGTACAGGGAGATTAGGTAACTTGCCCAAGGTCACAAAGCTAGTAGGTATCAGAGCTGGGGTTAGATCAAAGGCAGACTTGTTCTCAATGCTTCAAAGTCTGATCTGTTGAACATTATGCTAACTATATTCATAGCAAATAAAATAGTTTATATTTGTGTAGTTTAGTGGGTCCTAACTCAAAGTCGTGGAGGC
The DNA here is from genome assembly GCF_018350155.1 of Leopardus geoffroyi. Lineage (NCBI taxonomy): Eukaryota > Metazoa > Chordata > Mammalia > Carnivora > Felidae > Leopardus > Leopardus geoffroyi. The sequence continues at coordinate 99,027,148 of NC_059327.1, read as the reverse complement.
TTGGAAACCTCAATGGAAGCAGTGAATATCTCTGAACAATTTTCATGTATCTAAGTACCATCATTATTACTCATACATTCTCTTGTGATAAAGTGTCTCTGTTTCTACTCATTCCATAAATATTTTCATGTATGGATCTCTCTTCTAGGCCTTGTTGATATAGCAGTGACAAAAACAAAATTTCTCCTCTCAAGGAGCTTGCATTTTAATAGGGGAATAGAGATGATAAATAAGTAAACAGATATAATAGACAGTATGGTAGAGATATGACAAATAAGTAAACAGATATTATAATAGCATGGTGGGAATATGGTAAATAAATAAACAGAGATAAAGACAGCCTTGATTCCACCATTTTCTAGATATCTTATCTTGGAGAAATTACATAAGCTCTTTATACTTCTATTACCTTCTCTATAAAAGGAGAGACTAACCTACTCACTGAAGGGTTATGAAAATTGAAGGAATGAATATTTATAAAAATCTTAGAACTGTGCCTGGTGCCAAATAACCATGTAAAATTGTATGTTAAATAAAATTTTTAAAAAATTACTAAATGCTTTAAAATAAGCAAGATTAAAGTAATTAACTATTCGGTTAATTAAGGATGGAGAAAAAAACTATCAGGGAAACTGACTCTGTTAAGGTTCCATGTGAGCAAAGACCTGACAAAAAATTAAGGAAGCGAGCCTTGAGGCGCTTGGTGAAGAACATAGAGAGCAGTGGAAATAGCAAACACAAAGGCCTCGGACATGTGGTTGAAGGGTTGGAAGAACAGGAAGGGTTTAGAGTGGGGAATGGGATGAGTGGAGAGGGTGGAGAGAAATCAGAGAGTTTTTTGTTGGCCAAACAAAAGAGACCAGGGTAAAACCTTTCATGGTGAATGAGTTTAGAGGCCATGGGAGGGTCTTGAGCAGTAGGACTGACATGATCTGACTCACTTCATACAATTTTCACACTAACTGCCACTGAGAGCTGAGAGACTTCATTGTAGGAGGCAAGAATGGAAAAAAAAAAAAAAAAAAGAAAAAGAAAGAAAAGAAAACATTAATCAGGAATTATTTCAATAATCCATGGAGAGGTGATGTTGGCCTGAGCTAACATATTACTGGAGAAGGGCATGGGAAGTAGCTGTTTTCCAATAGATTTTCTGCTATAAACCTAAAGGCCCAAACCTAACTCCTCATATGTCTCCCACTGACCCCTCCCTCCTAAATATGCCTTTATTGATCTTTCCCACCTCAGGAAATGAGGACTCCATTCTTCCAATTGTTTAGTTCAAATATCTTGAAATCATCCTTAATTGCTCTTTTTCTCCTATACCTTGTATCACACTGGTGACTCACATAATCTACCTTGAAAACATTCCCTTCCATGCAATTCTTCTGCTACTTTCTGAGTCTGATCTGCATTCTGTTTTTGCCTACATTAGTGTTATAAATAAAATATTAATGAGTCTCCCATCTACCATTCTTCCCCCTTAAATATTTTCTCAATAGAATGGGCAAATTGAGGGAGAACCTGTGTAGAGACATCAGATGTTTTCAGTCCTTTCCTCAAAATCTTACATCAGCTTCCACCTCACTGGAAATGCAAGCCAAAGCCCTGCTGATGGACTCCAGAGTCCACATGAGCTGCTCATCTCCTGTACCTGGACTCCTCTTTCCCTCACTTTCACTGCTCAGGCCTCTTTGTAAAGTTTCTTGAATGTTCTAAACACCACCTTAGTCCTCCATATTTCTTTTCCTTTGCTTGAAATATTCTGTCCAAAGAAATCCACATGACTGGATCTTTCATACCCTTCAGATCCTTACTCAGAAGAATATCCATGAAGTCTTCCTTGGCAACCCAATCTAAAACTCCATATTCCTACACCTCCATACCTACATACACATATACACACACACACACATTTTCCTTTTCTTGTTAGCATTTATCACTATCAGTACTTTATTCAGTATGTATTTTGCTTATTCGTGTCATTTATTGTCTGTCTTCTATTAGAATCTAAACTCCATCAGGCTAAGATTTCTTTTTTGTTTGTTTTATTAACTACTGTCTCCAGCATCTAGAACAATGTCTGGAATATAATAGATGTTCAACAAATATTTATTAAATAACATGTTAATGATAATGGGTCCAACTTCATAGAATAGATCTTAACAACTGTTGACATAATCATATCTCTTATTAAAATAAATGTCCTGTCTTTCAGTTTGGGAAAGAGAAGTGAGAAATTTAAGAGTATATGTTCTACAACAAGTAAGCCAATATTTATTGGATACTTACATGTTCCAAGTTTTTTGCTTGGAGGTGACAGGTATGAAAATGAATTAGTTATGCTTCTGCACACAAGCAGTTCAGAATTTGTATTTATAAGATATTATTTTGTGAACATTTCATGCATACTATGAATGAGGCTATTTCAGTACTTACATCATACCATTTTATATTCTCAACAATGTCATATGCTATGTAAAGCATAAGGTTGAGGTGCACCTACATCTCCCTCTAGTTTGGTGAATTTGGACATATTACTTACATTCTTAAAGTTTAGTTATCTTATTTGAGTAATAAAACAGAATTGTTGAGCATATTCAATGTATTACTATTCAGAAACTAGTATAGCGTTTGTGTAATATGAACTTGCATCATTAAATTATACAAATATTATCTTACATCTATTCTTAATGATTTAATTTTACTACTATTAACAGTCTTGCGAACTAAGCAGTTTCTGAGGACAACTATAATGCAAATATATAATTAGAAGATGGTATTACTGAAAACACACAAAATTATGTAGCTTTGGCAATGATGTACAGAAACATTTCCACTGCTGGTGGGAATGTTACTTGCTACAATACTTCAGGAAAAAATTGGCCACAGATAACAAGAAGCTTAACACTGTGAAACTTACATATGGGTGTTGAAGAAAGTCTAATGGAGAGTTTTCTCAGAAAACAAATTCAAAATAAATTTAGTAATGTAGATGGAGACTCAGCTGAGAAATAGTTTTAACATGAGACTAAAAGCTTTGGCCCTGATCTGCTAGGTAATAGCTATCAAAAATTTTTAAAGGTTTATCCTCCTAGGATTTAATAATTTGTATTGGAAAAGAAGGACACTGAAGGAATAGAGAGCTTATTAAGAATTTATAGCAACTGCCCAAGTACTTAGTGAAATGACATCGAGCTAGTGATAATGAATATGTTTAAAAGTGAAAAATTGAAAATTATTTTAAAAGAAGAATTGACAATAATTCAAGATCTAAGTTATTTTATTTCTTAAATTTCAGTAACTGAGCTTAAAACATTAAGCATCGTTAACTTTCGCCTTTACTGAAATTTGAGTCCTTTTTAACTAAAAGTGCTTAGAACGATTAATGTCTTTTTAATTAAAAGCATACAATCAAAAGCCTAACAACAAAAACTCCATTGAACATTCAGAAAATTTCACTAAACTTCAATGTAAACTTTAAAAGTAAAAACTAAAATAAAATCATAAAAATAGCATAATTAATATTAAATGGAATAGTCAGCTGAATTGAAGCCATTAATTTGATTTTAAAACTAAATTGAATTATTGAGTTCACTAATTTCATCCAGAAATGGATTTTCTGGTCATAAATAAATTATTCTCCTTTTTGACTAGCACAAATATTTCCTATAAATTTGCATCCCTCAATATTATGTGCATGTAAAAGTTTTATAATGTCCAAAATATTTTTAAATTTTACATTTAATTAATGTTTATTGCTAGTATCAAATAATTAAATGTAAAATACTCTTTTGTTTGGGATACTGGTGACTCTTTATTACAAATGGAAAATTTTAACAGAAGCTTATTCTTAGAAGTCTCTTCACTCCAATTTTTCAGTTTAGTCAAACACAGATGGTTTGTGCAAGACTAAATGTTTATCTTCTTTTCTTTGGTGTTTATTAGATTCTAAACCAATTGCTTATCAGTTGAGAGTCTTCCTTTAAAGTCTGCATTTGAATAATAAACTATTATAACATAATGGAAACAGATGGATGTTTACACCTAAACTGAATGATATATAATTTTCATGGTCATCATTTTTCCTTTTCAAAAGTCTATTTTGGCTTTTTTCCAATTTCTATCCACTTCATTAGTCCTCTATGAATTGTCCAACATGACAGTTATTTGATTTAACCAATTCAAAGGCATCCTACTGAGTAAGTAATCAAGGCCTGCTGATTCAACATTATACTGTGGGGAATAACTGTTTCATACTGTATTATCTCTCAGTATACAATAAAGAACACGTGTATTTTAAAGTTGAACAAAACTTGACAATTTTTCAACTGAAGCTTCTAACTAGGTAAAGTTTTATCAACTTATGATTAAAAATACTAAACCCTAACAATTTGCTTAGGAGACAAATAAATACCTTGTGTTCATTTTATATTTAAAAATTTTAAGCACCTTGATTTTTTTTCAAAAAAAAAATTTAGATCATTGATCAAACTACTATTGAACCCTGTTATAATGTCAATATTTAACAATTATCTTCAAAGTGAAGTTAGTTTTTTGTTGCTTGTTGCTTGTTGTGTGTGTGTGTGTGTATGTGTGTGTGTGTGTGCACGCGTCCGTGTTGTTTTTGTTTTGTTTTGTTTTGTTTTGTTTTGTTTTGTTTTGTTTTCTTGAGGTTCTGGGCATTATTCCACAGTTCTATACAGTTCTAGCAAGATGTTAAAATTGAGATGTTTCCAAAGCAACAACTGTATGCATATTATTCTTTTGCTCTGACCAGATGATAGAAGTGATCTACATATGAATGTATTATCTTTCTACTCAAGCCACATTAAAAAAATAATTATAGAATGTCATGGCAATATCCTTTTTTTTTTTTTTTGTATCAGTTGAGATCAAGTACATGATATATAATTCCAGCCTTGAGTTAATTGCATGGTCCTCTTGCCTCCTAAATTGTTATTCAAGTAGTTGTCCACAAGCTTCATTATTTTCATCAGCAGAAAAGAAATTCTTGAGTATCATTGAAGGAGCAATGATTCTTCCTTTTAAGGTCTGGTTTGATCAGGAAACTGTCCTTCCAGTAAGAAGATATTGAGTCTGTATGCAACACTCTGATGGGTTGAGAAAACAGAGAAAGACAGAAGAAATGGCACCACCAAGAGTAATAAGGAATAGTATTTCTAGATAATAACCAAAATACACCCAGCATTTGAGTACAGAGTTGTAATGGAATGCAATTAGTATTAAAATACTACACAAGACATAACTATTTTTGATCTATATGAGACAAGACTACCTTTTTCTTGTCTCATATAGTTTCAACACAATATAATATAACCAAGAAAAAAAAGTGAGTTAGGAGTAAATGTGGACAGGAAAAATGTTTATATCCTGGAATGTCTTGGGAATTTATCAATTCCTTTAGAGCTGATATATAACAATTGTATTTAAATATTTGTAGAAAATTAGATTGAATTATAATTCCAGAAAGAGTACTTTTTCACTCTCCTTCTGTTTCCTTTATAAGGGCATAATTTAGAATATTTTTTCATTATTGCTAACATAAATACATGAGTGGAATGTGAAATAGCAATGGTAATCAAACTCATGTAGTCAGAAAAGACAGTCATAATAATACTCATTGAAGGATTTTCACCTGAAATTAGGTATTATTAGGTCCAGCATAGGTTTGCATTCTCTGAGGATTGTTTCTTCTTATCTATCTGCAATTGAATGGAAATATTCTTAACATTATTTAAAATTGTATGAGGAAATGCACGTTTCTCACAATATATTATACTGAAGCTACTGAATACCCAGTATGTGTCAGATTTCACTCATTTTTACTTTTTGTCTTGCCACCATACATACATAAATGGTGCATATCAGCCATATGGCCATCTTACCAGTGCATATCAGTAAAGGGAATGTGCATATTTGTGAAATTATTACTCAAAAACATGAATTTAAATACCTACTTAGAAATTTGTAACCCTGAAGAGGAGGGAATTGAAACAAACAAACATTGGTTCTGAAAACGAGTCAGTCTGTTATCAAAAAAAAAAAAAAATTAGATGACTACTAAGTTCTAAAAATAAGCCAGACATCAACAGATCAACAGCATGTAATTTTATCTTAAAATTATGGAACACTTAATTCTTGTTTTTATAATTATTTTCAACTATTAATTCATTCTTTCATTGGTTAGGGGGATAACATTAAAATTTAGTCAGTGTTTTTCATCTATAGTAAATTTCTTGATGGGGCATTTTCAGATATAGGCACAAAACAATAATATAAAAATTTTAAATATTTGTATAATGTAGAAATTCTACTTCTGACACTTATGGACCAGACTAAGTTTTCCATACTAAGTTTTCCACCAAATATGACTAGAAAATCTATCATATCATGCAAACATACTTAAGTGAAATACATACAGAAGTTTGGGTATATCACTGCATTAACAAAAGAGAAAAAAATCATGGGGCTTTTTCAGTAGCTGCTGAGAAAGCATTGATCCAATTCAACACTCCTTCATTATTAACTAAATAGAGAAAGAAAGCTTTTGATAAAATAGAAATAAGAAGGAACTTTCCTAATATTATAAAGAAAAAGTACATAAAAATCATATTTAGTGATAACATACTGAAATCTGTCTGAATGAAGAATGGGAATGAGGCAAGAATACACTCTATATCTCTGTTATTCAACAGCATGCCAGATTGCTAGTTAGTGCAAAATATACAACTAAGAAATGAAAGTTTAGAGTCTAGTTAAAGAAGAAATAAAATTGCCATTACTTATAGATATGATTGGGAACATTAGAAACTAAACAGTCTACAAATAATATAAATAAATGTGCTTAACACTATTTCTGGACAGAAGACAAATATATAAAAACATGTATTTTCATATCCTAATAAGTAGTTGAAAGTGAAATTTTAAAAATGCCACTCTATATAGGAATATAGTAAACAAAATAACTAGAAATAAATATAATGAAATTTGTACATGATATCTACACAAAAATTAATTAAACATTATTGAAAGTACTTTAAAACAACAAAATAAAGGGAAATATATCATATTCATGGAACAAGATGACTTACTCTTATAAAATTATCAGCATTTCAGAAATTTTTGTGTGGAATCTATGCAATCTCCTTAAAATCTCTACAAGTTCATGAATGAATTCACAAACTAATTCTAAATTGCATGCAAAAATTTAGAGTTAAAATTAGAGAAGACTATTTTTAAGACCTGCAAAATGCAAAAAAAAAAACATCAGTGAGTGTCACACCTTTTTATAAGCTACATGAATTATGATATTGAAGCATTGGCATGATGAGAGATTAATAGACTAATGGGTCAGAATAAAGAGTCTAGAAATAGAACGATTCATATTTATATACCACAAAAGTGGTATTGAAAACCCTATAGGAAAGAGTCTTTTCATTAATTCCCAGAATAATGGATATAGACAAGAAAAATAATATTTGATAACATCCTTCATACTGTATTCAAAATAATTTGTGTTAGACTATAGATATAAATACAGATGGCATAACAATTGCCTCTAATAATTAATAAAGGAGAATATTTTTATCAACTCTGAGTAAGGAAAGATTTATTAAACTATATACAAAATGCACTGTTAAATAAAAGATTGAAAAAACGGACAACAGTAAAGATAAAAAGAATCCTGTATATCAAAAGCATTAAGAGAATACAAATGTAAAATTGCAACACATATAACAATATATTACCAAAAAAATCTCCTATAATCTGCAAAGCAATGAGAAAAAAAGTGAAAAATTTCACTACAAAATGGGCATGGGATTTGAATAGACTTTCACCACATTTGTCCACCTGAACAATTAATATAGGAATAAGATGTTTGACTCCATTAATAATTAGGGAAATGCCACTTAGAATCAAAGGGGATACTATTACATACCTAGAAGAGTAGCTACAATTAAGAAGACTGGGGGCGCCTGGGTGGCGCAGTCGGTTAAGCGTCCGACTTCAGCCAGGTCACGATCTCGCGGTCCGTGAGTTCGAGCCCCGCGTCGGGCTCTGGGCTGATGGCTCAGAGCCTGGAGCCTGTTTCCGATTCTGTGTCTCCCTCTCTCTGCCCCTCCCCCGTTCATGCTCTGTCTCTCTCTGTCCCAAAAATAAATAAACGTTGAAAAAAAAAAAAAAAAAAGAATTCTTAAAGAAGACTGTTGTAACCAAATTTTGTCATTATTACCAGTGGGGTTGTAAACTGTAGAACCACTTGGGAAAGTATTGGACTGAATCTATTGCATTTGGAGATATATTTATCTACTTATATAATTTATTTATTTTTATATATTGTGTATATATATAATTTTATATATTGTATATTATATTGTATCTTACAACCAATAGGAGAAATGTTACTGCTTTACTCCCAAAGAAATAAATGTATATGTGTACAAATAATGTATAAAAATATGAAGAGTAAAATTACACATTAAGAACATATTAAAACTTCATGAGGAAAAAGAAAAGAAGGGAAAATATGCTCTATGGGAAGTGTGTTTAGGGAAGTGAGTTTACATTCTTCAGCCCTGTACACAAGTAAAGTGCTGATCTAGGCTTTCATAAGAAGTTATATATCTATAAACATATAGATATATAGATATATAGATATATAGATATATAACCTCTCACTGCAAACAAGATTAAATAGTGCTTTAAATGGCAACTCTGTGGAGCAGTGAGAAGACATGCTTGATAATAAATGGATATGAACTGCATAGATTTGCTCCACAAACTTAAGCATATAAATAAAGCATCAACTTTTTTTTTTTTTTTTTTTTTTTTTTTTTATCAAGCAATCGTTCAATGTCTGTCTGTTAGTCTTATTTACAAAGAATAAAGTATGCTTCCTTTTAAAGCTCCTTTCTTCTTATTTGCCCAACTCATCCTGCTCAAGTATAGAGGGGATGGGGAAGCATAATCTAATAGTTTTCAAATTTCAGCATATATGAGGTTAATTTGGATTTTTTTTTGTTAGTTTAATGTTTATTTTTGAGAGAAAGAGAGACAGAGACAGTGTCCAAAGTATAAAATTGTCAACTCTACTTTTCAGCATATTACTATTTAATCACTTCATGAGCCTAAGCATTTTACACATCACAGTGAGAAAATATTAGGTATATGTTCACATACACTTCATCTTTGAGAATGCCACATAATTCTTTTAATAGTATCTGTTTAAAAAGCAAACAAACAAACAAACATAAAACATATTGCTTTGTTGGTGGTCAAAAGAGGACTTTTTATCCTTTACAGGTCAGAGTGTAACATTGTTTTCTCTAAATATAAATATGTTGAAATGTAAAGAAAGTTTTAAAACTTTGAAAGAAATAATTGAAAAGAGTTTTTTGAGACTTTTCCTTCATCCAACTTCAAGTTCACAGTGCTGACAACATCCTTCCTTGAGTTGGTCCCAAGTGTTGACTTGAAATGATACAGGGTTCCTGTTCAAATGGAAAGGTCTGAGACTCTAGCAGTCTGCTTCCCCGCAAAATAAAGACAATCTATGTCCACATTCCAAGAGATAGTGAAATAGTAAAGTATCATAAAGTACTAAAGAAACTAAACAAATTATGTCTCTCATTTGAACTTATTATCTTAACACTCCCAGTTTTCTCCAAACATTTATGTGTGGCTATTTATGCATGGATTTAAGGTAGAAACAACATTTTGAATTAGTGTATGTTTGCTCTTATAAAAACTTTAAGTGCACATGCTTTTTTAAAGTTTTATAAAAGCTTTACTACACATCCATGGGTGAATATTATTTGGTGATAAATATAAAATAAATAATTTACTTCAAGCTTCAGGTTTCTTTCTGTCTTTTTTTTTTTTTTAATCTAAAACTACACTAACCTTCTCCAAGTATATAAAAAGAAAGATCTAACTAGCTCTGAGTAAATGAAGTTTATTCAGCCAGAAGTTGTGATAATAAGATGGAAATACTCTTTGGTAACAGTTAAGTGTTAAAATCTTAATTAAATAAATCCTAAAACTGATAGCAGCAAAACTGAAATAATAATATAACTTCAAATACAATGATCTATTAACTTGCTTGGTATAATTTTTAATGTTTGGCAGCTTTGGTGAATTTTTTTTTAGAGGGAGACAATTGAAAAGAATTTATTTTCAAGTAAATTTCTCAGTATGTTTTTTTAAATCTCTTTCACTTGTTTCTACCCAAAACATTAATGTACACATTTATTTTAAAACTCATTTTATAGAAAAAAAAAAAAAAAACTACCAAGATATTCCTTAAAAGGTTTTTACTTATTTTGGAAAAAAAAAGATATAAAATATAGCATCTGAAAGTTGGCTTTTAAAATTTAACTTACTAGATTCTAAGGAATTTAAATAAACACTGTAGCTAATTAGTGCATTTATCTTCTATTCAACAAGTTTAAAATATTTTCTTTGCATCTAACGTTGGGTTGAGTGCTAGTAATTTAGTTCCTTGATATCAAAATGTTAATACATTTGTTATTATCTGAATGCTTGTGTTCCCCCAAATTTTATGTTGAAATCCTAACCCCTAAAGGCAATGCTTTAGGAGGTGGGGACTTTGGGAGGCTTACCCTTGTGAATGGGATAAGTGCTCTTATAAAAAAGACTCCAAAGAGTTTCTTAACCTCATCTGCAATGTGAGGATACAGGCTGGGGCCCTCACCTGACCATACTGATCTTGGATTTCCAACTTTCACAACTGCGAAAAATAAATTTCAGTTGTTTATAAGCCAGCCAGTCTGTGGTATTTTGTTACAGCAGCCCAAGTGGTCTAGAATAATAATGAGTGAGGAGATTTATTCTCCTACTTACAACAAGGAAAGAGAAAATAATGCTATTAAAATGTGATTGGAGCACAGAGGAAAAAGTACTGATTCCAAGGTGGCAGAAAAGGTAATAAGAATCTGCCTGTGTGGGAGAAAGATTCTGCTAGAAGGAGGTGAGATTTCAATTTATCCTAAGAAAAGAATGTTTTTTCTTAGCAAAAAATAAATAAAATAAAATCATAATGAGCTATTTCAAAAAGTAATTAAATTTGGAGCAGAAATATTGTGGATTAGGTAGGGTAATTCATTTCTGCTCACACTTAACTTGTTAAAATTATCTCATGGACATTTCTGAATCCAAGAAGGTCTGCAAAATATACCCCTTGGCTGTGCAACTATTTATAGTAAAAATGACAAACAGTTTTGGTGAGCTTATAGAAATTGTTGGACAGCAACAAAATAAAATAGTTCATGTTTCCATTTGTCTATTACTGTGTAATATACCCCCCCCCAAATTATAGTGGTATAAACTAGAATTTATAATAATTTCTCATGGCACTGAGTTTTGACTCGGGGCGGATGGTTGGCTCTTACTTGGACTCTTTCACAGTTATAGTCAGTTAGTGACAGGGGATGGAATTATCTGAGGGCTAAACTGCCCTCAGATATCCAAGATGTATCACTCAGAGCTGGCAGTTAATTCTGATTGCTATTTGGGAACTCAGGGATATCTGCTGTGGTGCCTGCATGTAGCATTGCCATGTGGCTTTGGCTGATCCTGGCATGGCGACTAGAATCTCAAAGCAAGTCTTTCAAAGGTTAGGAAGTATACACTGTCAATGTTTCAAGGACCGAGACAAAAATTTAGCACAGTCCTCACTTCTGTCTTATTCTGTTGGCCAAAGCAGCGAGAGAGCTCTCACTTAAGGGAAGGGAAAACAGGCCCCACCTCTTAGTGGGGGAAGTTTCAGAGAACACTTGGCCATTTCTAGTCCACTATCATTCTCCCTTTTGTCATATATTATTCATATTCTGGCTGCCTTCCCCTAAATAACACATTCTCTCCATTCCAACACCATTAAATTTCATCCCTTTAGCTCAAAGTTTTGGATCTTATCACCTAAGTTAGATTCAGGTGTTATGCTGCTCCGTAGGTATCTCTTGAGTATGAGCCCTCTCACTCTAAAATTATGTGAACTACAGTGTTACGTATCCACACTCCTTCTCCTCTCCTTTCAAAAAAAGCTCACTACATAATGGTAAGACTGAGACAGGATACCACAATAGATATTCCTATTCAAAAAGGAGGACATTAGGGGTACTTAGGTGGCTCAGTCAGTCCAGCATCTTCCTACCCTTGATTTCAGCTCAAGTCATGATCTCGCAGTTTGTGGGATGGAGTCCCACCTTAGGCTATGTACTGACAGCACAGAGCCTGCTTGCTATTCTCTCTCTCCCTCTCTATCTGCCCCTCCTCTCTGCTCTCCCTCTCTCTCTTTCTCAAAATAAATAATAAGCATTTTTTTATATGACATTAAAAAAAGAGGATATTCTTGGGCAGGTAGTAGTCACTGTTTCATAGAAACTCTGAATCAGCCTGGAAGGTGTCATCAGTTCCTTGATTAGGATTGAGTCCTGCTTCCTAAAATTTTTCTGGCTCTTAGCTCTATCCCATGAACTCTTAGTCTGTCTTCTGAATTATCCTTCTTGGTTCATGTTTACAACCACATATATCTCTTTTCCCATTTGGAATACTAGGGGACCATAAGGTCTCTTTTCATTTTGTACTATCTCTGTCCCCATCGGTCCAAGGTATTGTTGCTTCTGATGATATAATCCTCTTTAAAATGTTACAGGCTTTCAACAAATTTCCTTAGGCCACTTGATTAGATAGACCCTTCTCTATCTTGTGAAAGACACTGTGTGAGGGTTCTATGAAACAATGTCTTTAAGACCCAGAAGCATTTCTGTCTTAGAAGACAAGATCAATAAGGTAATCTTTTTGATTTTTGACTAGCTGAAATGGTATGTTGCACCACCACAAATTTTTCTGTGGCCTTAGCAAAGCATCTTTAATCTTCATGCTGGATTTGATGTTTATCCTGAAGCCATTTCTTACTTTCAGAATTTTTTTTTTTTCTGGAAGAGAATATAGATGAGAAACAGACTAATTCCAACCCAGGAAGTTCTTACTTCTTTATATTTCTGTATATTATGTTTGAAAGCTGAGAAAATCCTTCTTTAGTTTATGTCTGTCTTTCATATTTCCTCATAGGCATCTAAGATAAAGGAGTTGGCACCTTCTACCTTTTGCTTGGAAATCTCCAGAGCCAGATCCGTAAGTTAAGTAGATAACCTTTCTATTTTCCACATTATTGCCAATGTTTTTCCACTAGATAATAAGGATATCATTTTCTCTAACCACCAACTACAAATTCCTCTCTGTCCTCCCAGAATTCACCAATAATCTCACTAGACCCTTCCAGATTTTATTAAGAATCTCCTCTAGGCCCATTCAGTTTTGATTGATATCTGGTCCAAAAGTCAGAGATATTTCAAAAAACAAAAGTCCAGGACCAGACAGCTCACAGGTGAGTTCTACTACACATCTAAAGAAGAGTTAATACCCATTTTTAAACTACTCCAAAAATACGAGAGGAAGTAAAACTTCCAAATTCATTCTACAAAGTAAGTATCATCCTGATACCAAAACCAGATAAAGACACCACAAAAACAGGGCCAATGTCTCTCATGAATATGGATGCAAAAATCCCCAATAGAATATTAGTAAACCAAATCCAATAGTGCATTTAAAAAGTAATACACCACAATCAAGTGGGATTTATTCCTGGGATGTGAGAGTGCTTTAATATTTGCAAAACAATCAATGTGATACACCACATCAACAAGAAAAAGTATAAAAACCATACGATCATTTTAATACATGTTGACAAAGTACAACATCCATTCATGATAAAAAACAAACAAACAAACAAACAAAACCTCTGTGAAGTAGGTCTAGAGGGAGCATATTTCAACATAATAAGGACCTTAGATTAAAAAACCCACAGCCAATACCATACTCATGGGGAAAAAAATGAGAGCTTTTCTGTCAAGGTCAAGAACAAGACAAAGATGTCCACTTCCACCAGTCTCATTCAACATAGTACTGGAAGTCCTAGCCACAGCAATTAGAAAACATAAAAAAATAAAAGGCATCTAAGTTGGCAAGGAAGAAGTAAAACTCTCACTCTTTGCAAATAGCATAATACTATATACAGGAAGTCCCAAAGACTCCACCAAAATGCTACTGGAATAGATAAATGAATTCAATAAAGTTGCAGGACACAAAATCAGTGTAAAGAAATCTGCTGCATTTCTATACACTAATGATGAAGCATCATAAAGAGAAATTATGAAAACAATACGATTCACAACTGACCCAAAACAATAAAATATCCAGGAATAAAGTTACTCAGAAAGTAAGAGACCTGTACTCTGAAAACTATAAAACACTGATGAAAGGAATACAAGATGACGCAAAGAAATGGAAAGATATTACATGCTCATGGATGATAAACATTGTTTAAATGTCTGCACTACCCAAAGAAATCTACACATTTAATGCAGTCCCTATCAAAATATCAACAGCATTTTTCACATAATTGAAACAAATACTCCTAAAAATTGTATGGAACCACAAAACACCTTGAATAGCCAAAGAAACCTTGAAAAAGAAAAGCAAAACTGGAGGTATCACAATTCCAGATTTCAAGTTAGACTATAGACAAAGTGTAGTAATTAGAACAGGATGGCACTTGCATAAAAATAGACACATAGATCAATAGAATGGAACAGAAAACCTAGAAATAAGCCCACAATTCTATAGTTAGTTAATCTTTAACAAAGGAAGAATGACGTCAGTGGGAAAAAGACAATCTCTTCAACTAATGGTGTTGAGAAAATGGGACAGCAACATCCAGAAGAATGAAACTTTCTTCACCACACACAAAAATGAACTCAAAATAGATTAAAGACCTAAATATGAGACCTGAAACCATAAAAATCATTGGAAAAAAAAACATAGGCAAGAATCTCTGTGACATCAGAGGTAGCAACATTTTTCTAGATATATTCCTGAGACAATAGAAATAAAGGCAAAAATAAACTATTGAGACTACATCAAAATAAAAAGTTTCTGCAGAGTGAGGGAAACAGTCAACAAAACCAAAGACAACCTACTGAACGGAGGAAGATATTTGCAAATGTCATATCTGATAAAGGGTTAGTATCCAAAATTTATAAAGAACTGATACAACTCAATACCCAAAAAACAAATAATCCAAGTGAAACTGGGCAGAAGACATGAACAGACATTTCTCCAAAGAAAACATACAAATGGCCAACAGACACATAGAAAGATGCTCAACATGGGCAGAAGACATGAACAGACATTTCTCCAAAGAAAACATACAAATGGCCAACAGACACATAGAAAGATGCTCAACATCACTCATCATCAGTGAAATGCAAATCAAAACCACATTGAGATATTACCTCACACCTATCAAGAATCAACAACCCAAGAAGTAACAAATGTTGGTGAGGATATGGAGGGAAAGGAACCTTCTTGCACTGTTGGTGGGAATGCAAATTGGTGCAACAGTTGTGGAAAACAGTATGGAAGTTTCTCAAAAATATTAGAAATAGAACTATCCTATGATCCAGGAATCATACTACTGCATATTTACCCCTAAAATATAAAAACACTAATTCAGAGGAACACATGTACCCCTATATTAATTGCAGTAGTATTTACCATAGCCAAATTATGGAATCAGTCCAATGTCCCTCAATAGATGAATGGATAAAGAAGATGTGAGATATATATATAATGGACTATTATTTGCTCATAAAAAAGAATAAAATCTTCCATTTGCAATAACATGTATGGAGATAGAGAGTACAATGCTGAGTGATGTAAGTCAGTCAGAGGAAGACAAATACCATTTGATCTGACTCATATATGGAATTCAAGAAACAAAACAAATGTGCAAAGGAAAAAAAAGAGAGAGAGAAACAAACCAAGAAACAGACTCAACTTTAGAGAAAAACTGATGGTTACCAGAGGGGAGTTGGGTGGGGAGGGGGGTGGATGGGGGAAGTAGGGGATGGGGATAAAAGAATATACTTATCATGATGAAAAAAAAAAGTCAGTGATATTTGAAGTTCCAAATTCCATCCTGTGTTCCACAACAAATTACCTAAAAAATTAGAGGCTAAAAACAATAACAATTTGATTTTATCTCATGATTTTGTGTTTCAGAAATTCCAGCAGGGATCATCTGGCCAAATCTTCTGCTCCATGTGGTATTGATTGAGGCCACTCAATAGTGTTCAGCTGGTGGGTGGGCTGGTCTAGAATGACCAGAGCCACTTCACTCATATTTCTGATGCCTTATCAAAGATGACAGAAAAGATAGGCTCAATGTGGACTATTAAACATACTAAACAATGCCAGGCTTCCAAGCATGGTTTGGGGATAGTATGACTTCTATATGGTGGATGAGGACTATTGGAGAGAAAATTCTCAGAGGCAGGCATGGAAGCTGCCAGTCTATTAAGGCACAAGCCTGAACACTGGCACCATGTTAGTTCATTTTGCACTGGTGAAAGCAGTCACAGAGCCTATCCAGATTAAAGGAGTGTGTGTGTGTGTGTGTGTGTGTGTGGAGGGGGGGATTGTAAAGGAATTAGCACCCTTGTTTAAGCTATCATATGCATATTGCATTTAGGAGTATGTAAATGAGTAACAGATGAGACTAGGACAACCATGGAAATCAGATTTAAAGCAATTTTGAATGTCAAGAAAAAGAGCTTGAATTTTAATCCTAAAAGCAATGGGGGAAGTATCCAAGATATCTTATTGTCAGAGGATTCTAAAAGATGATATAATTAAGAAATCTGTTGATGAAAGAAAAGAGAAATGGGCAGTCTTGATGGAAAGGTAAATTTTAATGAAGTTTAAAAAATTTTGTTATTGGTTTTGTATTTAATGGCAGGGGAGACATAGGCTTTCTGGAAGGAGCCAATATTGGAAGAGAAATTGGTACATGAAGTAAGGGGTGATTGGTGGGATACGGTCCTAGGATAGAATCAAAAGAAATGGAATTGGGAGTACAAGGTGTTGGGATTAGTTTTGCAAAAAAGTTAGCTTGGTCTTTTCCTGGAGTCGAAAATAAGGTGATAATTACAGTTACAATATTAATAAACGTGAAGTATGTGATAAATATATCCATTTCCTAATCCCTGGATCCTACGAATGTTACTTTATATGGCAAAAAAAGAATCTTGACAGATGTGATTAAATTAAGGATTTTGAAGTGAAGAGACTACCTTGGATTATCCATATGGGCCTGAAGTCCACTGTCATGCATCCTTGTAAGAGGTATACTCTACACAGAGGAGTAGGCAATGTGAAGACAGAACAGAGAAATATTTGGAGATAGGTGACCTTGGAGACTGGAGTAATGGAGCCGCAAATCAAGGAATTCTGGCAGCCACCAGAAGGAGAAGAGGCAGGGAAGGGCTTTTCTCCTGGAGCCTCCAGATGGAGTGCAGCAATGTCAACACCTTGATTTTGGCCTTCTGGCCTCCAAAATTGTGAGATGATAAAATTATGTTGTTTTAAGACACTACATGTATAGTAATTTTTTACATCAGCCACAAGCAACTGATACAGAATGAGTTAGAATTATACAATTATACTTTGGCATTTCTGAAATCCCTTAGGTAGAGTCCTGCACAGATTTTGATTAAAAAATACCCAAAGACAGCCTTCGAGTTTGGTTAGGAATGAAGCAATGGCATCCAGGAAAACAGGTAGGCTCTGGAGTCAGAGAGTGCTGGCTTCAGATCCTGACTCTGCTATTTATTCACTTACTGATTTACATAAATTAACCCACCTAAATCAGTTTTCTCAATCATAAAATGGGAATTAAAATGATACTTATTTTACAGTGTTACTGACAAGATAAAAATACCATGTATATATAGCAGCAAGCATAGTGGCAAACATGTTATCAAGAATAACTGAGTTTGTGTGTGTGTGTGTGTGTGTGTGTGTGTGTGTGTGCATTTGTGGGAGGGACACATTGTCTGTAAGTACTCTCTGTTCAATTTCTGGGAGTGCTGCTTTCTGGATTGGTAACTTTGAACAAGTTATTTAACATCTCTGCGCCTCAGTTTTATTCTGAGAAATGGTGATAATTATAGAATCTCTTTAATGGAATTGTTTTGTTGATAAGACAATGTATAATTGTAATCCATTTATAAAGTGCCTGGAGCTTTGTAAGAACCCAATGTGCACATTGATAATTTAGTTTAGTTTAAGAAAGATATAAAGGTGCTTAGTTTTTCTAAAGATTCTCTTTTTTCATTCCAGAATTTTCAATTTTAATTTGAGTAATCCATCATCTATATGTTAATTTTATTTGTTCTGGCGCATACACACTTTAGAGATGTAGCCCAAGCTTGGGAATATAAGGAGCCTTACTACTTATATGAGCCAAGTAAAGCAATTGATAAAGTCAATGTGGAATATTAATTCATTATTTGACCATTTTATACACTACAAAATGGTCTACATCAAAATCTAAGTTACTTTTACAGCTTCTGTGAGCCACAAGGTAAGGAACCTATGGGAGGGTTAGGAATTTGTGGTTAACTCTTCTGAAACCTGTAGTATTAAATATAAAATTACTCTCATCACTGAGAAAAATTGCTCTCATTTTATCTTCAGTCAAACTCATTATGATCGAATGACCAGGAAATCTTTCAAAAGTATGTGGCTTTTCTTTTCTTTTTTAAAATACCAATCCAGAAAGATATTTTATTTGAAATGAAATTAATAAATGGATATATTGTGATAATTTTATCACGACTATTATCACATAATTAAAAAATGTATGCTCCGTCTGATATGTATATATTTCTTCTTAATGAAAACAATGACATTTCAGCTATTGAAAGAGAGCTATGAATTTATAAAAAGCACTACATCTGCAAAATTTCAACCTTCTGTTTTCATGTTTCCCTGCTCACTCTTTTAGAGCACCTTGTTACTTCACTCCACTGAAGGGAGGAAATGCAAGCCAACAAAAAAACTCAGGAAAAAATTATCTACATCAAACAGTAAATTGCAGGAAGAGGCCAGGGAGAAGGGAAAAATAATATTACAAATAGAGGAGAAAGAAGAGAAAGAGGCTTAAAATCGGAGTGCTAATATAGATACCAATGCATGAATAAAACAAAGAGGGCAAGATCTCCCATAAAGCCTATTCATTACACAGTGCAGTTTATTAATAGCTTATTAACTGAGGAGGTTGAAGGGAAGCACAGCCCAGTCTTCTAAGCTACTGGAGAAGTTGTCTGTGAAGGAGAGTGGCTGCCAGAGCCACACAGGAAGCCAAAGCAGTGCGGGTGGGTCCAGTGCTAACACAAAGGATTTGCTTTAGCTAACATCGCTGCCTTTTCAAATATCCCCATAAAAGGAAGGACTAAATAAAAGACTTGTGAGTGTCAGGGCTCTGTTGATGAAAAGTAAGGAGTAAAAGGGCCAGAAATACATGCCTTTATTCCTTTGCCTTTAAGTTATATTGAAGACACGATATGCTAAATAAATGTGAAAATGCATAAAGCAAAGTAAGCTTTAGGGTTCATTGTGAAGGGTCACAAATTACTGGGGCTTAACTCTTCGAAGGGGAGGAGACAAACTGAACAGTGCCTAGTACACCACCCGGAGTTAAACCCTTAATTTGTCCATTCTTTGGTTAGAAGACCAAAAAAAAGCACAGAGGGGAGCTTAGTTCCAACACTCTACTCTGCTAAATGCAATATGCTAAAGGCATTTTTAAGAGATTTTTTTTTTAATGTTCATTTATTTTTGAGAGAGAGACAGAGCACTATTAGGGGAGGGTCAGAGAGAGGGAGATATAGAATCCGAAGAAGGCTCCGGGCTCCAAACTGTCAGCAGAGAACCTGACGCGACCAGGAGCTCAAACTCAAGAGCCTTGAGATCATGACCTGAGCTGAAGTCAGATGCTTAACCAACTTAGCCACCCAGGTGCCCCTAAAAGCATTTCGAAAGGACAAGATTATGGGAGTGTGAAAATCCTAGGCTCTGATTGAAAACGGAAATAAGTTAATATCATGAGCTTTGAAAAATATGACTTTCTTCCCTAATTTCCCATCTATTTCCACTGCAGTGTTTTAACATACCATATTTTGCAAGCAAAGGAAAGTCTCAGAAGTATGTGAGTGTGTATGTGATCAAAAGAGATTAACATGTGTGGTTTGTCAAAAGGACATATACTGCTCAGTGCTTTTCTCTTTTTTGCCTCATTATTCTTCCTCAGTGAAATGGTTATTTTACTTTTGTATTTAAAAATTAATGCCAAGTTTGTTACTTCTGAGATAAAAGAAGCAGAAATTCAATTTCAAGGAATTTACAGTTCCATTTATATAAAGGTTTCATATTGCGAGTAGCGATTGACTATTTTTCAGAGCTTAGATTTTATTTACATCTTTGGAGACCGATATTCTTCATTCATTCAATAAAATTCATAAGCTATAACATGACAATTCATAAGGATCTACTGGGTACATGCACTCAGGTAGGCTTGGGAGTTATAAGAAGGTGTATAAGTTTCATGGTCTTTTAGGTTCTATGTTGTCATGGGGTAGAGAAACAATAAACAACTAAGCAAATATGCCAATTAAATAAACAGAAATTGTGATTATTGTTATGAAGGAAACCAAGAATGTTGTGACAGGAAGATTGAAGTAGGGTAGCTGCTTTCATTTGGTAATCAAGGAGGTCCCTTCTGAGGAAATATATTTATACTGGGACTTGAAGGGAAAACCAAGCATGAGAAACCAAACATGAAAAGACCTTAGTTGAGAGCTCCCAGGAGATGTGACAAATAGACACAAAATCCCCAAGAGAAACGTTTTGTATGACAAGCTCATAATAGGCAGAATTCTGTGAGATTCTCATTTGGGACTAATCTGGGCACTTCTGGGAAGAGATTTTTCAGACATAATGGAAGTTCCAAGTCCTTTAATCTTCAAATACAGAAATAATCTGGGTGGGCTTGATATAATCAGATAAACTCTTTAAAAAGTAGTGTTTTCTCTGGCTGGTGGCAGAAATCAGATGGATGAGGTCTTGCTGGCTTTGAGCAAGAAAGCACAAAGGTAATTTTGAACTACTGGTGAAGAGGGAGGCCTTTAGAAGCTGAGAGTGGCCTACAGTCTACAGCAAGAAAAGAGGAACCTGGTCCTAAGAGCACTAGGAAACAAATTCTGCCAACCATCAGTGAGCTCAAAAGAGAAGCACTAGACTCAAATGGGGATCGCAGCCCTGGGGGCCACCTTAATCTCAGCCCCCAAGACTTCAGCAGAACATCCAGATAAATGGTACCTGGACTCTCCACTGATGGAAATTATGAGATGATACATATGGGTTGCTTAGTGCCACTAAGTTTGTGGTAATTTGTTACAGCAGCAACAGAAAAACTATTACAAAGAAGCTCTAGATAGGGGCTCTGGGGACGTTCAGTCAGTTAAGCTCTGACTGTTGGTTTTGGGAGGGGAGGAGAGGGAGGGAAAGGGAAGGGAGAGGAGAGGGAGGGAAAAGGAAGGGAGGGGAGAAGGAAGGGAAGGGGAGGAGGCTAAGGGAGAGGGGAGGGGAGGGAGGTAGAGAAGGGGAGGAGAGGAAGAAGGAAGGGAAGGGAAAGAAAAAAGAAGGAAAAGAAAATAGGTTTATATTTGGTCAAGACTGTAGAGCTAACTAACCATGTGCAGGAAATATAGGGGGTGGAAAACATATTAAATAACACCAGGGGGACACATTTAGCCGACTGCAGAATGCTGAAAATTTCCAGAACAAATGATACAGATTACAAAAAAAAAATAGTGACATTAAATTACCATAAAAATAGATTTTAGAGATATACCGAACAATTGCAAGATAGACCTTGTTGAGATACCAATTCAAAAATATTACCATACTAAGTTATTTTTTTAGATAATTGTGGAAAAATAAAAGCAGAATGGCTGTAAGATGATACTGAGGACTATTATGATATTGGTAAGTAAGTTAAATAAAAATATATCTATTAAAAATATTTACTGATATATTTCTGATATAAAATGACATGATACCACATCTATTTACTTATTTGCTGTATAATTAGACAATAGTTAAAAGGGAAAAGTGATGAACTAGAGAGAGGTGTTTGTTTTTTTTTTTAATATTTATTTATTTTGAGAGAGAGACAGCACGAGCAGGGAGGGTCAGAAAGAGGAGAGAGGGAATCCCAAGTAGGCTCCACACTCAGCACTGAGCTTAACTCCAGGTTTGACCTGGGGCTTAATCTTACAAACCATGAGATCATGATGTGAGCCAAAATCAAGAATCAGATGCCCAGCTGACTGAGTCACCCAGGCACCCTTTTTCTTCTTCTTCTTCTTCTTTTTTTTTTATTTTTTTATTTATTTTTTTTTATTTTTTTTTTTTCAACGTTTATTTATTTTTGGGACAGAGAGAGACAGAGCATGAACGGGGGAGGGGCAGAGAGAGAGGGAGACACAGAATCGGAAACAGGCTCCAGGCTCTGAGCCATCAGCCCAGAGCCCGACGCGGGCTCGAACTCACGGACCGCGAGATCGTGACCTGGCTGAAGTCGGACGCTTAACCGACTGCGCCACCCAGGCATCCCTAAATGAGCTTTTTAAAGACATGACAAGATGTTGAGGAAGGTCTTTCACAGACAGTTTATTGATAGAGAGTTTCAGGAAATTTAAAGTGCCTATAAAGTATAGGCACTCTTGAATGTTTGGGAAAAGTATATCATTTCTACTGCCCTAAAACGACTTTTTCCTCAGGTGAATGAATTTGCTCTTTCAAAAGTCAAAAGCAATCTTAACTCCATTGTAAACACTCATCTACTCTCCATAGTACTTGGCTTCTGTTTCTCTCTTAGACCCAAAGCCGGGCATTGGTAAAATTTTTATCCTCCTTCATTTCCTTATCTAATTTATCACCCTCATAGAACCATCTGCTGCTGTGGCTTTAAGCACCACTGAGGTTTTAGTTTACAAGAATGAATCTAAGAAATTATTTTTCCACCAGAATCTGCTCTACCCTGATTCCATCTTTCCCACCTCTCAGGCAAGAAAGCTCCGAGTTGCTAAATAATTCTATCCTTGCTCTTTTAGCCCCACATCTAATTTACTGTCAGATATTGCAGATGTTAATTCCAGTGCTTCTCATATATATTATATTTGTTTTATTGTGACTGTAAACAATCTCTTTGAGATATATGATTATTTATTGCAAGAAAGGCCCAATTTGTCCCTCTCCTACATCCCCCCAATTTTAATTTATGTTACTCAAATCTTATAGATCAGTCTCTTTTTTTAAATGTTTCTTACTGTTTATTTTATTTTTGAGAGATAGAGAACCAGACAGATAGAGTGTGAGTGGGGAAGGGGTGGAGAGAGAGGGAGACACAGAATCCAAAGTAGGCTCCAGGCTCTGAGCTCTCAGAACAGAGCCCAACACAAGGCTCAAACTCACCCACCATGAAATCATGACCTGAGCTGAAGTAGGATGCTTAACCGACTGAGCCACCCAGGCACCCCATTTTTAAAAGTGCACCTCATTGGGGCACCTGGGTGGCTCAGTCAGTTAAGCTTCTGACTCTTGATTTCAGCTCAAGTCATGATCCTGGCGTCATGAGATCCAGCCCCACATCAGGTTCCATGTTAGGCATGGATTCTGCTTGGGATTCTCTCCCTCTACTGCTCATGCTCGCTCTCTCTCCCATTCTCAAAATAAATTAATAAAAAAATAAGCAAATAAAATAAAAGTGAACCTCATAGTTGTCTGTTCACCTTGCCAGAATAGTTGGCCAATTTTATTGATTTAAGCACAAACCCACTAACCCTGACATTCAAGAATCTCCTAATTATTTTCCTGTTATTTTCTTCCCCAATTAAGTTCCTGTAAAGACTATTCAAGCATTTGCTTACACTTGTAGAAATAGTAATAGCATTAGTAGTAGTAGTACAATCATTACATCCCCCTTTATTATATGTTAGGGTTCGAACAGCCTAACTCTAGTTATTTCAAATACACCTACCACTTTTGAATCAACTTGCAAAGTATTCCATCAGGTTTCATTGAATTGTTTTTTATTTGCGTTGACCTAAGGGTGAGTTCTTGATAGTAACCTCTCCTTCCCTTCACACCTTTCACCTTCTCCCAACAGCCTCTGAGGCATCCTCTCTGAGGTCTTAAAGGTCTGCATCACAGTTTTACACCTACTCATTACAATATTATGGCCCTCTCTTTACGAGTGATATTTCCTATTTAGGCTATATACTCCTCTAGGTTAAAGATCATGTCTTAACTTTTTGTATTTTCTTAACACACTGTAGAATAACATGTTGCACATCAAAAGGAGTTGACACATATTATTTTGTAATTAATATATATTAAAATGTGTATAATTTGTCATATTTCATCCCATTTTATAGTAATTTTGCTAACTGGAAATATCCACTAACATGTAAAAATGCCAAGCATAGCTGCAGAAATTACTCATTTGAGGGGCACCTGGGTGACTCAGTCAGTTAAGTGTCCGACTTCAGGTCATGATCTCGTGGTTCGTGGGTTCCAGCCCTGCATCGGGTTTTGTGCTGACAGTTCAGAGCCTGGAGCCTATTTCAGATTCTGTGTCTTCCTTTCTTTCTGCCACTCCTCTGCTCACTCTGTCTTTGTCTAAAAAATAAACATCAAAAAAAAAAATTTTAAAACAAGATCTGTAATTTATTTGCATTGATATGCATGTAATTATCTGGAAATGCACCTTCTATGGATGTGAAGATTTTATAGAGGGCTCTTGCTTCTGGATTACTTATAATAATCTTAAATGAAACCAGGTCCAGAATCCAAATGTAGAGGTTTGAGGCATATATATTAAGAAAAGTTTTGTTTATTTTTATTTTTTGTTTCATAAATTTTAGATAATTTTCTGTCCCTGAAAAAGATCTTACTCATAGCTTCATGGTAACTTGGTTATATATTAGGTCTGCAAAAAATTCTCGATGTTGTCTTTTGGTGTTTGCCAAAGGCTTTTGAGAATAGAAATGCTGATTTAAGGTTTATGCTTTTCTTTAAATGGTATGCAGCTACGAGGAAAAAAATTACAATTTTGTATCATATTCTTTTTATGATGAAAAATAGAGTTTAATAACAAAGAGAAATTAAAGATCATAACTACATGAAGGAAATGTGTTGTGGGAAAAACTGAGTCACATTTTTTTTTAATGTTTATTTTTGAGAGAGAGAGAGAGAGAAACAGAATCTGAAGCAGGCTCGAGGCTCTGAGCTGCCAGCACAGAGCCCAACGCGGGGATCGAATTCATAGAACCGTGAGATCACGACCAGGGCCTAAGTCATTTGCTTAACCGACTGAGCCACCCAGATACCCAAAACTGAGTCACATTTTAAAAATGATTTTCTTGTGCAAAATTTTATAGCAAATAATACCTCATAAATACAAATTTCCTCATAACTTATTATTTTTGAATTTAAAACTACCAGGATAAGCCTGAAGGTTAGTTATCATGTACTATTAGCTGTAGTACAAAACATAAAAATATGTAAAAAGTAGTTTTCAGTTCTTGTAGAATACAAATTTAAATATTTAAATTTAGAAAGCATAATTTCTGTTTTTCATTAAAAAATTAGATTTCATATACTTTACTGACCATTTTAAGAGAAAACATTTAACCCTTTGTTAAAAAGATCTTTTTGTGAATTATTTATAGTCAAAAAACCTCCAATAGTTAATGAATATTATAATTATTATTCTTTTGTAACTTTTTGGATTTTATGTCTGCACACTAATTCTTACTTCTATGTATTTCATGTAAATTAACACCAGATAATTTGTATGACTTTAGGCATTTTAGAATAAATCTGATCTTCAATTTCCTCCACTATAACATGTGATTAATAATACCTACCCATTGTCATTTTGAGGAATAAACAAATTAATACATGTAAAATCCTTAATATGATTCTTGGTACATAAACTTTCAACAAATACTAGTTGTTATTATATATACTGTGTATATATGTGTATATATATATATAAATGATAGAAAATATGTGTCTTGAAGCATGTATATGGATATTTTGAATGTCTATCTTCCCTGCTGGACATAAAACAGAGAGAAGTTCCCACCTATGTTTATTTAATTCATCCCAGAATCTCCTAGCCTAGCAAAGTGCGTGGTGCAGAGAACTCCTAATGACCATTCACCAAGTGGATTAGTGGGTTACAGACCAAATGGGTTAGCGTATGAGAAGATTGAATGACTTAATAAAGAGTTGCCTCTTATTTGCTGTGAATCCAAACCAGTATTACATATTGTTTGATATGTAATTGGTATTATATTTAATTAAATTGATTTAAATTGAGGGTTAATAATTTAAGAATGGTTTCCTATGCTTAGATTTAGACATGTTAAAGAACCAAAAATGCTAATAACTGCATTTCACTGTAATTTTTTCTCATGCAATTTGACGAAAATCTAGAAGGCATTTAAATAGTCACATTCAATGAGTATTTCCTATTTTTGGTAAATATTTGTATTTTCATTATAAAATATATATAAAACAACAATAAAAATATTTATGTCATTTATATCAAATATTAATTAAGATATATAAAGGATAAGAATATTAGTAAGCTTATATCTAAGATTTTACATTCATTTTTCATTCCTCGCGTTTAAAATCTTTTCTTTAGGCTTATTGTATTTCCAAGTGTCTAATGTTTTGTAAGATTATAACCTAATGACAAAATATCTTTATGAGCCGAGATAGTTTATCTTATATTTACCAAATGTAGGCTTCATTTATCATTTGTGATTACTAATTAATTCTTCAACATTTTTTCTTTTGGTTAACATTAGAAATACATTGTTAAACAAATACTGTCTTTCAAAGGGCAATCCTTTGTATTGTTTTACCTTCAAAATTAATTCAGGTCTCATAAGCAAAATATGTACACATGATATATAAAACCAAGAGCTTTCATTTTCAGCATCATCCACAGTATAGAAGCCTTTTATACAACATGACGCAGTATATGTATGTTTGCAAAGCGAAGATCTGCCAAATATTTATGTCACATTATACAGGGTTATCTGATTGTGTAATGGAAAAACCCTGTCATAGCACATAACATCAGTGCTAGTTTCAAATTGCTGTGAGAACCCAACTTCTGAATCTCTTGATTTATGTAGGCTTCAGCATCTCAGCTTAACACTGATAGAACGTTGTTACATGTAGGCTGACATGCATGTGATCTGTTAATGAGAGTATGTGTGTGAATACACACATATGTGCTCACATATATAAAAGCCTAAGATCCACACGCAGCCCTGTATAGCCATGAAAAGCCATGTGTGCATTATCACCAGCAATTTCAGGAAAGATAGTCTTATAAGAGAACTTGGATCCTAAGGTAGGTATTAAAGCTGAAATAACATGAGTCAAAGAGAAGAATAGCCTCATATGCTGTTTTTACATGTGGAATAGATTAATTTTAGTAAGTTGGCAACAAACGCATTCTTGTAATCAACTGTCAATCTACTAAATTTTTATTAGCTTCATTAGAATTTGGCTTCAATTAGGATCCTCTGAGGGGAAGAAAGCCATAGGCCCCCAAAACTCAATTTTCTATCAAATATTTCAATATGTTCTAAAATTTAAACTAAAAACTGTATTTCATTGATTGAATATGCCCTTGAATTAGAAATGCAATTTGTGAATCAGAGCCACATGCTGCATTCTCCATCCAGTTACCAGCAAAGTAGCAATAAAGCATTATAGCATTATATTAAATCAATTTTTCCTCAGGCAAATTTGTCATCATTTAAGTTCTGTTTCTAAATGCCAATATGGACATGGCAGAGAAGGGGAAAGAATTGTGTTTCTGTTTGGATTTTTATTTTAAATGATTTGCTCATAGATCTGAAAAGCAAAATCTGTGTCACACTACTCTGAAAAAGTAATAACCTCAGGCTAATTTCTAAAGGAAATGAAATTTGGTTAGCGCAAAGCAGACTAAAGATCGGATTTTTCATAAAGGCTTTGTTTACACAGTTTATTTCAACAAATATTTCCTGAGAGCCCACTGGGGGTAAGACTGCCCAAGTAGAGTCAGATCCAGAAGAACCCACTAAAGAAGTGAAGAAGGGAGGAGAGACAGTTCTGAAAGGGTAGAATTGTAAAATAAAAAAAAGCACATACTTCTGAAGACTAAGAAGTTGTGATTTTATTTTTTATTTTAAGTTTATTTATTTATTTTGAGAGAGAGAGTGAGAGAGAGCACACACATGTGAGCATGGGGCAGGGGGTAGAGACAGAGAATCCCAAGCAGGTGCCATGATGTGGGCACAGAGCCCTATGTGGGGCTCAATTCCACGAACCATGCGATAATGATCTGAGCTGAAATCAAGAGTCAGTCACTTAACCAATGGAGCCACCCAGGTGCCCCAAAAGTTGTGATTTTAAAAATCACTATGCAATGGTTCTCAAACTTTTATGTGTCTTAGAACTAACTGTAAGACTTAAAAAGATACAGAGACCCTAACCCTATTCTCTTGAAGGAGATAATGTATAATGTCATGACTATAGTTAACACTGCTCTGGGGTATGTAGGAAAGTTATTAAGAGAGCAAATCCTGAGAGTTCTTATCACAAGGAGAATTTTTTTTTTTCCTTTTCTTCTTCCTTTTCTGCCTCAACTTAATACAGATTATCTAAAAAAACAAAACAAAAAAAAAAAAACTATAGATGACATCATACTAAGTGTGAGGAACTTGAAGATGTTTTTCACTGAGATCAGGTACAATGCAAGAATGTATACTCTTAACCACTCATTTTCAACATCATACTGATAGACACATGTCATTATACATTTGTCCCAACCTGAAGATTGTACAACACCAAGAGTGAACCCTGAGGTAACATATGTATTTTGACTGATTATGATGTATCCATGGAGGTTTATCCTTGGTTACAAATGTACCATTCTGGTGAGTGATGTTGATAATGGGGGAGACTGTACCCATGTGAGGCAGGGGATATATGGGAAATCTGGGTACCTTGCTCTCCATTTTGTTGTCAACCTAAACTGGTGCTAATTTTTTTTCTTTACAAAAGCAAAATAAAAGGTCATAACTGGAATAAAATCCTTTTCTTAGTGATTTTTATGAAATGTATTGCTTTCCTTCTGTGGTCATTGAGAAAAAGATGTTCTAAAACTTGTTTGCAAATAAGACAAATGTCAATTGTTTGATTTCTAAAAAACTAGATGTTATAAATAATATAGGGTTTTTTAAAATTTAAAATAACTTTGGATTTTTGGGGTGACTGGGTGGCTAAGTTGGTTAAGCATCTGACTCTTGATTTTGGCCCAGGTCATGATCTGACGGTTCCTGAGATTGAGCCTGGTGCTTTGTGCTCTCTGCTGTCAGCTGCTTGGGATTCTCACCTCCCTCTACCCTTCCTCCCGCTCATGCTCGCTTGTGCACGTGCGTGCTTGCTCTTTTAAAATAAATAAACACTTAAAAGAAAATGTCACACTGGGAGAACAAGTAATAATCAAGGTAGTGGTGCAATTCACAGTGTACTCAATCTAGTTAGAAGAGTATAAAAGTATAGAAGTGTTTAGATTGAATAGATTATAGACGAATATCTGGAAGCTGAATAGCATGCCCTTATTGTGTTTTAGTGTTGAGTTACTATAATGTAAACCTTCCTTTTTGTGAAAAAAAAGTGTCATTGAAAATTCTTCATAAAATATAAATTATTGTGAATACGTATATAAAATAAGAGTTATATGTCCTCATGAAATGATGTCCTTGTTTCTAGAACCTTAAAGGCATAATTTATTCATTTGATAGTATTGTGGCTGTTGATTATTCATAATTTCTATGTGTAACTGACTAGGTAAGTTTCATAATTATCATTGACTTCCAAACAACACACGTCCAGCTCTAAACTCTAAATTGTAATGTGTTATGTAGACAGCATTTTTCTGGAAGAGACATTTTCAGTTTCAGCCTTTTTCACACCTTGTAAATGGCAAGATGGAGACCCAATCAATAGATATGCTAGAACATAGCTTTGGTGGTATAATCAGCACTCATTTTGTTGCTGGCTTATTAGAGAAATAAGCCTGTACAGATGGAGTAGCAATATTTCTTAATCAAACCAGACTGGGGAAAATGAAATTTGGCTGATGATCAGAACTAGTGGAAGAAGGGTTCTTATTAATTAGTCCAGATGGAGACCAATAATAGCAATATTGTAGAAAAAAGTTAAATTAAATTGATGGCTGTTAATTAGCATTAACTAAGTGCTTCTGAGATTAGAAACTTTTCTAAAAAGTTCACTTCTCAAAATTAAGTTCTTCTTTGATGTTGGTCCTAATTTTTTTTCTCAAATGTAATGGTACTAAACTATTAAATTTTATTCAAAGGTGGTAGCCAAGATGGAGTAATTTATTTATTTTTTAAATATATTTTAAAATATGAATTAAAATATGAATTAAGTTTGTACTGGGTACCAGGTACCTAGAGACAATGTTAACATAAATATCTTGTAGGAGGTCAGGATCTTAGGTGACAGCAAATTTCAGGAGGGAGAGAGTTTAGAATACTTAAAAAAAAAATCATTCATTTACATGTTATTTTTAAAACATGATAAATATATGCTATGCATATTATATATTAGCTTACCCAAGACATGGTTTGGTGTCTATAGCAAAATACTTATACAAGTCTAATTTGTTCATCAAATTGTAAGTTTGTTCCTTCTCCTTCTCCCTCCCTTCCATTCTTCTTCCCTCTCTCCCTTTCTTCCTTCTTTCCTTCCTTTTCTCTTTCTGTTTATTTAACTTTTAGAAGGACACTGAGTACCTGCAAGATGAAGGAAAGATTTCTTGAAGTCACTACACTTACAGCCAGAGTTCTTTGAGAAACATAGGATAGCAAGTCTGGCAAGTAAGGTCTTATTTCTTTGAAATTGAAAGTTGCCAATTTCACCCACTGACTAAAAATTTTCAGTTTAAAAATAATGAGATATCAGACTGACTTCCAGTAAGACAGTGTGGGGAGTTCTACTGACTCACCAGTGAAACTGGTGGAAATTATCTAAAAAACTCAACCATTTAAAGCTTGTGGAAATGGTACTTAAAGTAAACAGCAAGTGAAGACAGATCTATTCAATAAAATCTATGAGCATCCAATAAAAAAAAAAAAAAGACTATAGTATTGGTCCCAAGACCACTCTACCTCCCACTCCAGGCTGAGCAAGGTACAGACTCTAATCCAGATGACTGTGGCCAACAATACCAGGTTCTCTCTCCCCTAAACTCTCAAAGGGCTTTCTTCCTGGGAGGAATATGACTTCAGCATTTCTCATTTTTCCCCAGCAACCTGTCACTGAGGCTAAGTCCTGGGCAAATGGTTGAGAGAGGGTGGCACACTTCTTTCATCCAGATCCAACTCATGATATGGAGACCCTACCTTGGGCATCGTGCACCGAGAATGCTGGGGTCTCCTTTGCTGTTGCCCTATCCCATGTTTATTTTTGCCCCAAACCTCTGAGTATCGCACACATAGTGGATGCTCAGTAAATGTTTAGTAGAAAGAAATGGGTTAGAGAAGAAAAAAATTGAGACATAAAGAGGCCTACAGTGAACATTTGAGTAGCAACCAAAGCTTGTATGCCAAGTGTCAACATCAGTAGGATATAACATAGAGACGATGTTTGAATCCAATTTAAAATTTGTTCTGGAAGAAAGGGCCAATTGGATAGTCAACTACAGTTTATTTTTTCAACATTGTGACAGAATTGATGGTCTAGTGAGCCTTTAAAACGCCATTTTAACAATCAAAGTAGTTCTTGGCTTTTCTTTTATTGCATACAATTTTGATTTACTAAGCTGAATCCTGTAGTTCTAAATAGAAAGCTTTATGAACAGAACTACTCCCTTTGGCGTTTATATTCTCTTCTGGTAACAGGTGCTTTTATTTCATTTCAAAGAACAAACTTTCCCCTATAAATCAATAGAGCATTTCTTCTTTTCTTATTACATGTCAGCTTCCGGTTTTACTACACTTTATTGGATTACACTTAGCATGGGCGCCAAACATATTTATAGTATTGGTGGATCAGTTCACATGATTTGTTTATTCTTTTTTCCCTTAATGAGACAAGTGCTGTGCATATTCTTTTTTAAAACTGACAGTAAAAGTAATTTCAAGTGACTTATCAAAGACCTCACATCTTTACCAAGTTTTCAATTTTATCTAAGAGAACCAGATGATTTTAATATGCAACTTCCACATTAACTTACTATATATCTTTGTGAACCTAATTTGCCATCCTTATGAAAAATGAGAGACACACTGAGTAGGACATGGCTCGTTTGATTGCCTTGGAGACGGCCTGTTCTGCACTAATTAAATCATGCTTAACATGTTGCATTGGTAACTGAAGTTCTTGAAAAATGCCTTTACTCTTAGAAACATTAATACTGTGAGCTTTAATCAGAAGACATCTTAGTACCGAGTGATGGAGCTTAGAAACATCCTCATAAGTTAGATAATTGTGCTCTTCTATTTTACAATAATGAAAATCTGAGATTTATGATGTATGCCTCAGGGATTTGGAGGGCACAAAGAAGTTACATATAACTTATTACAAAGTATTTTTTAATCCATCATTTCTAAATAATTTTGTTTGAGAATTCAGTTACTAAAAAAGATAATCCATATTTGACAAACCCATGTTGTTATAATATTTATAATGAAGTGAACTAAAGAAGACCTTTTGCAAGGCAACATATGCTAACACCATCAGTGCGTGACTGTCCTTAGTGCTTCCTGATCTATTTCTCTTCATGGCCTACCTAGCAAATGAAAGTAGTATTTGCAGGGCACATATGATTAACTGGCAAACCTGATGTTTGAAGGCAAAAAGCTGCTGGTTGCTAAGAGGGGGAGGGTGCTCTGCTCTCCAACATATATGCTTGAGTGGAGTGTAGCTATGATTTTATATATATATATATATATATATATATATATATATATATATATATAATATATATATATATATACATATATATGCAAGATACAATGAGTATATATAATTTTCACAAATCATCTGACTTCATTTAGACCTTTTTCCATTATGATTTATTTTTTTGTTCTCTTAGAATTCACTATCACTACCAAGTTCTTCTCATATTCATTACTTTTCATTATCTCCTGTATCCCCATAGTCTTTGAACTCAGGTGTAGCATTTTTGTTTCTATTTATGTAAAACTTTGCAAAATGTGCTATGTTTCTTTTATTAGCCTTTTAAGATATCTCCTTGAATTAGGTTGATAAAGAATTTGGGTCAGTGAATAGTGGGGAAAAGTTATTGTTATCTTCCTCATGGTGTCATGATCGCAGTCCAGGTAGCATTAAAAAGATCCAGGTAGAAGACCTGCCCTCCATAGTCAAGGAAGAAGAAATTGATTAGAACCCTATAAACATGGGAGCCAATTATATAAATCTAAGCAAAGGAAAATAGGGACAATGATTAGAAAAGCAGGGTTTTCTATTCTTTCAACTGGAATTCAAGATCTTATTATCAAAATGAAGAATGAATAGTAAAGAGTTAAGGCAGCCAAAGCCATAATTAGTTCAAGAAAGTAGACTTCAAAGGCTGGAATCCCATCTCTAAATAAAAATAGTATGAACTTGAGCCTCAAAAAAGGAAACTCAGACAGTGGATGATTGGTGTCCTCAAATCAAAGCAGCACCAGCAGCAAGGATGAGACAATTC
Organism: Leopardus geoffroyi; assembly: GCF_018350155.1. Classification (NCBI taxonomy): domain Eukaryota; kingdom Metazoa; phylum Chordata; class Mammalia; order Carnivora; family Felidae; genus Leopardus; species Leopardus geoffroyi. The sequence continues at coordinate 98,993,319 of NC_059327.1, read as the reverse complement.
TGATGTGGAGGACTAATGAATGATGTACATCCTGTTCTATTCCACATGTTATGTTGTGATAGGCACATAGTTTGTTGACAACACTGAGTATACTAGTGGCTAAGCACAAGCTTATTTGAAAAGGTCTGACAGAGAGAGACCAGAGATTCATGTTAGGAATTACACAATTACCTGGTTGCTGACTTAGAGCAGTGTAACCCAGTTGATCTAGGTTGGCCTTTGAGACTCCATGGAGGGCAAAGGATTGGCAAGATTTTTTTTTCATTTGTTTTCTCCCTGAAATCACTAGTTGTTTAAAAAAAATGCTGTCCTGGTTATTGAATGCAGAATATTTTGCATATTTGTGCATAAGAACTCAATATTCCAAATTTTAACTTAAACTACTTAGAAAAAGAAAAAAAACTCCTTTGTTACTTCCATTTATAAAATATAAATAATATATTAAATATCAGCAGATAAAGATGTGCAAATATAAAGAATAATAAATTGTTTTCAAGTTCATGGCCCGTGACATGGAAATGTATCTGTTTCTATTTCTAGTTGATCATCTACTTACCTATGGATCAGCATTTGTATTTCCCAAGCCATTTCCACTGAATAGAATCTCTTTATTCACCATTGAAATTTACATGATTTAGACAGATTAAATGAAAAGAGTAGAGGACATGAAAAAGGAAACCAAGACTTTACAGTGTTTTTAATTTTTTTTAATAGAAGACTGATGAGTCATAGACTGTCTATCTTCATGAATAGAAAATAAACTATAAAAGGTTACTCTTTTACTTAATAAATAACTCAAAATTAGTTAATTGTCAAAGCTTAGTTTGAAAGAAATTCAATCTCAAGAGAAATCACTCAACAATTTTCAAATATAAAAACTTGCCTTTCATATTTAGCCCTAATGATTCTAATGATTAGACTCTGTCTTAATAAGTTTTCATATTCTTCTCTCCCTCTCCTGTCTCTCCTTCTCTTTGCCTCTCTGTCTCTCCATGTACAATTATGTATAAGTGTGTGCATGTTTATGTGTGTGTGTGCGTGTGTGTGTATACACAAATATATTATTATCTCCCTACATTTTCAATTGTTTACTTTCTGGAGCTGTTCATTAAATAAAAATATAATTACTCTGTTAGAGCTCCAATCAGTGTATTTACAATATTATAGAATTCTAAGAATATACAATTTTAAGATAGGCAACTTAACAATATAAAATTGCTTTTTCATTGTTTCAATTATTATCATCATCCTAAAGCCTGTATTATTTTGTTATTTTTATTCAAATACTTAGATTAATAATAAAATAACTGCCACAGTGTGAATATTTTTGTGAACAAGTGCTTTGTGCAAAAGAACCAGTTCACTTACATACATGTGTGGTTTTGTTTGTACATTTTGAGAAGCCTAGACACTGTAATTAATTGATGCCAAGGCACTTTTCACTTATAGCAGCACTATCAGCAATAGCCAAATTCTGGAAAAGAACCCAAATGTCCATCAATTCATGAATGGATAAAGATGTGGGGAAAGTGGGTGATGGGCATTGAGGAGGGCACCTGTTGGGATGAGCACTGGGTGTTGAATAGAAACCAATTTGACAATAAATTTCATATTAAAAAAAAAAGGATGTGAGATACACACACACACACACACGTATATATGTATCATGGAATATTACTTGGTCATCAAAAAGAATGAAATCTTGCCATTTGCAATGACATGGATGGAACTAGATTACATTATGCTAAGCAAAATAAGTCAGAGAATGGCAAATATCATATGATTTCACTCATATGTGGAATTTAAGAAACAAAACAAATGACATAGAGAAAAGGAAGGAAAAAATAAGACAAAAATAGAGAGGAAGGCAAACCACAAGAGACTCTGAACTATAGAGAACAAACTGAGGATTGCTGGAGGGGAGGTGGGCAGAGGGATAGCTACATGGGTGATGGGCATTAAGGGGGGCACTTGTGATGAGCACTGGGTATCATATGTAAGTGATGAATCACTAGATTCCACTCCTAAAATCAATACTACATTATGTGTTAAGTAACTAATTTAAATAAAATCTTGGAAGCGAAAACAATGTAGAAAGAAAGAAAGAAAGAAAGAAAGAAGAGAAGGAAAGAAAGAAAGAAAGAAAGAAAGAAAGAGAAAGAAAGTCCCCACTTATTTGCAGTCATGCTGTCCCTGGTTTCAGTTACCCATGGGCAACCACTATCCTGAAGCAGATGACATTCCTTCTGACATATGGCCAGAGCCAACAGCAATGCTGTTGTCACAACATCTGCATCGTTCACCTCACTTCACCCCCTTCTGCTTTACCCATGGGTATGTGTATATCCTGGAAAAGGTATATTGACAATAACTTTTAAATAAACAATCTTGTCTCTATGTCCTTGGGGTTTGGAATGAGTACACGTTGGTGGATTCTGGAAATTCGGGATGGATTGAGAAAAATCAGATAAAGGATAGGAGTGAGTGGAAGTGGGAGAGGAGACAAAACATTCTATAAATGTTGCCTCCTGGAAAGAAGGAGTTTGTGCTGCATAGACCATGTATGCATTGTCTCAAGATGGGCAGATGGAATCCTGAAATCAAACAGCTACTATATAGGGACCTAGAAACAACCAAGCAAAAGGGGATAAAAGACCAGGTACTTAAGAAGCTGGACATCCCTATGTGAAATGCAAGCCCAAACTGGGCTGAGCCAAATGCTGATTCCAGGCTACTAGTAATTGTAAGGGAATTTTGCCAGCGTGTCCCAGCTAGTCTGTCTCCCTCTTACACATTTCTCACCTATGTTTCCTAGCCACCTCTAGAAATCCTCTAGAATCTCAAATGGACTGACAAACCAGACAGACCTGGCAGCTTCCATTCCTCTCCAACTGTCCTAAATTCCTGTCTTTGAAGAAATGCTGGGGACTTGAAAGCATAAAACCTGATACTCTCTGCTGTAGCTGAGTTCTGATTTCTAAGATTTAAGGTAATAGCAAAATGTTATTGGTAATGATGATGATGATGATGAGGATGATAAAAGAATAAACAGAAAGCTTGTCATTAAAAGAGTCCTTGAAGCTAGAATTATTTGTACAACATCTCATTCTATGTATTACATCCTTAGTGACAGAATTTGGCAGGACAAGGTTTAGAGAATGTGTTAGCTAAGTGATATACTATGGGAATAAGCTTAGTTTCTGAAGATTTCAACCAGGGTGGCTTCTATTTCACTTAGAATTTATTGCTTTAGATTTTACTCTAGAGCATCCTTAAAGGGTCATGTGGTTTTTGATGTAAAACAGAGATCTCTTGTATAACAATCCTAAAGAGGTTATCAATAGTCTGCCAAAATTTAACTCATTTTAATTTACCACAGATGAAATTTTTTTTTGAGACCAAATCCATCTATTTACAGTTTCTATCCACCAGTTATAGGTTTTTCTTCTGAAATTAGACAGAATAAGTCCCAAATGATATCCTTTCAAATATTTTAAACTTTTCTTATCATGCCACTGATCTAACACTGCCCCCATATACCATTACATGCACACACACACACACACACACACACCCGTGCTGCTTCTTCAAGCTAAGCAGGACAGAGGCTCCAACTGTTCAATGATCATGTTTAATTGATTTTAAATATTCTCAAAATCCTCAGTGTTTAACTAAACCTATTTTCATATGTTACAGAATGGAATAAGATATTATAAAGAGTATTATTTGTCTTTATGTAGTTATGTTATACTGTTTTGTATCAAACTTACAGTCAACTAATCCTTTGCCTCTGCTCTCCATCTTTTTCTCTACATGAAAACTTTTCCTAACCATATCCAACATCTCTTTAGGATCTTGCCTGACCAACCTATTGTAAACCTTACAATATTTTTCTTTATGACATTCTTTTTTATTTATTTTTTAAATTTATTTTTAGAGATAGAAAGCAACTGTGAGTGGAGCAAATGTGAGTGGAGGAAAGAGAGAGAATCTTCAGCAGACTCCATGCACAGCATGGAACCCAACCTGGGGCTCAATCCCACAACCCTTCAATCATGACCCAATTTGAAATCAAGAGTCAGACGCTTAACCAACTAAGCCACTGAGATGCCCCTTTATGACATTCTTTTAAGCATTTACTTGTGGTTCAATCTCCTACAACACTGTATTATAATTCAACATATTTTCATTAGAATATTTGGTGCTTTTCTCCAAACTCAATTTTTTTTTGTCTTTTTTCCTGTGAAAATTGATTTGATTGGCTAAAAAAAACCAAGCCTGAAGATCAGAGGAGCTCCTGGACTTATTGAAGCTTGAATATTGTGCTCTCAAGTTATAGTAGAAGGTTTCTATAGTCTTTTTAAATATTTATTTATTTTTGAGAGAGCGAGCATGAGCAGGGAGTGCAGAGAGAGAAGAGGACAAATGATCCAAAGTGGGCTTTGCACTGACAACAGAGAGCCCAAGGCAGGGTTTGAACTCACAAACTGAAAGATCATCACCTGAGCTGAAGTCAGACATTCAACCAACTGAGCCACCCAGGCACCCCAAAGGTTTCTACAGGTAAGAACAAATAGCTAAACATTGCTTTTGAGAAACTGGCACATTAAATATTATGATGTTCCTCCAGATAAAAGAACATGACATTACCCTGAATTAGTACAATGAGAAAAAAAAAATCCAATACTAATCAAACCAGTAGACCCAACTACCAATAGCAGAAGTGATATGGGAGACGAAACACTATATTATTATAGCAAAATCCAGATAGTGACAAACTTTAAAAGACAAACCAATATATAATATAAAAAGATGTGGGTAGGAGATATAATGTGAGACCTGAAACCATAAAAGCACACAGGCAGTAATTTCTCTGACATCAGCTGTAACGACATTTTTCTAGATGTGTCTGCTGAGGCAAGGGAAACAAAAGCAAAAATAAATCATTGGGACTTCTGCACAGCAAAGGAAACAATCAACAAAACTAAAAGACAACCTAGTGAATGGGAGATGATATTTTCAAATGAAATATCCAATAAAGGGTTAGTATCTAAAATATAGGAAGAACTTATACACCTCAACACCAAAAAACAAGCAATCCAATTAAAAAATGGGCAAAAGACATGAACAGATATTTTTCCAAGGAAGATATACAAAGATGTTCAACATCACTCATCATCAGAAAAATGCAAATCAAAACCACAATGTGACATCACCTCACACCTGTCAGAATGGCTAAAATGAAAAGCACAAGAAACAACAAGTGTTGGCAAGGCTGTGGAGAAAAAAAGGAACCCTCTTGCATTGTTGCTGGGAATGCAAATTGGTGCAGCCATTGTGGAAAATAGTATGGAAGTTCCTCAAAAAATTAAAAAATAGAACTCTCCTATGATCAAAGAATCACACTACTGAGTATTTGTACAAAGAATAAAATAAACACTAATTCAAAGGGATACATGCACCCCTATGTTTATTGCCTCATTATTTACAATAGCCAAATTATAGAAGCAGCCCAAGTGTCCACTGATAGATGAATGCATAAAGAAGATGTGGTATACACATACACAGACACACACACAAACACACATACACATAGTGGAATATTAGCCATAAAAAATAATAAAATCTTGTCATTTGCAACAACACGGATGGCTTGACAGGGTATAATGCCAAATGAAATAAATCAGTCAGAGAAGGACAAATATCATATGATTTCACTCATATGGGGAATTTAAGAAACAGAACAAATAAACAAAACAAAAGACAAACCAAAAGACATACTGTTAACTATAGAGAATAAACTGATGGTTAATAGAAGGGAGGCAGGTGGGGGAAGGGTAAGATAGGGGAAGAGGATTAAGAGTACATTTACCTTGATGAGCACTGAGTAATGTACAGAATTGTTGAATCACTATATTGTACACCTTAACCTAACATAACACTGTATGCTAACTATACTGGGATGTTTTAAAAAGACTGTTTCTCTCTCTCAAAAATAAACATTAATTTTTTTTTAAATGGAGGGGGCACCTGGGTGGCTCAGTCAGTTAAGCATCTGACTTTGGCTCAGGTCATGATCTCACAGTTTATGATTTGAGACCCACATCAGGCTCTGTGCTAACAGCTCAGATCCTGGAGCCTGTTTCGGATTCTGTCTTCCCTTCTCTCTGCTCCTCCTCCACTTGTGTTCTGTCTCTGTCTCTCTCTCTCAAAAATAAATAAACATTAAAAAAAACTTTAAAAAAGTTATGGGCAGGAAATCTATACATTAAAATATGAAAACATTTACTTCATTCATTTTTAAATTGGAAATTTGAACACTATTGAATATTTAATGACATAAAGAAATTATTGTTTTTATTTGTGGTAATTGGTGGATACATTTTTAATAAGAGGTCTTATTTTTTAAAGCATAACGAATTATCTACAGATAAAAAGATACAACTCTTGGGATTGACTTCAAAAGAAGCCATGAAGGGAGATTATGTGTGTAGAAATGACACAAGATTGGAAGTGAATTGACAATATTAAAACTGATTGATAGGTGTATGGTAGCTGTTTGTGGTATTCTGTGTATTTTTGTATATGTTGATGATTCCCATAAAAATGTTATACATGTAAGATGTTTTTTAAAGTATCTTTTGGCTGAATGTCTGATGTAAAGGTGTACGTGCACATGCACACATGCACACACACACATACACATACATACACACACATACATAAAGCATTACATAAGAAACTTCATTTTTAATTTATGATTCTAAAGCATTCTATTCCTACCGCTAAATGGTTCAGGCAATATTTAGAAAAATAACTGAAATTGAAATGCAATACTAAAATGCTGGAATAAATGCTGGAGTGTATAAAATGAGAATTCTATAAAATACCTGTCTTTCACAAATTTCACAGAATAATAAAGAAGGCAGATAAGCAAATACCCACAAAACAACATGATTATTATGCTAATATATGCAAAGCAATTGTGCTATGGAAACAATAAGAAAATCATGACTCATTCTACCTACTTGGATAAAACATGAAATACTTGGAAAAAAGGGTAAACCAAGAAGACAAAAAAGTGGATCGGCACTTGATATTGACGATTTCTGAATAATGTGCCAAAAAATGTGAAGTTTTAAACATGCAGGGAAGTCTTAGAGTTTTGTATTACAGCAAACTATCTTGAAAAATAATAAGTTAAAACAGTCTAGTGATTTTGTTGGACATGAATGGGAAAGGGAAGGATTTGAGAGGCTTGGTTGGAAGTCTGTACACAATTTGTATGTAATACTGGATCATTTTCTGTGGAGGAGAGGTTGTTGGTAAAGTGCCGTATATAGTAAGAGCTGCATAATGCATGTCTACCAGACTGAAAGATAAGATAAACCTGACCCTATTAAATTTCTCTGTGGAGTAATAAATTTGAAATTAATAATCTTTCTACTTATGTGTTAATATAATTATAACTACTCAAATTTAACTAATCTATGCCTTAGTATGTTAAAAAAATTTATATAGAGAGAAATGCTTCTTATTTTGTAACATTATAGTTAATAACTATGCCAAACAAACCTCTATGTTCTATTTTAAAATTAATAACTAGTTTTGTTTTTTCCAAAACTAAAATTGTTAGAAAACTTTTTTTCTAAAAAATTTCTTCAAAAAATTATTAGTAATCCATACTAGTTGATTACAGGATAAGCCCCAGCTGCAAAGATATTCCAAATTTCAGTGGGTTATGGAAGATGGAAATTTATTTCCCTCTCATATGACAATTTAATGGTAGGCAGGTATCCGGGAGTAGTAAATGCCTCTATCAATCTCTCTCTGCCATTAACATGGGAGCCCAACATGACCGCTCCAGTTCAGCCATCTTCAACTTAGTGAAAAGAAGGTAAGAAACTTGAGGAGCTATGCCTGTTTGTTTTAAAGCAAAACCTGGAAGTAAGTGGTGTATTTTTTTTTAATTCATGTTCCTTCCCTTCCTAAAATGTAAATAGTGCTTATCATGTTCAGGTATTATTTTAAGCCATTAAAGATTTCACAGATGAAAACATGAAGCATATTACATTTGAATGGCCATAACTAGTTGCAAAGGAAGCTGAGAAATACCTTTAATCCACCTAAAACTCCATTACTATGGAAGAAGGTATAAACAAACACTGAGGAACTACTAAAAGTTTTTTATACGGAGTAAAAAAATTACAGGAAAAAGAAAAAAAAAAAAAAGAGTGAAGCCGAAGAGATGCCTTAGTTAATTAAAGACAGAAAATAGAGCACCTGAAGTGTGTGGCAATAGTTTGCAAAGGTTCCTCCTGTTCCTTTAAAATTTAATCCTGGAGTATTTTATTTCATCGAAAGTATATTATTCAGCTGGCCTAAAGATTGGAGAAAAATGAATAGGTGACAAATTATTTTTTTCTGTTATTAACATATTTTTCTCCTTTAAGGTAGAAGACAAAATTCATAATAATTTATTGATAATTCCTTAAAAATATTCATGGATGTTAATTATTCAATTTCTTTTTCAAAATATTTTAATAGGACTGAAGTACAACAAAAAGTAAGTATTTTTCTTATTCTAGAATTTAGTCAAATTCAATGTGGGGTGGGGATAAATCTAAATAGAAAATTGTTTGTGATCTTTTCAAATTTTATAGTATAAAAGAAAATTAGCTTGACTACAATGAACATGAATGTACATAAGCCTGAAAATTAAAAAAACATCCTAAAGGGTTTGCCTATAGAATACAGCTTTTAGGACCAAACTGTAAAACTCATTTGATTGAGTGTGCTTACGTCTAGGAGCAGATAGACCAAGAGGAGGAAAAGAGAGCTATCAAATTGCAAATAACTGCCAACTTTATGGCAGTGTCTTGTGAGAGGCTCTTTTTTAATCACCATCCCCTGTCCTGACACTGAGTGTACAAATTACTCAAAATATTCAACTATTTCTGCCTTTCAGTTAAATAGATATGAAACACATAGAATGGAAATAAAGACAGACTTTGAACTTTTGATACTTCATGTGAACCTCTAATTTAAACATACATTTCTCAGCTGTTAGTTCTCACTTCAGTTTCAGAACAATATTTTTGACCTAACCTCCCTACCAATTTCTATTACATGAAGCGAGTAAGTATATTCCCCCCTGGGACCCTTGAAAAATGACTTAATTTGACAAAGAAATAATTTCTTTTCTCTTCCTCTCTCTCACTCTCTCTCTTTTTGACTATGAGCCAGTGTTAAACTTGAAAAATGATACTGTACCCTTATATCAGCAGACTTCCCAAAGCTAAATAACTAGAAAAGTTTACGCTAAATAAACTACTTAAGACGCTCGAAGATTCCTTTATGGTACTTTTAGCTGTCTAATTAGGCAGGTACAGTAAATCCTGGTGTGCAATAACAAGAAGCTACAATAATTCAGATGTCTGTTTTTTTGGCTTATAAAATATTAGCCCTACATTGTCCTTAGGGCATCATAAGTTGAATTTAGAACTTTATATATATATATCTCAGATCATTCTGACATGTTATGGCACAGAGTAAAATGCCAGTTTTTAGCTACAGTAATTTGTTTGCCTATAAAAGAAGAAAAAAGCAAACATAAAAGATATGTTTGGTGTCTGATTATTCTTTTCCTTTACTTTTATCTGTTACCAATGTAGATAAGAATTATTTATTCTTAAATTAAAAAAAAAAACTGTTCACGTTTATTCATTTTTGAGTGACAGAGAGAACACAGCATGAGCCGAGGATGCACAGAGAGAGAGGGAGACAAGAATCTGGAGCAGGCACGAGGCTCTGAGCTGCCAGCACAGAGCCTGATGTGTGGCTCCAACCCACTGACCGCAAGATCATGACCTGAGCCGAAGCCAGACGCTCAACCAACTGAGCCACCCAGGAGCCCCTATTTATTCTTAAATTAAAGGGGAAATAATAAACGCTTGGAAAACTTCTTTGACATGAGTTTGCAATTTCTACAGCCTCTACAGCAATTTCTACAAACTTTTGGTTTTTGTCAGAGAACAACCTCTCCATCCTCTGAATGACACAAAGCAACTTGTTTTAGTTGATCTTTCTTCTTTTCAGATTTCCAGCCTATGAAAGCAAAATTGTCCAATTGCAGAAAATAAATTTGCATACAATAAATATTAGTAAAAATTCTGGATATTTTGATTAGGCATTTACTTTTTACACTTGTTTTGCTGTTGACTTATTTTCTATGTACTGTACATCTGATTTAATATCCTTCTGTATCATTCATACACATCTCATCTTTGGTCATTCTCTTTCTTTTCCCTTTTTTTGTGATGTTTATTTTATTTTTGAGACAGAGAGCATGAGTTGAAGAGATGCAGAGAAAGAAGGAGACAAAGGATCCAAAAGGGACTCCACACTGACAACAGAGAGCCTGTGGAGCTCGAACTCAGGACTGTGAGGTCATGACCTGAGCTGAGTTTGGATGCTCAACCTAATAAGCCACCCACAGGCCCCATCATCTTTGGTCATTTTCAACGGAGATTTAAAAAGAGTCAATATGGAGTAAGGGAAAGTCCTATGATCCTTAAGCTCTAATCCAATAATTCCTAAAATTTTTTTCTTAAATTGCCTCAAATCTTCAGAAGTAACAAATTTGATTTAACAACTTGTGATGGTATTTATTTATATATATATACATAAAATAGAATGGAATAGTAAAAAAAGTTTATCACAGATGGTAAAAGTAAATAGAGTTTTAGGAAACTTTTGTTTTGGTTTATATATACGTGGGTCCTGGGTAAAATGTTACTTCTTTCTTTAAGTCTGATAAAACTAAACTAGGTAATAAAGTTCAGAGGCCCTTCAGCACACTCAGGTTGCTCTCTGATCCCAGCTACCCCCTTTCCAGCTCACCAGAGAGAATATAAAAGCCTCAATCTGAAAATCACTGCTCTGGTAACCTGGTAAAAATAAAGACTACAATTTCCTCCCAGGAGAATAACAGACCCAGCCTCCAGGCAGCCCAGGATAATTGTTGCAGGATTCCATACCTGAATGAAGAAATCATAATAAATAATCCACAGACTTGGTTTGTTTTATGACTTGAAAAAGCAGCTTCTACCAGCTTTCCTTTAAAAACACACACATGAATAAAATGAAAAAGTCAAAAACAACATCAGTATCAGAAACTGAGTCTGTTAAATAAAGTAATGCCCGAATCTGGGAGAGTTCTCCATTAACTACAAAGCAGAGAAAGTTACTGAGAAAAAATTGTCTGAAGTTTCAGAAAAAAAAAGTCTTAGAGGAATGTCATTCTTAACCAGAAAATTTGGCATCCAGTTTGCTATTCATTTTGATTGCCTTCTGACATTTTTAGAAAGCCAGAGTAATTAACTATTAATAGCTGACATTTAATAAACAACTAATGTGTGTGGTGGCATACACTTCATATGAGTTCATATCATCTCCCTTTTGTCAATGAGGAAGCCAGGCACAGAGTATTAAGTAACTTGGTCAAAGTTCTACTATTGTAAGTAATGGAAGCAATCTTTGATTCCAATACTCTGACCCTTAGTCTGCTTGTCAAATCATTACAGTACATTGCCACTGAATATTATTTTGAAAACCATCCATTTTTAGTACCCAAAGTAAATTTCTGGAAAAAGTTTAATATTTCCAATGAACTTCAAGAACTTTTTGAAATATAATCAGTTGTCTAAAAGCAGTCTTTGAGTCTTCAGCGGAACAGGGTTTTATATAAAATATCTTCAAGAAGTCAACAATTTTGAAATTTAAAAAATTGTAAGGGTAGCATATCTGAGAGAAAAAGTTAACAGGATGAGATGAAAAGGAAAATAAATAAAAGAGGTGTTTTTAAAAATCTAAAACAAAGAAAATAGTATAAATACATAATACTGATGGATATAAAAGCAAGACTAACTAAGAAATCTAAAATACAGACCAAATGTTAAATCGATTAAACAATTAAACAGGATTTGATAGATTTGAAGAAAAAAGAACAGAAATGATGTTTTTGAAGAACAGAAAACGTGAAGGCAAGGAAGCTTAAAACAGTGGAAGAAAATCTTTTCTTCATTGACAAAAACCAATGTACTACCCAAAGTATGTCATATTTCAAGGAACACTAAAATGGAAAAACCCTTAACAACATAAATGCTTGCAAAATATTTTTACTGATAAGGAATAAAAAGAATATTATTCAGGCATATTGGTAGAAAAGTTTTACCACAAAGGAAGAAGCATATATCATACATACCTGTGCAACTTTAAATGACAGAGTGCAATATATCAGCACCTAGACAATGTTGTTGGGAAAAAATGTGTGAGTTGAAAATTTCATATCAGTTGTTTAATGTATGTATGAATATAAATACGTGTATCCTTAGTACTGTAAAACTAAGATAGATACCATGCAGGTATCTTTACAAATTACTTTCTACACACTTTCCTATTTCTCAAGAAAAATTGGAATTTCTGGTTGTTACACATCTTGTATTACTTCTTTAATCAGAAAAAAATATCAGATAAAATACAAATATATAGAGAGATATAGATGTAAACTATAAAAGTCAAATATGAAACTATATGAAATGCATTTATTTTCGATATCAGCACTTAATATAGCATATTACATTTGCATGAAATTTTAAATCAGTATGTAATTTTGATCGTATTATATAAATACAACCACGCTTTAAAAGAACACAGGAGAAAAAAAAAAATGTCCCAAAATACCAAGAGTATTTGCCTGTGTAGTAAGTCTCTGGGTATTTGTTTTATTTCCCCCTTGGGATATTGTAAATATTCTTCTGGAATCATTTATTGCTATAATGGGGAATTAAAATATATCGGTAAATACTTAGAAAGAAAGCCCTCGTGGCCCCACCCTTCTCCCAAAAGCACGAATGTGAGGGGACTGACCAATACTCTCAGGCATCTACTCAAAGTCCAAGGCCTGAAACCTCACTGCTTCCCTTTTCCTCTCAGGCAAAAATTCGTCTTGAATTCCCAGTCAGCAACTCTCCACCCTCCCCAACCCCCCCCACCCCTCCCCCACCCCCGCCTCCACAGGACTCCTTGGAGGAGAGTGCGAGGGCGGAGAACATAAAGTTGCAGCTGTACTTTCTGCGTATCTTTGGTTTGGTTTTTGTTTTGTTGTGTTGTGTTCACTCTACCTAGCTTCGTGTTCCTCCATAAACTAGCAATGACTAGAAACTTTTAAATTAAACCCTTCAGTCCAGGTGAATTTTCCAGTCCTGAGGTATTAGAAAACAGACACCCTTGAAATCATATGACCTCAAGTTCCTAGAGTTGAATGACTGCACTTTCTTTGACCCTTGAGTATATTGTGAAACACACTCATGGTGCCTAAAAAAATCCTCCTCTGGCATGTGGCAGAAAGAGATTTAAAAGGTCCTTTTTTAGCCAACCTTTCTCCTGGGTTTTATTTATAAGAATTCTAGTTTATAGAAAACAAATTACCTCATGTCCAAGGCTTTCAGCCCATTTTTTTTTTCCTTTTGATTCAACCACATGGCAGATAAAAGGTGAGCAAACCATAAGGGATTTCCAGAAAAATGAGAAAATTTGTGAGACACCAAACTCATATGTATGCGTGCATACGTTGAAATTTGGTCTGAAGAAAATGTAATTCCTGATAAGACAACCATTCTTGTAAAGTGCATTTAGTACCTCTGATTGGATGGTTTACCTTGATAGCTTTTTAATGTTGTGTTCACTCATTAGCAAAAACCTTATAAAAATCTGAATGATTGACAGTTTCATTGACAAAAGATCTACCTGAATAAAATTAGAAATAATTTGGCTACACCAATTTATATTCTAAACTTTATATTGTTAAATTCACTTTCAGGGAAAAATCGAGATGTAGTTATAACTTTTTAATAACTGAGTAGCAACCAGTATTGTGTTGTTTTAAGTTATAATCTTATTATTTAAATGTTAAGGTATGCATCTTAAATTTTATTAAAAGTAATTTGCTTCTCTTTCCATTTACCTTATCCTGCCAATACTTCCATCCATGAGTCTTGCAATAAAAATATAATGAAAACATGGGGCGCCTGGGTGGCTCAGTTGGTTAAGTGTCTGACTTCAGCTCAGGTCATGAGCTCATGTTTCATGAGTTCAGGCCCTGTGCTGAGAGCTCAGAGCCTGTAGCCTAGTTTGGATTCTGTGTCTCCTTCTCTCTCTGTCCCTTCCCCACTAGCACTCTCTCTCTCTCTCTCTCTCTCTCAAAAATAAATACACATTAAAATTTTTTTTAATATATATATAATAAACGTGGGAAAGATGTTGAAGGTCCTTGTGCCTTTTGCTAATAAGCATGGTACTGGGAAGGAGTGTAGAAGTGGGAGTAGCAGATGAACAACTTTTCATAACAGGAAGAAGATTTGTAATTGTTTTTCATTTTGTTTTGTTATTGTTGTTTGAATGAAGGTTTACATCAGCTCAACAAGAAAGTTGGAAAAAGATTGAGAATATATGTTGGTAGAAAGAAATAGTAATCCAATAAGAAGAGTGATAGGAAAAATGTTTCCTTGCTCTAATCTGCCTCATTACTGGACATTGTTAAATGACATTGACTGATTTGGGAGAATTGCATAACACATATACATCACTAAGGGCTAGCTGGTTTTGGTGCTGGACATCTAGAATAGGAATAATGCTAAAGCTGCCCAGGAAAGTGGATGTGAAGAGTTTAAAAGACATTTTATTTATTTTTTTTTTTAATTTTTTTTTCAACGTTTATTTATTTTTGGGACAGAGAGAGACAGAGCATGAACGGGGGAGGGGCAGAGAGAGAGGGAGACACAGAATCGGAAACAGGCTCCAGGCTCTGAGCCATCAGCCCAGAGCCTGACGCGGGGCTCGAACTCACGGACCGCGAGATCGTGACCTGGCTGAAGTCGGACGCTTAACCGACTGCGCCACCCAGGCGCCCCTAAAAGACATTTTAAATGCATACTTACTACAAGTGATGTCGTTTCCATTTATAATCATATAACATACTTATATGTCACATACACATTTAGTAAGATTATATCTTAAAATATTCACCTTTGTGTTTTTCTTTCTTTCCACATCCCATCAGTCTTCTACACTGAATCAAGGAGAATTAAAATTTGTACAACAGAAAAGGGATAAGAAAGAAAGAATCAAGGTTCATTGTCTTAAGTATCTAAACAATATCTTGAGAATTGAAATGGAAGCCTTGGAAACACTAGTATTTGTGTGTATGTGTGTGTGTGTGTATGTGTATTAACACAAGTCATATTTATTTAGTACTGGCTGTTCATTAAAAGATTATAAAGTGACTAGATGGAAGCCCAGATTACTATGCCATGTCCTTTTGCTGAAAGGAATTAATAGAAGAAACCATGGACAAATCTGTGCCATGAGATGGGAGGAGTAGACATGGTGGACCATGCTGAGAGGAGGAAAATCAAGATGAAGCAACTTCTAAGCCCTTTCTATGGCTAGCATCATGGCCAGAAAATGTCATGGAAAGTATTTCAGATATCTATTGCTTTGTTACCAATCATTTCACAATTTAATGGATTAAAATAAGAAAATGATTTATTTTCTCATTGTTTCTATAGGTCATCAATTTAGAGAAGGCATCTAGTCCCAAATGGAGTCTCAGTTGTAAGACTTGAATGCTGGGGGCCATAATTTTCTGAGGACTTTTTACTCACATATCTTCTGGTCATTGCTGTCTATCAACCAAGACCTTATTTGGGGCTGTTAACACATTGTCTCTCCATGTCACCTGGTATTCTTTATAACATGGTAGCTGGATTCCACAGGTGAGCACTGTGAAACAGAAAGAGTGCCAGGCAGCATCTTCTTTATTTATCTAAAATAATTGAAATAAGGATCTTGAAGAAGTAATTTGCTTAGAGAAGAAGTAATATGGTAATATGAGCATTACCATATTCATAGCAGCACTGCTCACAATAGTCAAGATATGGAAACAACCTCAATGTTCACTGGCAGGTGAATGAATAAAAAAATGTGATATATATATATATATATATATATATATATATAGGAATATTTTTTAACTTTATAGATTTGTATATGTTTGTTTATTTATTTTGAGAGAGAGAGAGAGAGAGAGAGCCCATGCATGCAAGTGTGCAAGGGAGGGGCAGAGAGAATCCCAAACAGGCTCCATGTGCTGTCAGTGACAGGGTCAAGCTCATGAACCATTGGATCTCATGACATCTTCTTGAGCAAGAAGTCAAAAACTCAAGTGACTAAGCCACCCAGGAGCCCCAGTAAATAAAGTAAGCTGATTTTATTTTATTTTATTTTTATTTTATTTTATTTTTTTAAATTTTTTTTAACGTTTATTTATTTTTGAGACAGAGAGAGACAGAGCATGAACAGGGGAGGGTCAGAGAGAGAGAGGGAGACACAGAATATGAAACAGGCTCCAGGCTCTGAGCTGTCAGCACAGAGCCCGACGCGGGGCTTGAACTCACGGACTGCGAGATCATGACCTGAGCCGAAGTCGGACGCTTAACCGACTGAGCCACCCAGGCGCCCCAAAGTAAGCTTATTTTATTTAAAAATAAATAAATAAACAAATACAATAAAATAAAATATTATTAAGCTTTAAAAAAGAAGGGCATTGTGCGATATATGACCATATGGATGAACTTTAAGGACATTACACCAAGTGAATTAAGGCAGACATAAAAGGGCAAATTCTACTTATACAAAGTGTATAAAATTGTCCGATTTACAGATTCAAAGAATGGAATGGTGGTTCCTAAGGGTTAAGGGAAAGGGGAAATGGGCTGTTAATATGCATAAAGTTTCAGCCAAGCAGGAGGAATACGTTCTAGAGATTTGCTGTACAATATACCTAGAGTTAACAATACTATACTGTACACTTAAAAATTCAAGAAAGTAGATCTCATGTTAAGTGTTCTAACCACAATGAAATCATTTTTTCTAAAGAAAGAAAAAAGTTGCATAGCATCTCCTCCATAATACTCCAATGGTATAAGATTGACATCAAAGGGACTAGAGGAAATTTTAGGGTGATGGAAATGTTCTATATCACAGTTGTGGTGATGGTAACAGAACTTTATGTATTAGACAAAATTAATCAGACTTTAAATTCAAAATTGCTATACATATATTAAAAGTGATTTACACGGTTGAGAGAAAAATCATCCATGGATTATTATTACTAAAGCTGAAGGTGATGGGTACATGGAAATTCATCATACTCTTCTCTCTACAAGTTTCTATATTAAAAAGTTAGAAATTACATGTTGTTAAATGCTTTATAGGAAAGTTACAAGCTGTTGCTGAATATGTGACAAAATGAATCAAATCTAAACTGAAGGGGATGGTGATGCTTAAGGAAAGCTGACGTGATGGATGAATTGGAGTTAACTAGGTGAAAAAGCATGCTGGGTTTAGGAGAAGGAATTCTCTCAGCACAAGGAACAGCTTTGTACCAGAACTGAGAATAGCCTAATTGAGGGACAAAAAAAGGAGACCAGAACAGCTAAAGCTCTAAAAGTGGATTTTATTATAAAGTTCTGAATGCAACACATTTGATCTTAAAATAGTAAAGGCATAAATTTCAGTCAGGACATCAGTCTTGTCTTGTTAAAATTAGATAAAATTAAAAAAAAAAAAACTTAAGCTTTAAAATAAAATACTAGATAAATTCTGAGGCTCTAAGGATAATTCATGACCTGACAATATTCCAGGTCTAAATTACAAATAGGTAAAGCATGCAAGGATTAATGCCTGTTCTTCGCCCATGACGAAGCTGAAGCTAATTTTCAAGGTGTTGATAAAAGAATTCTTCAAATGGAATTTTATTAAAGAGAGTGGAAATAATTTTTCACCTTCTTCATATCAGAGTTTTGATAAAACTTTTTGGGCCAGTATCAAGCCATTAGCTAATATCATAGATTTGAGGAGAGAGGAGAGACATACCTGCACCAACTCCACACTTAGGCTTTTAAAAGTTTTCGCTCTGTGCATAAAGAGAACAGAAACAGAACTTCCTTAGGACAAAGAAGAGGGTCTAGTCAGTTTCTGCGTGTTCCCCACGTGTTAACGTACCACTATGCCAAATGCAATCAGCGACCACTACTTTCTCTTAGGACTTATCATCTCCCTACTTGGTCAGACACGAAGGGAAATAATCCAATATTATCATTTTATTTTATTTCATTTTATTTATTTTTTTGTCTATTTTTCCCTCTTTTTTTTTTAAACTTTTTTTCAATGTTTATTTATTTTTGACAGAGAGAGAGAGAGAGAGACAGCATGAGCATGGGAGGGGCAGAGAGAGGGAGACACAGAATCTGAAGCAGGCTCCAGACTCAGCACAGAGCCCGACGCCAGGCTCGAACTCACAGGCGGCAAGATCACGACCTGAGCCGAAGTAGGCCGCTCAACCAACTGAGCTCAACCACCCAGGAGCCCCTATTTTTCCCTCTTGTATCTCCGGTGTCTAAAAGATTACCTGACATATGGTAGGTTCCTGTGAATATTTGTTGAATAAGTGAATTAAAATAATTATTGCATTTAATTGAGTGCAAGGGAGACACTCATCACCTGAGACTTTTTTTCCCTCATTCTATCATTGCCTTAAAATCCCTCATCTGCTCAATAACATTTTTTCTTAATTTGAATCACTAGTAATAAGAATTCTTAATAAAGTTCCATTAGAATTATTTTATACATTCTTGAATGGAAGTGGCTCAATTCTCAACTTTCCATTCACTACAATTTACTGTTGTGCTACAGTTTACTCATGTGCATGTTCTTACAATATTGCATTCTATATTTTTCTAAAAAAAAAAAACCTAATATATTTTCAGCTAAAATATTTCCTGCCAATACATATCAATTATTATATGTTTGTTTCAGTCTAGCCAATGTAGTTTCTAAAATCATGTCTACTACTTAGTTAATAAGTTATAAAATATATAAAAGGTGTAAACTTTTATTTTGAATATTCACATCTATTTTAGTCCAGTGTTTGTATGATTGGATTGATTAAAAAAAAAAAGTGTTGGAGGATAAAATAGCTTTAAGTGCTGAATGAAAGTTTCAGTCTGAGTGGAAAATATTATGATAGACCCTTTGCAGATGAAAATAGATTGTGATTTAGAGAAATAGCCAGTTTTTATAATTTTTTGGCATCAGCGGCTCAGGTAATAACTGTTATAAACTATAGGGAGTGGAGACAACTGGCTTGGCCTCTGAGCGAGAGATCATTATTCTACATCATGTCCTCCAAGTCTCCGTGACTGTGAAATCCTGAGGCTCTTTCCCTATTGCTGAAGGAAGTCTGTGTGGGGTCTGGAAATCGCCCGCTTTTCTGTAAATCCTATCCCTCCTCCCTTTTTCTCCACTGCAGGCAATCCTCAGGGCCATTTTTAAACTTTGTTTTCCTGTCTTTAGCCTCACTCCCAGGCCACCGCCTGGCCCCTTGTCATATAGGGCATTATGCAGAGCATTAGCAAACAGTTATTTTCCATAAAAGATAAAACATGGGAGATCTGGATAATAAACAAAGTCACTTCTGAGTGATCTTTTAATTTACTTCTACTCCTTGCACTTGATAAGAGAAACTCCCACCCTTTGCTTCTGGAACAAGTCTTTCATCCGTTATCTCTGAATTCTCACAGGCTAGATAAAGAAAGGATCCAAACCCTCTCAGAACATTTCATTCCCTTCCTTTAATTTCCTCCTCACTAATTTCTTTAAAAGTCTGACATTGGTCAGTACTCTAAAAAATAATACAGACGATGTTATCCTTGTATATCTACCCAAAGAACTTCTACACCACGTGTTTCTTACTCCACTGTTTTCCATGAAAGAGCTAATAGAAAATGTACCCTCTGGGTCATCGATCCTCGGAAGCAGCTGTTGCTTCTGTAGCTGCTGTAGGCACATGCGTGCAATATATGCAAGCTTCCAAGTTCTCTGCTGGGGGGAGGGAGACAATGAAACTGGATCCCAGCCCTGTAGAAGTCATTCTACAAATCTGATAATTTTAGTTTTTATTGATTTTTAATTTTTTAGATTTATTTTTAATTTAAATCCAAGTTAGTTAACATAGAGTTTAAAAATAACTTCAGGAATAGGATATAATAATTCATCAGTTACATATAATACCCAGTGCTCATTCCAACAAGTACCTCCTCAATGCCCATCACCCATTTAGCCCATTCCCCCACCCACCTCCCCTCCAGCAACCCTCAGTTTGTTCTCTGTCGTTAAGAGTCTCTTATGGTTTGTCTCCCTCTCGGCTTTTTTTTTTTTTTTCTTCTTATTTTTTGCTTCCCTTCTCCTATGTTCCTCTGTTTTCTTTCTTAAATTCCATGTATGAGAGAATTCATGTGATATTTGTCTTCCTCTGATAGACTTATTTTGCTTGGTATAATAATACACTCTAGTTCCACCGACATTGTTGCAAATGACAAGATTTCATTTAGTTTGTAAAATATTAAACATTACTTTAATGAAATTAGAAACTTGGAAATCTAGGATGCATAAAAAAATGTCATGTGACTGAGTATTCTCTGCTCAAAAACTAATAAGCAAACTAACTAAAAAAACAATCATTTGTAGAACAAACACGAGAAGTATAAAAATGGCTCTCCAGTGCTAAACATACAGAATCAGTAGTGTATTGGTAAAGATTTAACACCAGCTTTGGGAGAACAGGGCATACAATAATGCCCTGTTGTATGGCATTTGCTGCTTTCTATGGTGTACGTATTCCCACTACGGCCAATTTTGAGCTACTTAGAAGACATCAGTAAATGTGAGCTGGAAAGAAATGCGTGCAGTTGGTTCTTGGAAGCAAGCCCGAGCAGTCTCCAACATCCCACTGTGACATGAACGAAAGAGTGTACGTATTTGAATCTGCCCTTGGATATTAGTTTGAAATCGGTGTTTTGGAAAACATACATACCAAGTATTACATGTTTTTGCTACTAAAAGAAAAACATTGAGTGTTTTAGGGTGAACCGTTTCAAATTAAATAAATAAACAAACTTGAAAGGGACATTTGGTTTGAGGAAGACATTGTTTCCCATGCAGGTTTAAATTCAGTTCATGTAAGTAATACAACCTGTTTATAGTTTCTATAGCTCAACTTAATTTCTTTTCCTGTCTTCCATTCCTTTGTGACCCTGGAAATGAACATCAACCAATCTGAGATCAACTCTTTTTCTTAAGAGACGTAGTATTAGGAAGGCTTATGAAATAATGAGGCATTAATAGTGATCATTGTCAGTGCTATCTGTCCTCTTCAGCATCTACTAAGATAGCTATAGAACATTCTGGATCTCAGCCCTTGGTCCACCCTGTGGAAACATCCCTGTTTCTAGTTGTATGGCTTCTAGTCTGCCAAGTTGTACCCACTATTTCTTGGCTTTGTGGAAACACAGAAGTGGATCAGCTTCTCCAACATGTCTCAGTTGTAATGTCAACTAAGGCTCTATCTGTCCAGATACAACATGTAAACACCTCTCACTGAGAATGATTCATTATCCCTCTCTACGCTCAGTACCTACCAAACTATCTGTGCCTTTTGCTTTTGTTCAAAGGCTTCATCCAAGCTTCCAGGTGTGGGCACTTCCCTTGCTTGAGACCTGCCTTTGTGCATATAACTAAATTTCTCTTCTAATCACCTCTTCATCCTCTACCATCCCCGCCTTAGGACATCTGTCCAGTGTCCTGGGTCGAATGGTGAATTAGACCAAGGGAAACCTTCATCTAATCTATGATGCTTTCTTTCAAATGTTTTTCCAGGTTGTGGGCACTCTGTCTTCCCTAAAGGGCTTTACCTTTTGGAACTCTAAAGTTAGGGAGATAGTCCCCCCTTTTCTCCTTGATGCTATCACTTTCTCTTTAGGGAAAAGAATGCTAAATGCTCTAGCATTTAAATTTGTAAGAAGAGAGAGGAGCAGGGAGGAAATGTCAGAGGGGGGGGGGCTTTCTTAATAGAAAAATCATACCATGCTGCATTATTGGAGCAGTAATTCTTGTATTTTTACTAGATGTTCCTGCTCCAAGTATAGAAGAGCTCATGGTTACCCACAAAGAAGTTTTTTCTTCAATATTCAATTGTGAGAAACACTAAAATCATAAAGAAAAACTAAAATTTGAAAACAACCCATGGGAAGAAGACTTAAATGAGGAAATTCAGGGGAGTTTAGTATCACAGAAGCCAACAGCATAATGGATTGAGCCAATATAGGCCCAATACTGTTGGGCCTAGAGTAAACACCTAGAAAGTTTGCATTTTTAACAAACAAAACATCTCAGAGGTTCCCAGAAGCCTAAGATCAAAAGGAAACTCAAAATTACAGCAGTAAACTTTCAATAAGCTTGCAATATCCTCTTAAAGTGATATGGTGGTGACTGTAAGGTCGTCCGAACAGAAATAAGACCTGAGGGCTAGCGCCTGAGATGGTGTGCCCATTCTGAAACAGGAGACACAGACTCCGGAGTGAGAGGAACAAACCAGAATGGAGATCAACACATGAAGCTGGGGCAGGCCATCATCCCAGAAGAATGAAAAACAAAAAAAAGAAAAAAAAAGTGATTCAATTCCTGGAAGAAAACAAAAAAAGTGTGTGTGTGTGTGTGTGTGTGTGTGTGTGTGTAAATAATCTCTCTCTGTATAATCTTTGTATATATGCATTATCTATATATTTTTTTTAAAATATACACATATGAATCCATAAACATATACACATTTTTACATAAATATCTTCCAGGAAAACTCTAAAAGCCTGGTGCTACTGTGCTACGTGTAGTATGAAATCTGAATCAACATTATCTGTTCGTCTGTATGGGATGGAAATCTCTAAACCAAGAAGTTAACATAAATTTGAGACTGGCTAAAATATAATGTCTTTTCTCTAACACTTTTCTTCCCCTTCTCCTGCACTCTGTAACCTTGATAGTAATTACTGCCAACTGACACACTGTTTGATTTTACATTTGTTTATATGTATTCGGTTTCCTGGAAGTCAAGGGTTTGTTTTATCCTCACCTCCTAGAGAAGAGGGCCTGGTACACAGCAAAAAATATGAACACAGTAAAATTTTGGCAGCCTGACGTGGTAGCTACTGTGCACAAAACCTACTAAAAGGACAGTCAGCAGACTGCAAGGGATTATTATGCCAAAAAATTGCAATAATAAAGAGATTTTAAATTAGATTTTTTAAAAAGCCTATCTTTTAAAGAATCAACAATAAATAAATAAAAGCAGATATGAAAAATAATTAAAGTTCTAAAAATTGCACACACGTGTACATGCTTGTTTAAATTAAAAGCATTATACAACATTAATGAAAAAGAACCCATGCTCTATCACTTTGAGGTCATAGATGGAAAGAAATTGAAATCATGAGGTGGTTAGATGTTAGGGGCTAAGAATGTAGGCTCTGGAATCATACTTCAGAGGTTTAATTGAGCAAGTGTCTTAGTTAATGATTTTTAACACATGCTACTGAGGTGGGAGGGGAGGGAGAGAGAGAGATGCACATGAGGAAGGTAGAAGGAGGAAGAGAGAAACAGGGAGTAAGGAAGGAAAGAAGGAAGGGAGGGAGGCAATGACAGACAAAGGAAGGGATGAGAGTCTCAACATCAAGGAAGCCAGTGGTTTTCAAAGTTCCTAATAGCAGATAGGAGAATTTAATCAACATGCTTTGTTTTCAGATTTTTTTTTTTTTTTTTTTTTTTTTTTTGGCATTCTTGGTTCTAACTTGTCCTGTATTTTCCAACGACTTGTGCCTATACATTCTCTAATATACTACCCATGAGACAGTCTTACAGGCTTTCAGCTGGGAAGTTCCTGCTGTAACTGTCCTTCGTTTTAAGGTATATGCTTCTATGTATGTGAGTGAGTCTACGGGTTCTCTGAATAAAAGAAAATAGAAGAAAATTAAATGATAGAAGTCTTATTTATTTTCTTAATGTTTGAACTCTTGGGTGCATAACTTTCTAGAATCTCCAAGCCATTTACTTTGGAGAGAGATAGGCCATAAATATATTTTTTAATGTGCATGTATTCCAAAATACCCTTTAGATTATTGTCTGAAAGAGACTGTGATTGCTCACATAAAGTTACAGTGTCTTTATCAAAATGAGGATGAAGAGTGTGGTTTGGGCCTGCCCCAGGAAACGTATTTACTAAATTCATTAATCCCATTCTCTATATTCTTAGTCTCATCACACTTTCTTTGATTAGGTATATCCACGGATTTGAATTTTCAGAGTGAAAACAGTTTCGTGAGTGTTAACCCTGGCACAAGATGCAAGATATATAAACTCTGAATAAAATTATAAATAGAGTCAGTTTCCATTGAAAAGAGCCTCTTAACAAGAAACAAATAATATTTAAAGAAACCTTTAAAATATGGCAAATAAATGGAAAAATAGAACAATTTTTGCAGGTTTAGTTTGAACCTGCTAAAAATATATATGTATATGTGCATATATGTATATTTGATAGTATCATTTATTAAACTTATTCATGAATATATTTATATAATATTTAAAATCAGAAAGTATAAACGAAATGTAAATGATGATTAAGAATAAATAATGCTTTCACATTCTTCAAAATGATTTTTTGGTTACCAAGAAATGAATAAATAATTTGAAGCAAAACCTTGTATTTGAAAATTAATAGGAACTATCCTAAGATATATTTTCATGATAATTTGAAAACTTAAACTGATACCACCTTCCTATGTGCTGAGCTTTCTATAGCCTTTAGAAATAGTTTTTTATATCTCTGTAATCTGAATTATAGTTATTCTTTGGTATTACCTGTGTGTTATGTTCCTTTATTTAAATATGTTTTCTTATATGTGCTGGTAACTAGTGATTAGGTAAATAGCCAAAGAAATAGTGAAAGAATGTTTCTAAACCATTTTCTAAAATAAGATTATTACCATGTATCTAGATGGTTCACATATATTGAAGAGTTTTCCATAAATGACCCATGAATTTAAATTAGTATTTCATGGAATATGACCTACAGAGGGATAAGATGCAAAATCTCTGTCTTAAGTATTTGTTCATTAGAAAGGGCTGCATGGCACAATGCATTGAGGGCACCACTTGTTCACTTGGCATGCTTCCCAAAATCGAATATTTTGACATAAACTTTGAAGATGGAGGAGTGTGGTGATTTCCTAGATGAGGAGTTAGAAGGAAGAAAATTTAAAGCTGTTATAAAATAAATGCACTTGTTTAATATTTGTAAAGAGTTTTCCCCCCAATGTTTAGAAAAGCTATTTTCTTCTCATTTTTGTTTCCCAAAATTGAATACCTTACTTTATTATTAAACGTTAACTAGTTTTCTGGCTTATTAAATTTTTCATTGGCTAAATGATTTTCCAGTGGCTCTTTTCATGTAAAGTTGGAACTTGCCTCAGGACACTCCATTCATTCATTCATTCATTCATTCAATTACTTAATGAAAGTTGTTTGTCACATGAAGTCTCATTTGCCAGGTCAAAGTAGCTAGTATTTAAGGATACAGTGATGGCCAGGAGAGAATTCCTAACTTTGAGAAGATTTTAATAATACAGTAATAGGCAAATATGTTATCAGCTATTTTTTCCCCTTGGTGTTTTGATACTGGATCATTGGACACATACCCAACTACATGAATTTAACTTTTTCTTACTATAAACTATAATCAAGAATTACAACCACTGATCTGAACATATTTTGAAAGCAATTTCACCAAAAACAAGTAGAATAAATTCAAAAGAATAAATTCAAATATTACCCAAAGTATACATAAAGAAAGAAGACAGCTTTAGAAATGCTTGATTAATGACAGCCATTTCCAAAATAAAACCTAAGTAACACAAGAAGTTGGAGGCAGAACAGAAGGAATAAAGTAACCAATGAGAATGTATTCATTATTGATGCAGAAAAAACCTGATGCAAAAAAACTTGAAATATATACTGTGCTGAAACGTTCACTTTTCTTTTCAGATGGAAAGTACAGATAAGAAACCTAAAAATTTCAGCACTTCTTGAAAAATGGCAGTCTTGGCTACAGAATAATATATGTAAATCTTCTGAGTTTACTCCATTGGATTCAAATACTTTAATAAACTTAAAGCTGACCCGTCAGGGTTTGTGCAGAAGTACTTTTTAATCAGGCCTTGAGACTAGATCGCTTCCATTTTCTTAGCAGATAAAACTCCTGGAGGTTCTCAGGAGGTAGTGGGGAGGATGCTGGTCTTGAACTTCACTGTGTTCTCATTGCTCTGTGGCTACACTTTACCACTGACAAATGAATGCTGGTCTTCCACAGAGTTCTCAACTAAAACTGCCGCTTCTCTCAAATGTGTCTCCTGTGTACAGTTACGTCACAGACTTTGAGTCTGAAGTTCTCTCTTGTCCAGCAAGAGAGCAGACACAGAATTGAATACGAGAGAGGCTAATGTCTGGGAGGAGACAAGAGCCTTGAGTAAGAGTCCTTGCTCCATATTTAGTAAGATCAAAAGGCTTACAAACTTGATAGATATGCAGAAAGAAACAATGAAACAGAGATCATTAACTCATGTTTGTGAGAGAAAGGGGATTTCGAAGATATGCGGTGTTAGGGTTTGGGTCAATACAAAACAAATATACAAAACAATACAAAACAAAATCTGGGCCCCCAACAGATGGCTGTTACAGCAGGCACCAGTCTGTGCCTGTTTATCATAACTCCCCTAAGGGATAAGACAGATAGAGCAGGTATCTCAGAGTCAACAAGGCACTTTTCTTTTGACAATTAGCTCCAGGCAATTTCACCCTGCTGCTGCCTTCTATTGTCCTGTTTACCTGTTTATCTATTCTCAGAGGCTTTCATCCTGTGGAAGCAGCTTCCCAGCTTCCTGTTCTACCCTTTTGTTCTACCCTGGAGGGCTTTGTGTTGTGGCTGTTTTCCCCACTCTAAACCTTGTTAACCCATTGGTGCAAGCTCAGTGAATTCCTAAACTTATTTGCCACTTATGGAGCTATGCTACCATCAACCCCAATCTCTCCTATCCAGGGCACTGCATGTAAGAGGTACCTTTTCCTCCTATGTAGTCCCTCACCAATACCTATGTAGTCTGCTCTCTCTTTGGGAAACTGCTTTCTGAAATAGGCCTAGAGGCTGCTTCTCATGAGACTCCAGCATAACTCCTCTTCCAACAATCTAGTCCTTTGTCAAGAGCCTAGGTCTTGGCAAACATAATCTTCAACTCTCCCCCACAGGAAGAATATCCTCAGGCCTCCTGGATCTAAGCCCTGCTGACCTTCTTTAAAGAGGAAAGAGGCAGAGTATCTCATTCTTTCTTATTTGGAAAACACAATTAAGTTCTCCTCCCGGAGGGTTATGTGACAGATATACTTAGTAAATCTAATTGCTCCCCGCTCAGTTAACACATTTTTTTTTTTGCACTAAAAGCTATAAACAAATATTAAATTCTCATCATTGGGAAGGAAGTTGAAAATCATACTATAACTTTTGGATATAGACATTAAAAACAGCAAACAAAAACAAGTACATAGTAGCAAAAAAAAAAAATAGTAAAAATGACTTTGGAATGGTTTCTTTCAGATAAATATAATTACAGAATTCAGTTTTTAAGGATGTTTCCTGGACAGAACTTTTACACAGATTATACTTTTTACGGGCTCATTTTTGCTGTTTCATTTCCAATGTCACATGATTGTACTAAGAAAGGTATGCTTTAAGTCACTAGGTGAATGACCAGGGGTTCATGTGTTGACCACTTCTCAGTAGATTCAGAATTTTTACTCTTCATTTTAAAAGGAAAATCTGTTGAAATCCAGAAAGATCACAGTCAAAAAACCAGATCATCTATTATTCTTGTTACCTTAGGAAATTGTAAGGAATAATTCTGCTGGCCTATATTGTTTTGTTCAATGGATGTGCTTTGGTTTTTTGAACAGAAAAGTGTCAAGTTGAAATGTTCTTTTTCTTTTCTTTATCATTTTTAAAGAATCACTCAATCAAGTCATGTAATTGAAAAAAATGGCACTCTTTTTATGTGAACCAAAATTTCTTCACATACCCTGGAACAAATGCTAAATTCCATTTTAATCAGGCCAGATCAGTTTACATGGAATGGATTACTATCAAAATGATCTCTAAGAGTAATAATAATTTGATTCTGTTATAAAATTTATAAGGTTGTTGCCCTGTATTGCATTGCTAAGTTTCAAACATCTTTGTACAATTATGTTATAAATCTCAGTAGAATCACAGTTAAAAAGAGGAAACTAATTTAAAAAGCAAGAATAAGTGCTACTTCGCCCATATAACTATTCTTTTTTTTTTTTTTTTTTTTTTTTTTCTTTTTTGTACTTAAACCAAAAGAAGTTCAGGAAAGAATGGCTCCCAGAGGATTCTGGTTGGCCAACATATTTTGAATTTTGAGGTGCAGATCTTTTCTAGATAAGTATAGACTTGGTTTCAAGGATACAGTTTCTATTTTTGTCTTTGCCTCTACTGGTTTTTGCAACACTTCATCCATAGTCCATTACATTTAACGATCCCCACCTCTATGAGTGGAATTCATGATTGAAGGTAAAGATAAAGAAACCAAATATTTCCTTACCCACATTTTGTCTTCTTATATAAAAATTATTTCCTAGCAATATGCTTATATATTGAGAACTATTTTAATAAATAGTTTCCACATAGTCATACTAAAAGTTGAGAATATGTTTTAAGTATGACTTTCACTGAATGACCTACATCTGTTTACAGTTTGGAATTTAACTATCCATTAATAAATGTTTTTTAAAACTATTCATTATAAATAGATGTCTTTTAAAGTCTTCAATATTAAAAATTGTAAAGGGAATGTGTTCTATGTGACTCTAGGGTTCTAGCTCCTAATCACAATAACATATATCTCCCTGAATTGACCAAGAGCCAATAGCTTGTTCAAAGAACTGTCCTGGGAGATGCTTGGGAACTCGATGCACAAGGGTGTTGCCCAGGGCAACTATGGCATGAAATTCAATAGAAATCTATCTCCTATACCACCCAACTCCCAATGTTTTTATGGAGCTAATGTCTCCTCTAGAACATTGACGAATTGTCAGTAATAGTGTTGGGCATCTGGAGACAATAATTTACACAGATGCTGATGTTCTCTTAAGAGACATTGCTAGCAATATCATTATGGAAGTTGGAGGCGGTAGTTGTGAAATTGGTATAAGAAAGGAAAACATAATGTATGCTTTGTGGCAAGTGTGGCAAAGTTGCCTTTTGAGGGCTTCTTTGGTGAAGATTCTTTATATAGAGACGTTATAGATGAGGATTCCATGAATGCTCTAAATCAAGTGGATCCAGTAATATAAAAGGTTACAATATTATAGATTTATTTGTTTCCACACATTAGGAAGATATAGTAGACACATATAATCTACTTCTACTTTGTAAATATGAGATGATCTCCCATATATAATTTTAATTTGTTAATGAACAATTTTATCATTTTCCAACTATATACATATCATCTATATAACATGGGTCTGTTTTTAGTCAATATGTCTCAGACCTTGCCACAAAGATCAGTATGCAATTGAATAATACTGGTTTCTATCCCAAGTGTGACTGATTCAATTTTAGAAACACTGTAGGTCAACCCCCTTCTAGACTAATCTTCCACTAGAATATCAGTATGTATCTGATCTGTATTATTCACCTCTACCATATCCCTAATACATACAATCACCCTAGGCACAAAGTAAACATTAATTGCCTTTTGAATAGATGAATGGGTTTCTTTTGATCTTAGATGGTCCATAGTTTACTTCAGTACAAAAAAAGGTAAGCCTTATCTCTAAAATTGTTACCTTTCACTCACAAGATCTTGTCATCCTTCCTAACTAAGCCATTTACTCCCATCATCATACTCTAGCTACATCTTCAAAACCTCAATTTACAATATTTGCTATCCATATACTACCTCTTGACCTCCAAATTTATTTCTTCCAACAATTTGTAGACATGGTAAGGGACTTCCCAATCCATTTCCCACTCCTGTTTTCCCTGTCCGTCAGGCCCCTCAGATCTTTACCCTCCAGCTCCCTACCCTCACCTTTATAGCAATTTTATATCATCTGTTCTCTGCTTCCTCACACCTTTGCAAAACCCCAACTCTCCTTAAATTCACATCTTCATTCAAAATTTTTAATGTGCTGGGAATTAAAAAACATGTAACATGTTGATTGGATATTCTTAAATTATTTATTACTCCTGGAAGTAATACATTCTCCTTACTTCTGATGTTTCTTTCCAAATGCATATAATTCAATTAGCTTATTTCCAAATCTTGCTGATTGCCTTATAGGAATTAATGAAAACCAAATGACATGACTTCAAATTAGATTCTAAGAAAGGAAAGAGGAGGGGAGGAAAAAAAATGTTACTGGCTGATTTCAATATTTCTCATAGGTAGAAATATTTTAAAAAGATCAACCCCCCCCCCAAGGAGGTGCCTAAAGATATTACATGAAGATATTAGAATAGTTGTAACTGTTTTCGATAGCAAGAAAAAGACTCCCAATTGTTCATCTCTCCCATTTGCCTTCCTATGTTTCTGAGCGTAGCCATATTATTTCCTTTGGTCCATGGGAAGTTAATAAATATAATTGAAACAGAGGTCTGAAACAGGCATTCATCATTGTACTTGTACTGTATTTCACACTGCTTTATTTTTTTTTTTCACACAAATTGAAGGTTTGTGGCAACTCTGAGTCAAACAAGCAAACAAATCTATCAACACCATTTTTCACCAGCGTTTGCTCACTTTGTTTCTGTGTGTTGCATTTTAGTCAGTCTTGTAATATTTCAAGCTTTTTCATTATTGTTGTATTTGTTATGGTGGTCTGTGATTAGTGAAATTTTGTAATTGTTTTGGGGTATAACATACCCATATAAGATGGTGAGCCTAATCCTTAAGTGTTGTGTGTGTACTGACTGCTCCACTGACAAGATGTTCCCCAGTCTCTCTCCCTCTCCTCAGTCCTCTTTAATCCCTGAGACACAAGAATATTGAAATTGGGCCAATATCCCCACAATAGTTTCTAAGTGTTCAAGTGAATGGAATAGTTGCACATCTCTCGCTTTAAGTCAAAGCTAAAAAACGATTAAGCTTAGTGAAGAAGGCATGTTGAAAGCCAAGATAAGCCTGAAACTAGGCCTCTGGTGCCAAACAGTTATGCAAGTTGTGAATGCAAAGAAAAAGTTCTTGAAGAAAATTAAAGGAGCTACTCCAGTGAACACACAAATGATAAGAAAGCAAAACAGCCTCTTGCTGATATGGAGAAAGTTTCAGTGGTCTGGATTGAAGATCAAACCAGACACAATACTCCCTTAAGCCAAAGCCTAATCCAGAGCAAGGTCCTAACTCTCTTCAGTCCTATGAAGGCTGGGAGGTGAAAAAGCTGCAGAAGAAAGATATGAAGCCAGCAGAGGTTGGTTCATGAGGTTTAAGAAAAGAAGCCATATCCATCACATAAAAGTGCAAGATGAAGAAGCAAGAGCTGATGTAGAATTTGCAGCAAGTGGTACAAAATATCTAACAAAGATAATTAATGAAAGTAGCTACACTGAATAGCAAATTTCCATTAGAGATGAAATGGCTTTCTGTTGGAAGATGATACCATCTAGGAGTTTTATTTTCATAGCTAGAGAGGAGAAGTCAATGCCTGGCTTCAAAGCTTTAAAAGACAGGCTGATTCTTATTAGAAGCTAATGCAGTTGGTGACTTTAAGTTGAAGCCAGGGTTTACTTACCATTCTGAAAGTCCTAGAGCCCTTAAAAATTATGCAAAATGTACCATGTCTGCATTCTGTCAATGGAACACTTCTAAGTATTAACTTTCAAATCTTGTTATTTAAGAAATACAGTTTGTAAGGTTATAGCTGCCAGTGATTCTTCTGATGGATCAGGGCAAAGTAAACAGAAAAATGTATGGAAAGTATTTCAGGTGCCAGTAAGATCACTCATGATTCATGGGAGGAGGTCAAAATACCTTCATAGGAGTTTGGAAGAAGTTGCTTCCAATCCTCATGGATGACTTTGAAGGGTTCAAGACTTTAGTGAAGGGAGTAACTGCAGATGTGGTTGAAATAGTAAAAACAAAACAAAATAAAACAAAAACAAAAACAAAAAGAATAAGAATTAGAGGTGGAGCCTGAAGATGTGACAGACTTGCTGCAATCTCATGATAAAAATTGAACAGATAAGGAGTTGCTTCTTGTGGACGAGCAAAGGAATGTTTTCCTGAGATAGAATCTGCCCCGGTGAAGATGCTGCAAAGATTGTTGAAATGGCAAAGGTCTACAATATTACATAAACTTGGTTGATCAAGCAGCAGCAGAGTTTTAGAGGCTTGAGTACAATTTTGAAGTTCAGCTGTGGGCAAAATAATATCAAATAGCATCACATGTCACAAAGAAATCATTTGTGAAAGAAAGTCAATAGATACGGTGAACTTCATCCTTGTCTTATTTTAAGAAATTACCAAAAAAAAAAAAAAAAAAAAAAAATTAAAAAAAAAAAAAAAAAAAAGAAATTACCTCAGCTGCCCCGGTCTTCATCCACCACCCTGGTCAGTCAGCGGCCATCAGTATCAAGGCAAAACCTTCCACCAGCAAAAAGATTACAACTTGCTTAGGGCTCAGATGGTGGTTAGCAATTTTTAACAATAAAGCATTTTTCAATTAAAGTGTCTACATTGTTTTTATAGACATGATGCTATTGCCTACTTAATAGACAATAGCATAGTGTAAACATAACTTTCATATGCACTGGGAAATGAAAATATTCATTTGACTCACTTTATTGCAATATCTGCTTTGTCGCAGTGGCCTGGAACCCAACCCGCAACAGCTCCTAGGTATGCTTATGTTTGTCTATTGCTTCTTAGGTTCTTGTAACTCTGCTTTTGCAGTATGATTTCTGGTCTCACCTGTGGGAGGAATGTAAGACACAGAAAGAACAGAACTAAGTTATGCCAGCTAAAAGCCAGCATAGCCCCAGAGGTGCAAGCAGGTTTAGTTTCAATGGGAAAAACCACCCAACTGAAATCACTGACTCAGACACGAACAAAATGAGTTGATGTTCTTTGTTTTAAACACTGATTCTGGGGGTGCCTGGGTGGCTCAGTCAGTTAAGCATCTGACTCTGGCTCAGGTCATGATCTCGTGATTCGTGTGTTCAAACCCTACGTTGGGCTCTTAGCTGACAGCTTGGAGCCTGGAGCCTGCTTTGAATTCTGTGTCTCTCTCTCTCTGCCCTTTCCCCTGCTTGTTCTCTATCTCTCAAAAATAAATGAGTAAACAATAAAAAGATAAATAAACATTGATTTTGGAGTAATTTTTTCTAACCCAGCACAAAATTGGCGGAAATACAACCAATACTATTTTTATAAACATAAAAAAAAAAATGCAAACCTTTACTAATGCCAAAAGGTACTGATGCACACTCACAGAAAGAAAAATATATATAAAACCACCTCCGAAATAAAAATCTGTATGGGTGTATACAACATAATATTACATAAGAGAACTGAAACCTAAGTTCTTATTCATACTGACAGTTGTGTAACAGCTTAAAGTACCCAATGAGAGAGAGAGAGAGAGAAAAAAAAAATCCAAATTGCCTAACAAAGTAAAATGCAGTACTCTGTGCTACACTCACAAGATAGACCAAAAACAAATATTCTGAAGGGGTTGAAAATAAAGAATGAACAATGTTGTACTAGGCAACTGTGAACAAGAAAGCAGATTGATAACTGAGAGGTAGAATTTAGACCAAAAAAACCTTGAAAGGGGAACAAAAAAAGGACAATCGATAAGGTCATAGGTAACATTCAAAATGAAGATATAACATATCTAAATATTTGTGAATCCAGTATTCCAGCATTACTTTTAACACAAGCCAACGTAAGTTTGTGAGAAAACAGCAATAAAAATAAATCTAAATATTGGTTCTTTAGAAACATTTTTTTTTAAAGAAGGATATTGAAAAACAGCTAACTCAATTAGAAAGTGATAGTGCTGAGGGGAATTGGGTAGAGGTGGAGAACCAAGTTAGTAATAACGAAGATAAAATAATCATCAAAATACAGGAATTTTAAGAGATTTAGTGTGCACACTTTTATGCAAATTAATTTTAAAAAACTGTTTTTCTCTCTCACAAAAGAGAGGGAGATAGAGAGAGAGAGCCTGCATAGATCAGTTACCAGTGAAGAAATAATGTAAGTAATAGAAAAGATTAGGTGTTTATTTATTTTAGTTGCTGACTGAAGTATTCTTTGTAGGTCACTAGGGTTAAATTTGTTCATAGTTGTTCAAATAGTCTGCAACTTGTTAATACTTTTAAAAATAAGTTTTTTTAAAGTTTATTTTTATTTCAAGAGAGAAAGAGAGAGCAAGTGGGGGAGGGGAGAGAGAGGGAGACAGAATCCCAAGCAGGCTCTGAGCTGTCAGTGTTGAGCCTGATACGGGGTTTGAACTCCTTAAAGCCTGAAATCATGACCCAAGTCAAAATCAAGAGTTGGACGCTTAACTGACTAAGCTACACAGGCACCCGAATACCTTTAGGAATAAGTTGGGGCTCTTCTATTTCTCCTTTAAATCTGTGATATGCACTATGTATGTTTTGAAGCTCTGTTGTATAAACACTAATTTTGAATTTTTGTATCTTTCCATAGAATTGACTCTTTTATCATTTTGAACTGTCTCTTTTTCACTAGTAGGACCCCTTGTATTAAGTCTTCTTTGCCTAATATTCATAAACATATAATAGCTATCTTCTAGTATGCTATTGTATAATAGCTACATATAGTATGTATGCATACTATAGATTGTTTTATTCTTTTGACCATTTGTGTATGCTTATATTTCACGTGCTATCCCTAGCAAGCAACATAAATGTTGTGTTGATATTTTATCCAGTTAAACAAACGTTGACTTTTAATTGAATTTTAATGAATTTATAAGTATTGCCATTTTTTATATATTTGTGTTAAACGGCACATGTTGCTATTTGTGCCATGTGTTCTTCCTTTCTTTTTCTTTTCATGCATTTTTAGATTATTCAAGTTTTGAAAATTTTATACTGAATTTTTATTTTATTTATTTATTTATTTTTTTAACGTTTATTTATTTTTTTTTAATTTTTTTTCAACGTTTATTTATTTTTGAGACAGAGAGAGACAGAGCATGAATGGGGGAGGGTCAGAGAGAGAGGGAGACACAGAATCTGAAGCAGGCTCCAGGCTCCAAGCTGTCAGCACAGAGCCCGAAGCAGGGCTGTAACTCACGGACCACGAGATCCTGACCTGAGCCGAAGTCGGCTGCTTAACCTACTGAGCCACCCAGGCGCCCCCTGAATTTTTAGCTGCATATTCTTATACAGGTCTTTTAGTGTTTTTCTAAAATGGCAATGCATGGCCTTGATTTCTGTTATTATTATTTTTTAAATTTATTCATGATTAAAAATAGTGAATATAGCTCCATGTGTTCCAGCTAAACTTCAGGCAAAAAGAAGAGAAAGGGTCATACTAACCTCTCTATTTTTTGGGGGGCTTTATTGAAAAATATTTGGTGTACAATAAATGTCACTTATTTAAAGCATACAATTTGGTAAGCCTTTAAATTTTTTTAAAGAGTTTTGTTCTCATCTTTTATTTTTTGAGAGAGAGACACAGAGAGAGAGAGAGAGAGAGTGACTGTGAGTTGAGGTGAGAGGCAGAGGGAAAGAGAGAGAATCTTAAGCAGGCTCCACACTCAGTGCAGAGCCCGACCAGGGCTTGGTCCCACAGCCCTGAGGCAAAATCAAGAGTTGGATGCTCAACTGACTGACCCACCCAAATGTCCCAGTAAGTTTTTATTTGTGTATACATGTATCCATGAAACTACTACCACAATCTAGATAGTGAACATACTCACCATCCCTCAAATTCCCTCTTGCACCTTTGTAATCTTTTCTTCTTGTTCATCCACCAATACCCAGATATTCACTGATCTCTGATCTTTCTAACACTGTAGATGAGTTTACATTTTCAGAATTGTGTATAAACAAAAATATGCAGTGTTTTTTTGGACTGGCTCCTTCATTCTGAATATTAGTATTTAGAAAATTCTAAGTTGTGGGACGCCTGGGTGGCTCAGTCGGTTAAGCGTCTGATTTTGGCTCAGGTCATGATTTCACGGTTTGTGAGTTTGAGCCCCACATTGGGCTCTGTGTTGACACTCAGAGCCTGGAGCCTGCTTCAGATTCTGTGTCTCCCTCTTTCTCTCTCCCTTCCTCTCTCTCTCTCTTTCTCTGTCTCTCTCTCTCTCACTCAAAAATAAATAAACATTAAAAAACTTAAAAAAAAGGAAATTCTAAGTTGTTTCTCATTCAATAAATAGTTCATTCCTCTTTATTGCTGAATAGTATGCTACTGCATCACATACCACAATTTACCCATTCATCTAGGGGTAGACACTTGGGTTATTTCTAGTTTTTGGTTATTACCTATTAAGCCTCTAGAAACATTCAGGTACAAATCTTTATATGGACATATTCTTGTATTTATCTTTGGCAAATACTTAGGAATGGAATGGTTAATCATATAGTAAATGTATGTTTAATGGTTTTATATGAAGTTTAAAAACACACAAAACTAATCTATGACAGAAGTGAGAAGAACAGCTAATTTGGGAGTGTCTTAATTGGAAAAGACCAGAAGGAACCTGCTTAGATGCTGGATATGCTTGTATCTTGATCTGGATGGTGTTTAAATAATTAATACTTGTATAAATATAAAATTTAAAATTCATCAATCTGTATATTTAAGATTTGTGCACCTTACTACAAGTTATACATCAATTAAAAACAGTAATAATAAAAACAGTCAAAAATATTTATGAGATGGTTAGGGAAATTTGAACATACACAGGATGTTTAATGGTATTAGTGAATAATAAATAATAACTTAGATGTAATAAGAGTATTTGTGATTTTATATAAAGCATCACATCCATATGTTTTAGAGATGCATGTTGAAGTACTGATGAAAAGATACAATTTTTGAGATTCATTGGAAATAAATCCGTAGGTATTGGCATGACTCAAACAAGATTGGACATATTTGATAATAGTTGAATCTGGATGATGAGCATATTGGATTAATTATATTATTCTCTCTACTTATTTATATATACATTTTTAATAATAAACATGTGTTTTTAAGGGATTGTTTAGTTCAGATTGCCATACTCATAATACTAACTTCTGGGCTTTTCCCCAAAATGGCTTGGTATAATCTCCCCACCTTCCATGCTGTGCCTCTATCGCTAATAGCAGTAACAGCTATTATTTATTGACTGTTAACAATCACCAAGCTCTGAAATAATTGTTATGTGTGTGTGTCTGTGTGTGTGTGTGTATGAAAGCAAAATAAACAAATTGATAAATAAATGAATTAAATTCTTTCTCTCTTTTTTTAAAGGTTTTTTTTCATGTCTATTTATTTATTTTGTGAGAGGAAGAAAGAGTGCAGGGGAGGAGCACAGAGAGAGGGAGAGAGAATCCCAAGCAGGTTCCACACTGTCAGCACAAAGCCCATGTGGGGCTCTATCTCTAGAACTGTGAGATCACGACTTGAGCCGAAATCAGGAGTTGGATGCTTAGCTGACTGAGCCACCAAGGCACCCCAAATTTTTTCTCTTTAATCTGCTAAAAGAAGCCAGCCTTTGATTTTTTTGTCTTGAATCTTGAGAGGGTGGAAATGATAAGATCGAGAAAAATTATTAAAAGCATCCACAAGCAATTTGATTGATTTCATTGTCCAAGTTAGAGTTTACCCTCAGAAAAGATTGGAAAAGGTGAGAGAGGTAGGAAGAACCAGAGCCAGCAGCAGCCAGTGGTTTCTAGGCAGAAAATTGTACAGTCTGGGAGAGAAATGGAGAGCTGGGGCCAACCAGCTTGTTAGGCTACATGAGAAGCACTGGGGAAAATGTTTCAAAAGAATTTTGTCCTGTGCCTTGAATAAAACCTCCTCTTAGCTTTGTTTTACCCTACAATCAAATTTTAAATTTTCTTTAAAAACAAAACCAGTAGCAATCAACTACATATTATACTTACTTTTTTATATTTCTGAACAAGTATATTAAAGTCTGAGAAGACCTGATAAAGCAACACTCAATTTTTTTTAAGCCAGAGATTCCAGAATTATTTGGCCACCCCTCTCTTCACACAAGCCCTCATTTTTTGGCCTCTGTGATCATCATCTTCTAAGCCTATTTTTTGGAACACTTTTTGGAAGTGCTTCCTCAGATTTACAATCAAATTAATGTGTGCTTTGGTTCAAAAACCTCTCTTCTTCTTATTGCCAAGGTTCTGTCTGTTCTTCACCTCTCTTGATCTGCACCTCAGCCTGTGACCTTCCAAATTTTGCTTATAGGTCAATCTTTCCTCTGATATCATTTTTTTTTTTTTTCAGAACAACTCAGCAAAGTAAATTTCTGGGTTATTGTTGGACAATATTGTTTCACACATCAAACAGGCCAATTAATTAAATAAATAATTAAACAGCAACTTCATAGACAAAAAAAAAAAAAAAAAGAAATATTTTATCATTGGCTTTTTTAACCATGTCATACAAACCGCCTAATTATAGTACAGCTAAGTACATACACAAAAAACTTTACTGGAATGCTTGGAATATATTGGGTTGTTTTGAGGGGTACCAGGGTATCTCCATTAGTTAAGTATTGGACTCCTGATTTTGGCTCAGGTCATGATCTTGTGGTATGTGAGATAGAGCCCCAAGTTAGGCTCTGTACTGACAGCACGAAGCCTGCTTGGGATTCTCTGTCTGCCCCGCCCCTTCTCTCTCTCTCTCTCAAAATAAATAAACTTTCTTAAAAAATTCTTCTTTTTCAAAGAAATTGTTTTGTTGTTTTTACTTTTTTTCTTTTTTTAAATGTTGTTTTGTTTGTTTGTTTTTTCCCCTTCTTCTCTTCTTTGAGATTATAATGAACATGGCCATACCACAAGTCAAGTCAGAAGTAGGACAGAGAACTGGGAAGGCTGCTTTGGTCATCCGAGATCATTAAAAATGGCTGACCCCATTTGTACAAAAATACAAATAAAATAACAATAAAAACAAATTTTCCTTTTGAAAATTTAAGAAAAAAAGCAGGGCCTTGGAAGTTTTGATTGTTTTCCTCCCCTGGTGCAAACTTTCCTTGCAGCTTTGGTTGGTGGAAAGCCTGTGTCAAGGGGGCGCTGTGCGCTTTGGGCTGGGGTCCCAACTCTCCACTGGAAAGCGACCACATTTAGATTCTGAGACAGGAAGTGGAGGGTGAATAGTTCAAGGAGTCCTTTCGTTGTTAAGTTTAACTTTTCCTTTTCACTGTCTAGTCATCCTCAGGGGTCTTCTGTTTCTTGGCAGCGACCTCATCATCCTCATCATCTTCAGATGTCTGGGTGCCCCTAGCTGCCTCAGCCTCTTCCTCTTCATTTCCATCCTCTTCCTCACCATCACCCTCCTCCTCCTCTTCCTCCCCCACCACCTTCTTCCTCTTCTTCATGTACCTCATTGTTGGCTTCCTGCTTATTTTCCTCATTACCATTCCTGCTAGCAGGTTCATCTCTTCTATTCTGTGCTTCCTGAACGACTCCCTTCCTCTCCTTTAACTCTTTTTCCTCCCTGCACTGCGCATGTGGGCGTCCACACAATCAGACCTCTAGCTGCAGGGGCAGTCCCGCATTGCTCCAGTAACTGACAGGACACCTGTCCTCCCCGTTCCCCAGGTCGGACGCAAACTCCTCTGGTATATTTTCATATTTTCAGTCATATTTTGAAATTTTGCTGTCAGTACATACTCCAACTGGATTATCTTTCTGGAGAGTTCCCATTCTGATATCCTAGGGCTTTTCGGTTTTGTGGAAAAGTGTTGCTTCATAGAAGACAAGTGAAGCTGGAGGAGAATGTTCTCTGGGAGTAACATTTCTAAGGGAGAATGGGAAGACTTCTTCTTTTAATAGAATAAAAAAATATGCTACTACATCTATATTTATAGCCCAATTAATCGTGGGTGTGCCCTGCGCTAATTCACTTTGAAAATTACGGTACTGTGTCATCCAAGAAGTTGGAATAACACTTTGAGGGCTTTATGGCCACAGCTCATATAGACAGATGACTTTATCACAATATTTGGTGGCAAAGGTTGATAGTCACAGGAACCATGCATATCCTTTCATAGTTTAGGGTGACTGGTGTTCTGCAAGCTGAAATTACCTGGATATTTTAGTTAGGTCCTTTTTTTTACAAGACTCTATGGAAAGATATAATGGGAAGAATACATACAGTGAACATATTTTTCTAAATTGGAAAAGGCCAGCAAACTGCCCCTAAAGAATCCTTTAACAACAACAAAATGGAGAAAAACATGTTGGTACTACAAAAATCCATCCATTTATACTTTTTTTGCTACATTGTGTTAGTATTCATATTTTTGTACATGGTGTTGCATTTTCCTAACTGAACCATAATGGCCCAAGAACAGGAACCATATCTGATATGGCTTTGCATCCACTGAATTACCCAAGTCAAGGAACAGTAAATCTTGAAATACATAATTAATGACCTGAAGAATGAAGATGAGTTTCTAAAGTGAAGACACATCAACTGACTTAATATGTACCTAATGGCCAGAGAATCTTAAGACACATATCAGGCAAAAATGTGTACTAAGGAGAATCTGATCAAGATCCTAAAAGATGGGAAAGTGAAAAAGCAGTTTAAAAAGAAGCCTTTGGATGTGAACCAAAAAAAAAGGAAGAATAGTGAGTCCAGTAAAAATAATTTAAGTGGAGTTGAGAAATATAAAATATATGTTCATGTTTGGGACCAGGATGACATATGAGGGAGAAAATAGATGATTATTCAAGATTTTATGTAAGAAAAAGAAAAAAAAAACAATAGGGATAATAAAATGAGACTATTTAAAAGGATATAGAGAAGTTAAGCATGTCAACAGAATCTGAATTCTTGGTGCTTAGTGAGAGAGGAGAGAAAACTGAAGAGAAGAATTTGAAGTTAGCATAAGGACCACTTTGATCATTAGAGATATGGATAAAATTCAGAGTTTACTGAAGCTTAAATTTAATTGCAGGTACTCTATCTTTCTCTGAGATTTGATAAGGAGAAAGGGATAGATATCATTTGGAGTAGAAATTTGAGATGTTTGGTCATCCTAATAAACTTTAATGTAAAAACAACATTGACAATCACATTGTATTTTGAGGTAATTAAAACCAGGCATTCCCACAAAATTGTTTTTCCATTATCCTATTATATTATTGACTTTTCCCTTAACTTAGCTTGAAATTCCTAACATTAGAGTCATTTCTTCAAATTAGACCAAAAAAAACCAAAAAACGAAAAAACTAGAGAAATATTTTGAAGGCATAATTTAAAAGGCACCTAATTTAGAAGGGCACAATACTACGTTTCTGAATTTTCTCCAAACATATTTATGCAAGATATCCTTTATTTTATCTGATAATATTTATATGCTAATCACTCTTCTTTTTCCAAAGATAATTTATTTTGGATGAGGTTGATGGTGAAATCCAAAATGAAAGTAGAATAAGAAGAGATGTGAGTTGAGATCATTGAGTTATTGACAAATTAAGCGTGGCTGAACCAGAGATACCATTAGAATTGAATACAAGATGATGGTATAAGAAGAAAATCCCTATTAGGTACAGTGAAAGTCATCTTGACAAGCTTGTATCATAAACAGTTTAATTTTACATTTAT
Source organism: Leopardus geoffroyi (assembly GCF_018350155.1). Taxonomy (NCBI): domain Eukaryota; kingdom Metazoa; phylum Chordata; class Mammalia; order Carnivora; family Felidae; genus Leopardus; species Leopardus geoffroyi. The sequence goes on along the minus strand of NC_059327.1, from coordinate 98,951,413 downwards.
ACGGCATATTCTGGGAATGGTGCTGGATAAGCCTTTTCCTTGCCATCAAACAGCAGAGCTTGGTGACACCACAGCATTTCTGTACTAAACCTAAGCTAAGAGTCTGCCCATTCTTCTCTCTTCTAAAATAGTACATTTGTGCCTGAACAGAGTGGAAGTTATCTGAGAAATTTTAGGAAGCAATGCAAAGTAAAGGGAAAAATAATCAACAATTTTAGAAAACATTTCAGAATTACATATTCTAGTATCATTTGTATTTTTCATATTTATACTAGAAATTTCTTCTTACACAATATTTTATCATTCTAGTAAGATCACTTTGGTATACTCATTTACTAATAGTTGCTTGAGGTATTAAAATACTACTTTGATAAGTTTCTGTATTGCAAATTAATGAAAACATTAATATTTCTGGTTAACACAAAAGTTTGGAGAGACATTTGTTATAAAAGTTGGCTGATTAGTCTTTAGATAATTTTATAGAATTAGTCGTTGGATACTTTATAACGATCATGATAAAACAGTTTACTTAGTAATTTATTTCTTATAGGACGTCCACAAAAGTTTAATAAATGTTAACAATTATGAATTTGTATTTTTTTCATTAGTGAGATTCTAAACCTCTCTATTGGATATTGATAAAGCATAAGACTTACAATATTAAGGAAGCTATTGTCAATAACTAGTTCGTTCTAAATAATTATTGCAAGTAAATAAGGTATTTAGCTTTAGGGGGATATTTGTCAAATTTTAAATTATATTATAGACACTTTTTTTTTTCTTTCAGAGACAGAGTACCAGTGTGGTAGGGGCAGAGGAAGAGGGAGAGGAAGAATCTTAAACAGGCTTCATGTCCACTGCAGAGCCCAATACGGGGCTCAGTCTCAACAGCCATGAGATAATGACCTGAGCCCAAATCAAGAGTTGGCCGTTTAAACTACTGAGCCACCCAGGCACCCCTAGTTATATGTTGTTGTTGTTTTTTTTTTAATTCTAATATGTGGTACTTGAATTTGAAATATATCACTTGATCCAAAGATTAACATTTCTTCCAACTTAAGTGAAACAGAGACTTGAGAAACAGACACATGAATGTATGGATATCTTGCTTATTTGCTTGTTGCTTCACCTCTGCCCTGTGGTCTTCTCACTGTGGGCCTTAGTCTCCCACCCAACTCCTTAACATTAACCTTAGTGGCTAGACCCCTCCTTCCAGGCCTCACACAAGAGTTCAGCATTTAGCTTTACTTCTACTCTTGGTACGCTGCCTTGTACATTCAGCTAACCAGTGGACATCTTCATCTTTTTTAAAATTTCTTTTCATTTTTTTTTTTTAATTTACCTCCAAATTAGTTAGCATATAGTGCAATAATGATTTCAGGAGTAGATTATGCCCTTACCCATTTAGCCCATTCCCCCTCCCACACCCCCTCCAGTAACCCTCTGTTTGTTCTCCCTATTTGTGAGTGTCTTATGCTTTGTCCCCCTCCCTGTTTTTATATTATTTTTTCCCTTCCCTTATGTTCATCTGTTTTGTCTCTTAAAGTCCTGATATGAGTGATGTCATATGATATTTGTCTTTTGCTGACTAATTTCATTTAGCATAATACCCTCTAGTTCCATCCACGTAGTTGCAAATGACAAGATTTCATTCTTTTTGATTGCCAAGTAATACTCCGTTGTATATATATACCACATCTTCTTTATCCATTCATCCATCGAAGGACGTTTGGGCTCTTTCCATACTTTGGCTATTGTTGATAGTGCTGCTATAAACATGGGGGTGCATGTGTTCCTTCAAAACAGCACAACTGTATCCCTTGGATAAATACCTAGTAGTGTAATTGCTGGGTCATAGGGTAGTTTTAGTTTTGTTTTTAGAGGAATCTCCATACTGTTTTCCAGAGTGGCTGCACCAGCTTGCGTTTCCACCAGCAGTACAAAAGAGATCCTCTTTCTCTGCATCCTCGCCAACATCTGTTGTTGCCTAAGTTGTTAATGTTAGCCATTCTCACAGGTGTAAGGTGGTATCTCATGGTGGTTTTGATTTGTATTTCCCTGATGATGAATGATGTTGAGCATTTTTTCATGTGTCGGTTGGCCATCTGGATGTCTTCTTTGGAGAAGTGTCTATTCATGTCTTTTGCCCATTTCTTCACTGGATTGTTTTTTGGGTGTTGAGTTTGATAAATTCTTTATAGATTTTGCTTACTAACCCTTTATCTGATACGTCATTTGCAAATATCTTCTTCCATTCTGTCAGTTGCCTTTTAGTTTTACTGATTGTTTCCTTGGACATCTTCATTTTTAAAGTGACCACAAATAAAATGTCTAAAATTCAACTGATTTTCTTCCTCCTGGAAACACAAATCAGTCTTGCCACTGCTTAAATTTCTAAAATAATAATAATAATAATAGTAATAATAATAATAAAATATAAATTTAAAAATCCAATATGTACTTTTAAATCTTTCTCCTTTGCACAGATAACTTTGGAAATAGCACTCATGTGCAAATAAAGGTGAGTAACTATGGCCTAGCATGAGATGGGAAGGAAATGAAAGCCTACTCTCAAGAAGGATGAGATTGTATTGGATGGTCTACCTGGGGAAAGGAAGGAATACCACAGTTTTCAGGCAAATATTACAACTACAGCTTTGTTTTTAAAAGAACAACAACTGAATCCATAAAAAGTTGCTAAAGGCACAGTTTCCACACACACACACACACACACACATATATATATATATATATATATATATATATATATATATATATATAATTCCTCCAGGGAAGGAGATTCTAAATAAGTAGCCAAAAGTTAACAAAATACTATATTTCTATTTTCATAGTATTTTGTGTCAGGAAAGTCCCAGACTGTCACAATTAAGGATTATCTACTTTTTAAATTGTCATTTAAGAGCAAAGAAATGCCTTTTGTGGGTTCTTGGTTTTGAGAAGATATCTTATAACCAATCCTTCTTCAGAAACACCCTCAGATCCTGAGCCATGTAAATGTTTTAACAGAGTATCCTTTCAAAATAAAGATACAAATATTTATAGCTCATTCCAACATAGACACCCAGATGACAAATAGAACTGCATAGCTGTATCTGATTTGAGGAGGCATTTTTCATCCAATGCAAGGATATAAGCACATGAACTATTTTGCTTTCAAGAAAACTCAAAATAATTTCCCTGTATTAAAAAATATCTATAGTTGATCTTGCAAAGTAACACAAACTCTACTACCTAATTACTGAATATTTTCCTTGTCAATCCTGTGTGAAATCATGCAAAGATTTGTAGATCCTTTTATCCAAAGTCTAGAAATGCCAGCAGTGTCCAAATAATCTAAGAGTTTATTTTAAATGCAGAATCTCAGGTCCCAAATGGAAGAGTCTGAATTAGAATTTGCATTTTAACAAGATCCTCTAGTGATCTCAATGAACTTTAAGTGTGAGAAGCCATGGTGTAGATCATACTGATAGCAACGACAACAACAAAACATCTGGTTGGGGTAATTAAAAAAAAATTGGTTAGGTAAGTGGATTTTAAACACAATTGCTGGAAAAGAGTCATTTCTTTAAGATGCGTCATTTAATTCTGGCTTAAGTGTTGCTACTTAACTGCTTTCTCAATTTTACCATACTATGTAGCTTGGAAAATTGTTCCTATATTATTTGGCTTTCAATTTTTTTCATATTTGGGGTTGGAAAAATTATCCCAAAATTATCTTTCAAGCATTTTTTTGCACTACATTGTGCTGAAGTTTTATAATAAAAGAACTGTAAAGAACATTCAGAATCTTATATAAAAGTGGTCTCAAATTTATTATTATCCTTCAATAATTGTGTAAGTCAGTTGCATGACCAGATCATGTGGAAAGGCACTAACTGGGAGAAATATGGCTTCTCACCTCCTTTATATTTTTATTATGTTCTGTCTGACCCTCACCCTACAGCCTCCACCCTGATGGATATATATAATTCCACACACAAAAAAAGATGAAATATTGTTGTCCTTTGTTAACACATTTTTTTCTAGTCACAGAAGTGGAGTCACACATGGGTGGGAGACCAAATAAATGTTCGCTTTAAACCTTTTTCCTAGCCTCAATGCACAGTACAGCAATTTCCCACTCTTTGATCAATTCTGTGTAATCCCAAGAAAAAATTGCTTTCTCAGCTTTGGATATCCTGACTCTAAAATCTCTCCAGTCTCTTGCCAGATCTAAACTGGAGTCGGTTTTGAGTGTGAGTGACATGAGTGAGAGGTGACTAATCTCTGCCACCCATCATTTTGAAGGTTGCAAAATTAACACACTTTCTCTTTGTCAGTGTCGATGGAAAGAATGAGAAAGTCACAGAAATATACGTTAGTACACTATAAAGTTTGTTAATTATGCTCGCCTCTCGTTTCTATTTGTAAAGACATTTGATCGCCATTTCTGTTCAAAGCAGCCCAGTTTTCATTAGTGAGTTTTGCAGCTGCTTGGAGTTTCTGGCAGGCAACACTGCTTAAGACTGTGTAAGTCTAAAATGTTTTCCCTAACGTTTCAGTTCATATTGAAAACAGACACACACTCTTGAATGTTTAAAGCAGAATTGTTTCTGGTCAAATTTTAGGTGTCAACACAAAATACTGCAGAAGAAATTACATCTTAGTTTTTTTTTTTTTTTTTTTTGAAGATTTTGAAAATCAAGAGAAAAAAAAATAGAGAAAGAAAGACATGGGAAAAAAAAATAAGCAGAAGAGAAGAAAGAAAAGAAAACCCAGTACATATTTTAAGCTAAGTTTGCATGGATCAATTTTAAGGAAATAGTAATCCATTGCATTTTCCCAAGAAAGTTAATAGAACATTTAAAAAGCTTTGCTTCTCAGAATATGAAACAAAAACTTGTGTAGAGACAAGTTAATCCTTACGTATCATAATCTACTCTCTAGTGTTGAAGTGATTACTCAAAAAATATCATTTTAATTACTTTCTTTCCCAGGAAAAGTGGAGTGGATTGACAAATAAGCACAGCAAAAGAAATTGATCTTGAAACTATGTCACTATTCCTTATATTACTGTATATAAATAAATTATGATGGAAACTAATTATGATTAGTTTTTAGACTACTTTTAAGATGTTAAGAGAGTGATGTTTTCAGAGGAAGTTATATTCATATACATCATACTTCTTAACAAAATTACTTTGGCAGAAAGGATTCATTCACTAATTGTTTAAACGTCTGGAAGCATGTATTCATGGAACAATAGAACAGAGGAATCTTTTACAAACAGGAAAAAATTGTTACTGAAGACACATACAATTTCTAAACATTTTGTACTTGAAATTTTCTTGCTCTATTCTCAAAATAATCTGTGTGGGTAGAGTTTGTTAATAAGATACTTCATAGTAAAATAATCCCTTTGAAAGACTGTAACATTCCAAACCATGTAGAAAGAGTGTCTCTCATCCGTAACAGAAAACATAGAATAAAAAAAAAAAAAATACAGAATCCTCTTTAAATAGGCACTTGGTCTTTGTAAGTCACAGTTAATCCTTCCTTTTGTTTTGAAAATTTTCTCCTTCTAATTCTGTCTTAATAGAATAATGTAGTAGGCAATTGACAATACACATTTTTTCTTATTTTTAATAACTATAAAGCAACAATTTACTTTTTATGAAAATGTGATGCATATGAAATGAGAAGGCAAATGAAGAACTGAGATGGTATAGTATAGGTGATACCCAGGTAAGCACATGAAAATGGTCAACCTTACATTTGAGGAGTGTGAAGATGATGGAAGATTTTGATTATCACTAAAGAGTCATGGTCATATGTATATTGAGGTTCCAGGGCTTAACTGGTGGGGGAGGGACAAGCTGATCAGTAACAACATATAAAGCTAGGGTCATGAAAAACGTCATACCTAAAAAATAAAATAAAATAAAAAGTCACACCGTCCGTAAAAGGGGAGCTTTCTAGGAAAGTTTTTTTTTTTTTTTTTTTTTTTTTTTTGGCTAAAATGAAACCAAAAGAAACCCTAACATTCTCTGTTGTGCTTTGAGGAGAAAACTTGGTCATCATCATCTTGTCATCATCACTTAATCACCATGCTCCAAATTTTGTCGCCATAGGCCTGCTCCCAGATGGATCAGGAACATTAATTTATATTATCCATCCCCACCTCACCACCACCCCTGGAGGGAATCCAAAAAAAGAAGTAACATTGAAGTGTTTAGTTTTGCAGTGGCCCTTGATGCTAGAAAGAAACAAATCAAAAACTTCCCTGAGGAAGGTATGCTCCATCGTAGCACTTTGGGATTGCCATGAATTGAGTTCTGAATGGTTAATACTTAGTTCAATTACATGTGAACAAAATATTATATATAAAACAAAACATAATAGGCCATCATGAGAGAAAGTCAATAGGAAAAAGAAGGAATTTACTTAAACCATCCTTAGGGGAAAATGGAATTATTAGATGTAAATATAGTAGATCTACATGTGGCAGTTTAAAGAGACAAAAGATGAAGTCAGCAAGTACTATAAAGTGACAACCAAAATAAACAGGCACAGAAGAAAATTAGTCAGAGAGAACTTCTAGGAAAAAAAGAAAATCCAGCAAAGAATGGGGAAAAAAAAATTCAGATAGGGAAACTTAAGGACTCTTATTATAAAAGTCTGCTTTTTCCTCCTTTTCCTGCTTCCATTCTTCCTAAAACCAGCACCAAACTTTACACATGCCCAGAATGCAAATAGTATATATCCTCCTTAGAAGGAACAGGTGGGGCACCTGGGTGGTGCAGTCTGTTGAGAGTCTGACTTTGGCTCAGGTCATGATCTTGTTTTGAGTTAGAGCCGGGCATCAGGCTCTGTGCTGACAGCTCAGAGCCTGGAGCCTGCTTCAGATTCTGTCTGTGTCACCCTCTCTCTCTCTCCCACCCCCCCACCCACCCACTGGCACTCTGTCTCTCTCTGTCTCTCTGCTTCTCTTTCAAAAATAAATAAACATTAAAAAAATTTTTTAAGAGAGAAGGAACAAGGAGTTAATGATTTCTTTAGAATAGATAACATCTAGGGAAGGACCAGGTGAGAAAGACTGGACAAAGCCATCATAAGCGTATTCCAGACCACCAATCCTAGACATCTTGACTCCAAGACCTCCCTGGCTCCAAGGAATAACACCTGGGCCCTTGTCTTTGTTCTACTGGTTCCCAGATGCCTGAGAGGACACATGTATCAGACTGCAATCCTCAATAAAAACACCAGACTCCTACCAAAGATGAGACTCTATCTCCCTTCCTTTCTGAGTCTTTAGACACCCTGTCTGTACCTGCACTCTCTCTGTACCTTCAGTAAACTCTGCTTTCATCTCCTGCTGGCTCACATTTTATTTCCATCCTGCGCACAGCCAGCGAATCTTGGCTTGTTGGGAGGTCCTCTGTTTGGGTCCTCGGACCCAGCCTGCCTGCATCAAAATGATATACAGCTGAAGAGAGAATCAATAACCTAGAAATTAAAGCTGAAAAGATTCCCCAGGATTCAGCACAGAAAACTAAGGAAACAGGAAACATAAAAGAGATATTGAGACATGTAATAAAGAATGATCAAGTCTACTCTGACACGTGATATAATTAGAACTGAATATTTGGTCTTTGTTCTTGGCTCCTGGCAGGAGCTCCTAAAGCCTTTGTAATTCCCTAAGTAATAGGGGTGATAAGAACATCCTTGGTTATAACATTTGGTCCCAGCCCTTGATGTAAAAGTTTTAAAGACCCTTGAAATCTTTGAGTGAGGAGTGTCTTTTTGTATGCTAATGAGATGACTGGTGGCTGGGGGTCACCAGATAGCTTCAGGATCCGTGCTGGCCAACAGAAAGCCCAACTGTGTGATGAGAGGTTGGAACTTTCAGGCCTACCCCTGATTCTCCAGGGAGGGAAGAGAGGCTGGAAATGGAGTTAATCGCCAGTAGCCAGTTATTTAATCAATCATGCCTAAGTGATAAACCTCCATAAAAATCCTAACCAATGGGGTTTGGAGAGCCTTCAGGTTGGTGAACCCATCCACATGCTAGGAGGGTATTGCGCCCCAACTGCAGGGGGACAGAAGCTCCTGCATGCAGTATCCTTCCAGATTTCACTCTACGTATCTCTTCATCTGGCATTTCTTCTGTGTCCTTTATAATATTCTTTATAATAACCCACTAAATGTAAATAAATGTTTCCTTGAATGTTGTGAGCCAGTCCAGCAAATTACCAAACTGGAAGGCGGTGGGAGTCCCCAACTTTATAGCCAAGTTGGACGGAAGTGTAAATACCTTAGAAACCTATTACTTGCAACTGGCATCTGAAGTAGGGGGGCAGTTTTATGGGACAGAGCCCCTAACCTGTGGGTTTGTGCTAACTCCAGATAGTTAGTGTCAAAATTGAATTAAATTATAGGACACAGTTGGTATTTGCAGAGAATTAAGGAACTGGTTGGTGTGGGAAAAAATACCTCATATATTTAGTGTCCAAAGTGTTCTGAGTGGAATAAACAGGTTTCCTTCATCTCCATCTCCAGCTGGAGTTTCAGGAGAGAAGAGAATGACCAATAGACAAAATTTGCAAAAATAATGGCTGAAAATTTTCCCAAATACAAATTAACTCCAGAGATAATGAAACACAATATATCTAAAAGCAAAACAAAACAGTATATCTGAAAAATATTAACCCAACAGAAGTCCACATCTAAGATCATCATGATGAAACCGCAGAATGTCAAAGATAAAGATGTGAAGAGCAGCCAGGAAAAACATGAACATATCCTGTAAAATGAATGAAATTCATATTGCTAGAATTTTACTGGCTTTCTCACCAATGAAAATGAAATCTAGAACTTCAAAATTCTGTGTGAAAACATTCTCCAAGTTTTTAATTTGGGTCCTAGAAAAATAATCCTTCAAGAGTAATTGCAAATTAAAAACATTTTGACATGAACAAAATAAAGAGTTTACTACCAACCAAACCTCAATAGAGAAACTTGTAAATGATATACTTTAGGGGGAAGGAAAATGATCCCACAAGGAATATCTACAGTGAGAAACAAAAAATGTTAAAAAAAATTGGTAGACTTGGGCATATAAAGAATAAATGTGAGAAGCTTTGTCTGAATAAAAAAATGATAATGCTTAATTTGTGTGGTTAAGAAATAAATACAAGGTAAACTAAAATCTGGATAAACACCATTTTCAGCTGGGATTAGAAGCTGAAGTATTCTAAGATCTGTTATTATTTGTGAAGAGAGTATATGAGTATTAAATTTAATGGTTGACTTTGTAAGGTATGCCTGGCAAAATTCAAGTTTAGCCACTGGAAAAAAAAAGATACAGAATATACAGTTTACAAGTGAATAGAACAATATAAACTTGGAAAAGAAAATATCATACCAAAGCAAGGCAAAGAGTAAGTAAGGAAGCACAAAATAAGATCTCAAAAATATATCAAAATACATTGAAAATCACAACAAATATAAATCTACTAAATATACTATTTTAAAAATTGTTATAATATTCAGAAAAGATACATGCTACCTATGGGAGACACGCCTAAAATATAAGGACATACAAAGTTTGAAAATAAAGACATAGAAATGGTAAAAATATATGATTTCAAATATACTAGAAAAATAGTTACAAAAATAAAGCTGAGAAGAGTTGTGTTAGTATCAAACAAAATAGACTTTAAGACAAAAAATTTTTAAGAAAAAATGAAGTTATCATAAAACATATATTTTAATAAAACAAGAGTGAATTACAATTTAAAATTTGTGTATATCAAATTAAAGAGCTTTGAAATATTTGAGAAAACCTCAAGGAGAAATGAAAAAAATCCATGATCAAAGAGTTATTAATGTTATTAGCTTATAATTGCATATAGTATAGAAAGACTATCTTGGTTTTTCTCACATTTTAATGTTTATATGACAACGGATTAGAGATCATGTTAAAATGCAGATTCTGACGGAGGGGCACAGGGGTGGTGATTGAGATTCTAAAGTTCTAAAAAGGTCCAGACTGATGTTAATGCTGTTTGTTGGAGGATTACAATTTAAGGAGCAAGGACAAAGGAGAGGGGAAATACTCCAACTAGTTTCAAGGAGTCCACTTAATTATTGCTTTTGTATCAATATACAGATTGATATATATTCCAGATTCCTGGAGGCTGGAATGCATGGCTCTTTCTGTCTTGAAGGAGAAAAATTGGTGACAAGGAGATCTTGGGGAAAGGTGTGCAATAGACCTATGAGAGTGGACATAAAATTGTGTTAAGTGAGCTCCACCAAAAAGCATTAGCTGCAGAAGAGGCATTTAACAACCAGGTGGAAAATATTTATCTGGCAGATGTCAGCAAGTCGCTGTTCCTGACCCTCAGAGAGTTTGCACAATGGGTCTATGCATGGAGTGTCCGTCGAGATGGAGGCTATGCATGGACTCAGCCACATGAGTTCTCTCTCAGTAAGAGAGAGAGCCAATACAACTATTGCCACTTCAGAATAACTAAACCACCAGTAACAAAATGAATGCTGAGCCCTTGATACGGAACCATCTTACAAGACTAGGTAGTTCCATAGCAACAAGTGAAATGCCTGGGTTCTCCTTCTACCCCAGCAGTGCAGACTCAGGAGACTTAGCCATTTACTCCAGATACAGGTTTTGGTTTTTTTTTTCTCTGCCTGTAGTTCTTTTGCCAGCAGTACCATCCAACAGTTTAGGAAAAGCCTGGATTATTGACAGGTAATCGATAATTTATAACATCACCTCAATGGAAAGACATATTTTGTGATAAAATAGATGCAGCAGTGGGGGTCCATGGTCAAAGACCAAAGACCAAAAATCTTACATGTTGCAATGGCCTATTGAAGGTCCAGTTACAACAAAGATTGACAAACATCTTTTCTAAAGGGTCACACAGTAAATCTTTTAGGCTTCACTTGCCACAGGGTCGATGTTACACCTACTGATTACCATAAGAAGCAATGATTTCTGCCAGATGAAGAGGGCACCGAAACATATCATGTTACTTCCACTGTCAATGAAAACAGAGAATATGAAACTCCAGCAGCTACGGTTTGATCAAGGGAAGGCAATCAAAGGCTCAAACTTCTTTGGGATGATAGTCTGGGTCACTGCACAGGAATGCAACCTGGATTACTGTCAATTTTGGCTAAGGAAAGGAACATCTAGAATATTGGAGGAGAGAAATTATGACTATCAATTGTGGTCATGTAAACAATGGCAGTCGCAGGAACTAGAGCTTGTTAAACTACCCTTCGTGCATTATGTATTTGTGAAGATTATAGGCTATTACCATGAATCCCCAGCAGTAGCAAAAATGTAATTTGGGCCATAAATGCAAAAGGATTTATGCAAAAGGTAGACTGTATCAGATGCTTTTGTTTCTTCTCAATGACACTTCTGATGCCAGTGCTGGCTGTGGGGGATAGTTCTGCATGGGTATTAACACTCTCTTTGAGAAAAGTGGCCCACTTCAAAAAACAGGTTACATAGTCCAATGATCTGCCTGAGTCGCCTCCAGTGCGGTGGCCATTGGTGGAGACTTATGCGGGATATGTGTATTACAAGAACTGAGGAAAGCAGAAGACAATCCTACAGGCAATCCTACAGGCAATCCTTTAACCCTTGGTTAAAGGGCATAGAAGCTGATAGCTACGTGTCCCACCTTCCATCCTTTGGACAGCTATTTCTCACAGGCTTTCTGTATAGTTCCCAGGATGTTTGGGCACAATTGTACACTCCTATAACCCACAGTGGTGATTTGGATAATTCATAATTATGTTAACATTCCTGCCATCCCTGTATCAGTCTCCCTGATTCTTCATTCCAGCTGTTGGGGCTGGTCTCCAAAATAAACTACCTGAATAAACATTGTACCTCAGCCTCTACTGAGTGAAAAACGAAGTTAAGAAAACCAATCAAATAAAAAACCTCTAGTTTAATATAAAAGAGTTCAAAAAGAAAATGAGAAAATACATGAATAAATTTATAACATTAAACTTGAAAACTCATAAGACATTCATTCTGTAAAAAAAACACTGAAATAAGAAGAAATTGACCTTCTGACTAGTTTTACAGCCATCAAAGGATTGACTTAATGATTAATTTAAAATTCTTGCATGGGAGGAAAACAAAAGCAAAACAGAAGCAGCCTGTCTGAGTCTGTCAAAATATTAAGAATATTTTTCAAGAGTCTGTCAAAATATTGAGGTAGAAAGAAAACAAAAAGAAATGGCATGCCTCTCAAATTTGTTAAACAAGTTGGTAAAACCCTGACACCAAAAATACCATGTTCTCTTAACCAACTTCTTTTAACCAGGTACTTTGATTAGCAATATGACTTTCCATACCAACATATTAAAGGAGAAAAAGAAATCATGTGCTTATTTCCAAGGCATTTCAATAAATGCACGGACACATGTCAATACCCATTTGTCATAGAAAGTTGATATAAAACTAGAAATGAAAGGAGACTTTCTTGAACTTATAATGGATAATCACTGAAAACCTAAAGCAAACAATGATGAAATATTTAAAGCATCATCTTTAAGGTCAGAAATGTATGTGTCCGATACCTTCAATTTTATTCAACATAGTACGAGGTCTTAGCTACCATAATAGACACACAAAAAGAAGATGTAAAATAGATTAACATTTCCTGTTACCTGCCAAATGATACACTGTTTTTCAGAATCAGAGATTTTATTTTTACACTTGCGTGTGTGCGTGTGTACGTGCGTGCGTGTGTGTGGATAATTGATAGAAAAGGATAGTGAGTGAAAGGGAAAAATAAGATATGGAAGAAAGATTTAAATGAGAGATGGAAGTATTTGAGCAAGACTGCTGTATGTGAGAAACAGTGTTTTCTCATCTCTACCCTATGCCTTGGCTAGATAGCACATCCCTCAGATGCCCTTAGGGATGAAGTTCTGGGTACAAAGTACATTCCCTTGTGTAAAACTTGGCAGATGAAAGTGAGACCAAGGCCATCTGTGGTAGCCAGGTCAGAGAGAGCTGGGGCTCAGAGGCAGCGGCAGGCCATGCGGCTATTGTTGTCCCCAAGGTCATGGTGTGAGGCACAGTTGTGGTCGTGGCAATTGCAGATAGAGTGCTGTGGCCTTTCACTCGGTAACCCAGGGGTTATCTCAGTTTCTGATCCTCCAGAGCCTTGAATGTACTTGTGTAGACTTACTTCCCTTGATGTGTCTAGAATGGGTATTGCCTTCCTGTGCTAATTCCTGGCTGATTTAGGGAGAGAGTGGTATGTTTCTGCTTGTTTAATTTCTCTTCATGTTACCTAGTCGTGGCTCGTCAACTTTCCCACTGAAACAGGGGATCTCTTTTCAACTGAAGACAGTCTTTTTCGTAGTGTCACGCATCTGTTTACTGGACAGAGCAGCAGCTATTGCTGCCTTCTACACCTCTGCACCTTCCTAAAATCATAACCTTGCTGTTCTTGTTTAAGTGCCATTAAATACAAAGCACAATTTAGGTAAAAAGGAAAGCAGTCGTATCTCAGGCATCGAATCATCTCTCGGTTTGGTGATATGCCAGACTTCAGCACGTGTCTGCCAACTATTCATCTCTCTGTGTGCCACGACTAATGCATTTGCCAAACATTCCAGGTGTCAATGCTTTACTTATGCTTTGTTGGAAAGGATAAAAAGAAATGCACTAGGAAATATTGCCAATTAAGAAAAATAGCTCTTTTTAATGGGGACGTATTATTTTCTCCTTAAATTCCACTGGGTACTTAGCTTTCAGATTTTCATATGTTTTACAGATTCAGAGATGATTTTCCAGTTTGGCACGCACATAGTTTGGCCACATTTAAATATGTGCATAAGAAAATATATTTACTGGACAGATCAATCCTGGTTTCTGCCATCTCGTCATTCCTTTGTAGGAAACTGCTCCATCCCTAACAGGGGCTGAGTAAAGCCACAGAATGGCCCTGTTCAGTACTTCATAATTCACTCCAAAAGCCAAACGTGGTAGGTCCTCTGTGGCACCTAACCCAACGCCAGATAACACAGAAGATGGCCAGGGATCATAAGCTGTCTGATATTGAAAATTCTACCCAGACAATAATTGTGGTGATTAGCTTGGCCAATCAGATATTACTTCTCAGAAATTTGAACTAATCCAGGGCATCAGCAGTTACAAAAGTGAGAAGATCTACAAATCAAGCAGAGAAAATTGAAGAATTTTGCCTGTTCATTTTTTTCTCAGCTTTGAGTGTATGACTTGAAAACGGCTCTTAAAACCGCTTAAACAATATAGATTACCAATGAATCAGATGCTGAATACAGTAGACATTTACAAAATATCATTTCATTTGAAACAGGCCTAGGATATGGCTTTTGTATTCAGGATTCCAAAAAACCCGTTATGATTTGGTTTACAATAGTCATTGTTCAGTTTAAATTGCTTCAGTAGATTGGCACAAGATCTTATTTCATACTCTGAATTAATCGTACTTTCTCCATTACTTATCTAGATGGTGCATAATAATATAGCATCATATGTATAAAATTGACTAAGCTATGTGCATGTGCTGATGATATTAGATGCAGTTGGCACATATTTAAATATTTGACATAAAATGTATATGTGATATATGTATATACACATATACACAAGAAATGAAGCCTGTTTCTGCATTGCTCTTGATTGTGCCATATCTTCATGTCATGTTGATATTCTTGGAACGGTACAAGATATATATCCTATATATCTCATATTCAAATTAATTATAGGTTATGCCATAATTACCATTCAATGGAATAAACTTTATTCAAGTACATATAGTAGTTTCTTTCTCTGAGAAGTTTGCCTATTCATCTAAGCATGTACAACAAAGAGCTATGTGGAAGCCACGGGATTCCAGCATAGGCTGCCAGATCAGCTTAATCAACTCTGGAAGGAAATGGAGTGACAGTTGTCCAAGCTAGATCACACTTACATTCTCATCAAGTCCGTTAATCCTGTTCAGCCAACTGTTATTGTGAAGAGTAAAAAGGATCCTACCTTCTGGCAGCTTGCGGTATGGTTTGGAAAACAAAAATATGTATAAAGACATATAATGCAATGCAGGCTACAATAAGAATTAAAATAGAATTACAGACAAATTACAAAAGCAGAACAAGGGAAGGAAAGATTATTTTTGACTGGCAATATATGCCAAAGGTTTGGAAAACATGTGACTTCAGCTTGACTTTAAAGGATATGGAGGACATTATTGTTTTAAACTTTGCAAGCAGATTATGTGTTTTAACTCTGCTGACATGCACTATTCTAGTTTCACTTAACTCATTTCTGGTTGGCCTCTCCCCTACAAACTTCACGTGTTCATAGATAATCCAAAATTTTACAACATATCGGGTTTGTCCCCAATTTCTCCCATTACGCAAAAGCCCTCTTGATTTGATAATTAGTTTGTAAAGTCCACAAAAAGTGTTGTAAGATATTTATGCCCTGTTTTATTCACATTTTTCATGGTTCACTTCGAGGTTTTGGTAGAAAACATTATTCTAATTTCCCATGATTTGCTATTAATAAAATAACCCATAAACTAAGCAATTTATGCATAGCTTTCATTCTCAACATTGGTAAGTTGTTTTTTTTTTTTTTTTTTTTGGTTCACATTTACTAGATACCCTTTATGTACTACACATTTTTGTTATTGTCGTTTTTAGTTCAGTATATTGTTATGAGGCAAGAATTCTATACTAATCACAAGAGAGCACTTCCTCTTGTGTTGCAGCCCATGCTTAATTGTGGCCGAAAGGGAGAAGTGTAGATGGAAGGCAAAATTTTAGATTATACCAGCCAGTATACCGTTCTCAATTATTTGGTATTTCAGTCAAAAGAGTTATAGACCTGAATTATTCAGATAATTCCCCAAATGGTGGCCTTTTAAAATGAAGCAAAATGTCACACTTTAGAATCTGCAGAGCTAGTTTCTCACCTCTTGACAAATTTATTAGAATCTGAACAATGTCACTAATTCTTCCAAGATATAATGATGCCATTTAGTGCATTATTGTTGGAGTACACCGGGGACTTTGGTAGAATTATCTTAAACTATATTGAGTTGAGTTTTAAATTCAATTATGCTGCAAGTTTTATCATCACAGATGAAATACTAATTTTCTTTAACTGTGTTTTGCAATCTTGTTACAGAGGGCCAAAGCATTGTGTTGTCCCCCTTGGGCATCTTAGCTTTATTATGCCTTTATGGTCTTTCTCCCCAATCCTATTTTTTTATTATTATTAATACTGTTTAATATATTCTAAATGGTAACCTAGTGGCTTAATAAATTTTATAAACCTCCCTGGGCTCCTCATTACTACCAGAGAGGAACTGTTTATAGAAGAATAATACTTATTGATGTGTGTTCCAAGTCCAGAAGGCCCCCGACAATGTGCAAAAGTAAAAACTAAGAACTAAAAATATTTCAAACATGAAATAAATGCTTGAACTTAAAAACATTCCTTTCCTGTTTTTTTTTTTTTTAATCAGTAACTTCAGCGTTATTCGTGCACGTTCTTGATGCGCATGTCAGTAACCAGCCCTGTGAATCAACTACACTGGTGTGACCAAGTTAAATATTTGCTTCTTTGAAATTATTGGATATGGCTGCGTGCCAACCTTGATTTGTCAGGACTTGAGATGCTTCCCTATGATACATATAAGAACATAAGATAAATAGGGTTTTGACCATACTCTGATGAGCAGATAGACCCACTGAAACACCAAACTAGCCTGGCATTACTCCCCCTATTCCTGAGTATAGTTGAAGTGAATTTCCTCAGCAGAATCCTCACAAACTCCCTAGGTGGAAACATTTGTAAGTCTGCTACCATAGGAAAACTGTGAATAAATAAATAATTAGTGAAGGGGCACCTGGGTGACTCAGTCGGTTCACTGTCCGACTCTTGATTTCTGCTCAGGTCATGATATCACAGTTCCTGAGATCAAGCCCATGTCGGGCTCTGCACTGACACCGCCTCTCTCTCTGCCTCCCCTGCCTGCTCCCTTCTCTCTCAAAACAAACAAACATTTAAAACTATTAAGTGATGAACTCAGTCTATATAGGAAAAGAGGACATCAAAAAGGAAATAAATATTATAATAAAAAAGAAAAAGAGGTATAAAAAGTGACATAATATATTTATATAGCTTTATAGCTATATATATATATAATTTTAAAATAACATTATATTTATGATACTGAGATGTCATTCTACATGTTTTTGCCAAAAAAATAATGGTCATTGCATCTGCTTTTTGGATAAAAATAATCCTGCAAAGAAGCTATAAATTTGAGAAAATATAGATTAAAACTGAGAAAAAAACTTTAGTAGTTTTCTATAACCATTATTTTAGAATTTAGAAAAATTCAGAGAAGATATTTGTCTTTTATTGGAATTACATGTGAAGCTACACAATGTGAGAAGTGATAGGAACCTTAGAGTTCATCTAGATATTTCTGAAGTTTTGAGCGATAGAGGAAGACTAGAATTGTATCTCCTAAATTCCAGGCCGGTTGTCTTCCCTCACATCATAATGCTTTTCTGGGAACAAGTATTAATATGGGTCAGAGACAAGGGCACCTGGGTGGCTCAGTGTCTTGAGTGTCTGAATCTTGATTTCAGCTCAGGTCACGATCTCGACAATTGTGAGATCAAGCCCCACATCGGGTTCTATGCTGAGCAGAGCCTGATTGGGGTTCTCTCCCTCTCTCTCTGCCCCTTTGCCTGTTCACACTCTCTCTTTCTCTCTCCAAATAAATAAATAAATAAATAAGCTTAAAAAAAGATGGGTCAGGGACAAAATTAAATATAGGTATAGAAATGAAATACATATATATGTGTAGGTATCTGTTCACACATGTACACATTATATGGTTGCATATAATAAGGGTTCTATGTAAATAGTGGTTACACATAGATAATACTAAATAGACACCCTGGATATCCTTTCATTCCCTCAAGTGTTATTAAGGCCATTGTGTATGTATGGATGTGTGTGTACATGTTTAGGGGAATTTATGTTGTTTTATTTTAATCACTGGGCCTATCATTTGATAATCGTCCATATATCAAAAGACTCAATCATCATATAATTCTGATTTTTTTATTAAATAGAAGTGATAAAACATATATGAGGATATCAATACAAATACTGAGATATACTTTCCAAATTAATCATGATGTTCTGATTTTCCTTATTTATAGTTGACTTCCTAGCAAAGTAGTTAACACAGTAAATTTATAGTACAAAGAACATGAACTTGACAACAGAAGATAATTCTCCAGGCAGTGGTTTCTGCTTGTCATGAAATTTCTTTCAACTGTCAGAACATATTCATCTGCACCAATATTGTAAACTTCTAAGGAAGGAAACAACCTTTGACAGTTCTGCTGACATGCCTCATCTGATTTAACTGAATATATCAGAATAACTAAGTCACTACCTAATTTGTATACTTTTCATAGACATGAAAACTCTTTTATGAAATGTAGAAATGGCTACATTTATTGAGACTATTCTGGAAATAAAAAGACTGATCATGTAAGATTACACTATTTTGATCAATAGGTGACGATGTGTAGAAATAATATCTTCTTTGCTGAATTCTCCATAAATCTAACATGTAACATAACAACTTTGTTGTTCATAAGATGAAACTTCTTTCCAGAACATGGAACCCAAATAATATTGTATATTTAACCAAATTTTATTTTCTATATTTATCCTTTTCTTTAGAACACCTTTTTTTTTGAAAATGAGAAATGACATAATTGAAATGCATTGTAAACTTATTTTCTCTTCATTCATTAAAAATATCAATAAAGGTTTATATGATTTTCATTTTTACTTCTATTTTGTAATTCTTCAGTGAGAAAATATGCTTTTTTCTATATGTAATCTACTGTATTTAAAAATTTTTTAATATTTATTTATTTTTGAGAGAGAGAAACAGTGTGAGCAGGGGAGGGGCAGAGAGAGAGGGAGATACAGAATCAGAAGCAGGATCCAGGCTCTGAGCTGTCACCACAGAGCTTGACACAGGCCCTGAACTCATGAACCGTAAGATCATGACCTGAGCTAAAGTTGGATGCTTAACCAACTGATTCACCAGGCACCTCTGTACTGTATGTTTTTTAATGTAAATTATAAAACTAAATCAGATGTTATTAGTTTCATTTAATCCATTTTGATCAATAAGTAATGATACTTAGATCAATGTCAACCTTCTTTTTGATTCCCTGAAAAGAATAGCAATTGAAGTACATATAAATCAGAAAAAAAGGGATCCTCACGTAAGGGAAAACTGAGGTAGAGATGGGACTCACTCTTTCTCAGGCAGAGACTCTTTGAGCTTAGACTCTCTTTGCCATATTCTGGAAAGAGAGTAGATATCAGGAATTTCCTCAGGAATTCTAAGAGACCAATGGGTAGGTCAGTCACTACCCAACTCCTCTCCCCAGACCTGCGTTTGCAAAACCACTGGCAACAAAATATTTCTCCTAAGCTAATATCAAGCTAAGCCACATTCTTAAAAAAGTAACAACCTAAAAACTCCCACCATTTTTCCTGAAGAAAGCCAAGGTACATATCCTGTGGCTTTTGAGGAATCTTTCTTATTTTGACAGGGGAGTTGTGATGTGAAGTGATGAAGGGAAATCTACCTGCTTGCTTCTTGTGATTTATTCTGATATGAAGCTGATCCTGCACACATAATAGCATTTCTCTCAGTGCTCCCCTCCAAGCGAGGGGGATGCTCAGTGGATTTACAAAAATGAAGCAGAGGAAACACGACCGAAGTAGTGACCTCTAGAGAGAAGGACTTGTGGGTAGAAGGGCAGGATGGGAGATCATGTGACTCTTTTCATTTGTCCTAAGTATGCATTATTTTATAATTGAAATAATGATTGACTCACTTGGGAAGAAGCGCAGAACATAATTCCATTATAAAAACTGAATGAAAAAACCTCACTTTGTATACATTTTATAATCTGAAACTTGACATTGTAAAATCTTGTGCTCAACACAGCGTTTCTGACCTTATAGACCCTGTACATGGGTTGCATGTTTTAAGTGAGTATTATTTTACTGCCTGGTTACAGTTATAATGTAGAAAAAGCTGATATATATTTAGAGCAAATATTTACAGTACTTTAAAAGTAAGTGCATAATTTTCACATGCAGAATGTGCATAATTATGTGGTAATAACTAGCA
This sequence comes from Leopardus geoffroyi, assembly GCF_018350155.1. NCBI lineage: Eukaryota > Metazoa > Chordata > Mammalia > Carnivora > Felidae > Leopardus > Leopardus geoffroyi. The sequence goes on along the minus strand of NC_059327.1, from coordinate 98,931,110 downwards.
GAAAGAACATTTCCTGGCAATTAGGGGCTGATAAAAATAACAGTACTACAGTCAGGTTACCTTTGCCAACAGGCTATTTTTAGTATCCCAGGAAATGTCTCCTCATCAGTAGTGACTGGTATTAGAAATGCTGGCACAACAACTTAAACAAACACACTTATGTTTGTAGTAAGGTTACATTAAACTAGACATTCCCTGAAATGAAGTACTTTAAGAAGTTCAGGCTGTCCCTCCACAGCAGGGTTCCCAACTCAGCAGGACTGACATTTTGGATCAGATGATCCTTTGTTGCAAAAGAGCTGTTCCGTGCATTGTTTACCAGTATCACTGGCCTCTACCCACTAGATGCCAGCAGTACCCACCAAATTGGGACAACCCAAAATGTCTTCAGACATTGCCAGATATCCCCCGGGGAGAAATCACCCCAGTTGAGAACTTTTGCTCCAGAGCCTTAAAGATATTTTTTTAATTGTTTATTACCTTGTGCCCCATTTTGCCTATGCCTGAGGTTCTAGACTATAATTTCTACTTTTTGGAGGGTCACAGACACTTTCAGAACACAAGTAATAACTTTCTAACCTAGAGGCTCTTATAGGCATGTTCTGAATTTCCAAATGGTTATAAAAGACGGAGAAAGACTTCACTACCACATTTTAGTTACTCTTGTTATTAACCTCTGAAAGGTGTAAAAGTGAAATGCTTATAGAGAGAAAGAAAAATACATCTTTGCCCTTCCTCACCACCCAAGTTACATATTCAGATATGTGTGGTCCTCAGTAATGACCCCCATCTACACTGCTTTGCAGACACTCAGGATTCAGTTCTTTAAGTATACGAAAATACTTACTGGTAATAGTTTTTTTCTAGCTTTAAATAGGAAAAAAATATGATGCCCCACTTATACACAGAATCAGGAATTTTTAAAGGAGATTGTATTTAAAAGAATAAAATCAGTAGTGGTAATCATATATACATACATAAATGTTTTATATACATATATATAACTAGCATTCCAATAATGTTTCTTGCTTTACATACTTCCCACCTATAAACTTACTTATCCCTCATAATAAATCTATAAAGTAACATTACTTTCCTATTTTACAAATGAGGAAACTGAAACATAAGAGACTTACCAGCCACAAGATTCAGACCTGGACATTTCTGGCTCTAGATCCAATGTTCAATGAAACCTCCATTCAGCCTTTCAGTGTGTTATGCTTCTTCTCAATAGAAAATATTGATGCCAAGTATTGTGCAAAACTGCCTTCCTTACATGAATTATTTTACTTAATCTTCACAGCAACTGCACAAGGTAGATATTTTTATTTCTAAGTATTTGCAGATGAAGAAATAAAAGCTCGAGGAATTAACTCCTGAGCTTGTAATAAATTTAGTAAATGGAACTAAAGTCTCAAATCTAGGTCTTGAGGACTTCAAAAACCACTTAACATCTCTGACTCTTAATTTTTCTCTAACTTTAAGAAATTTGATTAGATTACATTTAAGGTTTTGTCCCTCTCTAGGGGTCTGCATATTGATATGCTAGAATTTTTTTTGGGGGGGGGCTAAAATTTCAACTTCAATTTTGGGATACATTTACAAAACTGCATTTAATTTCAAAGTGATTTTTCAGATAAAGCTATCACACATTAATTTTTAATACTTTATTACAACTACTCAATTTCACCTTACTAATGGAAGTAGGGAATCCACAATTAGGTGGACACAAAAGTAGGCCAAAAAAGAGATTATAAAATACTGATTAACTCAGTTGATATGAGAAATAGAGCAGACAAATGGGGCATAATGAACATGAGAAGGATTTGCTGAATGTTAATTGCACACGTGTATAAGTTCTTTTTATTTTCCTGTGATCATTTGTTGGTCAGAAATATTAAGAGATGCTTTTAATTCATAAAATAACTAGCTAGCATTGCTTATATTGGTGATGGCAGATAATATTGAGAACCTTATAAAATTTTGTAGATGAAATATTCCATGGTTGAAGAATACATTTGATATTTTGCAACTTTTGGCTTATAATAGAAAGAAGAATTGACCATCAGCTTCAATTATTACTAATCTAAAATTTGGGTGCCTTACTGAAAAGGCAGAGGGCATGTAGGACTCAAATGTTGAAGATTCAGGGTACTATTATATTATAAACGTCAAAGCAGGAGAGAGTGCCTGAGCCTTAGAGAATCTTTATCCACAAAGCCATTTGACAGCAGAGGTATTCAAAGAAGGAAGTGGGACCAGTCAGTATTGGGTGCAAAGAATTGCGTGTGTGTAGTTAACATTTAAAATCAGTACTGATACTGAGTAAAAAGTGGTCCAAATTTTTATTATCATCATGCAACAGCAATTCCAAGTATTGTCAATAATAAAACACTCTTGCCCAACAGAAATTTTGTTAATCTAAATTCTAATTATTACTTGGTATTTCTGCTGAGTTTTCATACTATATGTTTCAAAGTAGCATATTTCTATTATTTATCCTTTAGGAAATATACACTACATAAAATTTAATTTTGGAAATTCCCCATTTTATCATCATCCTAAAATATGCAGACTCAGCTATAGATGTTCCTTTTGAAAATAATTGATGAAGGGTTTAGAATCATTGGATATCACTGTCAGTGAGGCTGGTGTCTCAAACCACTGTGGCATGACTTTTTCCTGCTTTTAAACAGTAATTTTATAGAAGTAATAATAGCACAATAATTTATAACCAAGAAACAGAAGTTGAGTTACTTCAAAGCTGTTACTCTATATGACAACTTGGAGTTTTTATTTGCCTTTAAAAGGTTCAGACATTTGAAAGCTTCTATAAGAACCTAAAAAACAAAAGCATAGACCGCATTTTGATTTCTGGAGTTTATCATAAAATTGGATTTTCAAAACTGTATGCCAAGCTTATCCTTATGTTTAAAATTTTTCTGAAATATTTGTACATCTGAGGCTTCATGCAAAAGAAACTGTTCAAACTTGAAATTAATAAATATTACTCTTTTATCCCTGTGACCATAGGTTGATAAATTTGTCTATATTGTCTATTTGTCTATACTGTCTAGTTCAGTTTTGACAAGTAGTGACAAATTTGCAAATGTTAAGGCTGAAGACAGTGCCTGGCTCAGTCACTAGAGCATGCAACTCTTGGTCTCAGGGTTGTGAGTTTGAGCGTCATGTTGAGTAAGGAGACTACTTTTAAATAAGGGTTAAAAAAGAGACTGTATGATTTTCTTTCACTAATGCAACCAGCTAAAATATAAGTATAGGTTTTTCCCCTTTTATCAAAACAGAAGTTAATGTAATTAATCAAATACACTTTTTCTCTTTTAATGTTGTAACAGTTTAATGTTTATATAATTCCATATATGAAGTTCAACGTAGAAACTTCTCAATGACCACATTTCTTTTCTGGCTGTTACTATTTTGTATCACTTCCTGATTATTACTAAATACAATTTTGTCATATAAAGGCAGGGGCTTTGTAGTGATTCACTCTGGGTGTCAAATACATTAGCTACGCCACTGGTGGGGGAAAAAGAAAAGCTGACTTCTAATATTTTTGGAGACACACTTTGACCCACTTAGAAAAGAAAAGATTGCATCCAGTAGCAAATATGCAAAAGATGTGTTTATCCTGTAAGAAAAGCACTTCGTTTCTCTGGATAGGTCCAAGAAGAGGCTGTGGTCACTTTGGTGAGTCAGTGTAGACAAGGAGAGTCATATGCCAAGACAGAGTTAGGACTAAAATTGTCTTCCAACTCCATTTTAATTCCTAAGGTGAAACATTTCTTTTCTGAGACTTTCTCAAGCAAGAGAAAAACAGAAGTGTGCATTTAATATGAAACGGGTATCCCTCCTGTCAGGTAAATCTTGCTAAACTCTTTCCCTCTAGTTTCATTGATATAAAACACCTAGGTATCTTTCTCAGAAAAAAGATAATGAGCCCTCTATTTACACAAGGGTGTCTATAAGAGTAATACTGCTGTTGTGTTATAATCTAGAATACTAGGGGGGAAAATGGAAAATTTGCTTGATTGTTTGAATCAAACAATCTGTTGATTGTTGAATCTGTTACTCTGTAACAGAGTATTTATTTGCTTTAGTTGTGATTTTCCTATTCTGTGTGGCTGCTATTCATTACCCATGGACATTTCTACAAACGCCAGTTCAATTGTAATAATTTACCACCTACTCTCTCTGATTTTGATTTCAGCATGTTTTTCTTCCCCAACAATTGTATTATTAAAAGAGTATAATATAAGGTCTGAAATTGAGGCCCAACATTATGTGCTGCCTATCTCATGTACTGACATTGGAAGGGTCTCATCTGACTTAACCACAAGTTCTCCTCCTCACTCTGCTCCCTCAGGGAAGGTTCCCTAGCTGAACCCCCACCCCTCTCCTTACCAATTCTTGTTATCTGCAAGGTGCTGCTTTCAGTTTCATGTCAGCCCCTGCAATTACTCACACAAACCAATCACATCCTCCTACAGGAATCGGGAATAAGCTACCCTCTTGACATTATGAAACTTGCCTTCTAGGGGTTCTGGGTGGCTCAGTTAGTTAAGCCTCTGACTTGGCTCAGGTCATGATCTCCTGGTTTGTGAGCTCGAGCGCCTCATCAGGCTCTGTGCTGACAGCTCAGAGCCTGGAGTCTGAAGTCTGCTTTGGATTCTGTGTCTCCCTTTCTCTGTGCCCCTCCCCCTCCTTCTCAAAAATAAATAAATAAATAAATAAATAAATAAATAAATAAAATAAAACACTTAAAAAAAAAAAAAAAAAACTTGCCTCCTGCAGTTCCTCATTGTGTACTCTGTTCTTGAGTGTAGTCTCCAGGGGGCTCTGCGTGGAGTGCAGTGTCCTCTTAGGCTCTGGGGATATGTGACTAATCAACTGTTGTCTCCTCTGCCCACTGGTAGGTGTCCTGTGTGAGCCATCTCCATAACCCTAGAGTAAGAAATTGTCCCTCACAAATGGAGTGCATAAGTAGTTAAACAAACAAACAAAACTCTACCGTAACATTTAAAAATATACATGCCTCTGTTTTACTGGATGGCTGTGTCATAGACATTGTAGTCTTTTTATAATGGGCTGTTATTTTTTTTTTTTTTTTAATATATGACTCATAAAATGCTTCAAAACATTCCAGTTACCTTCTTAGGTTTTGAAAAAATCTACTCTCTGATCATGAAAGTGGAACATGTATCCTCTTCAAGAACAGAAACAAGAAGGAAAATATATACTGTCTTCATGGTTAAAAATAAAAACAAAAAGTCACATTTGGATAGCCATCACTGCCAGGGAGAAAAATAAGAAAATGATGTCTTTAAGTATTTGTGTATGTGCATACATATATATTTTTATATACACTTTCTTCCAGTTTTTATTTTTTTTTCATTTTCTATATCAATTAGATATTATAGATTCACCTTTCTGTACATATTTATATTATTCCTCTATAGTCTTATTTTACCCCTCTAATGCGTTGCCATTACTCTGTTTGAGATAAGATCATATGTAATTCACAAAGTATCTCCCATAAGTATTGAGATTTTTTTAAACTCTATTTTTTAAATAGCAAACACATAGTGAATAATAAACCTGGTTATAAAATATGTGTATAAGTGTGTGTGTGTGCATGCATGCAAGCACACATATACATGCACATATATTTAAAGTGGTTCTAATTTTTTTTAATTGCAGTTTTTGGGGGGGATAATTTTCAATTCTTATTTTTCTGTATTAGCAATACATTTCACATAAAAAGACAACCCTCGGTAAACTTTGTGAGTCAATCCGTGTTTGAGACTGAGTGTTACTTGTTTTATTATGTGTGACAAGATCAGAGGCAAAATAATCTGTGTCACCTCAGTCATGTGCAATAACCATTTCACATCAAAAAGCAAATAACCAATCTGACTTTTACTATTACACGGTTCATAAGAAATGTGGTTACTAGACCTGAAGCAGCAAGCAAGCATGAAATGTAATATTGTTTAACACCTGATGTAAAAATTATTTGCGGGGGGAGAACAAAGAAAAAAAAATCTTAAAAGGAAAGGGAGTGAAAAGTTGGTAGAAAAAGAAAAACCCTGGAGAAATAAAGTCTGAGAAACGGCAGTGCGGCAGGCCTAGGTCTGCTGTCGGTTGCCTCAGATCTTGGTTCATAGAACTGGGTAAACAGTAATTAATAAACTAACCATGGTAACTTGACTGGTCATCCAGTTTTCTTCAAAACAGAGTGGGGAAGCTTTGATGTGAGAGAATCTTTGTAATTGGGAGGGAGTTTTGAGAATCATAGAAACACTCTATTTTGATCAAGTTTCTCCAAGGACCATAAATCTCTTCTTCCTTGAAAATTAGAGTGGTTTGAAATTGTATAAAATCTTTGAGAAGAGTAAGATTTAATATTGCCTAACTCACTGAAGGAATACTCAAGACAGAATTAAAATCAGGGTATTATATAATGAACTTTAAACTCTGTAAAGGAATGAGAGAAAGTGCTGAAAAGCTTTTCTTTTCTAATGGTTGTTAATTGCATGAAAATAATTCAAACGTTTTTTGTTTCCCCTACAAGGATTGGGTGAAAAGGTAGAGGGACATTTCTGAAGTGAAAAGAAACGTATTCCAATAATTTGCTACATTAATTGTTTTTAAAAATGCCAGTTCAACAATTATAAATGAGGTTAAAACTTGTTTCCAAGGTGAAAGCTGTCATTTCTGAAGTAAGTTATTTTTGATAACTATAATCATTTCATGACTGATAAAAGCCTAGGTCAGTATGTGCAAGTATGAAGCTACTCCCAGACTAATTTTTCTTCAATAAGTGAGTCATGGACATTTGCTTGAATAAGAGCTAAGCTTAAAATTGCATTGTTTTCTATTAAACTGTGAAGTGTATGTAATTCAATGAATATTTCTTGGACTACGCCCACTCCCAAGATGCAGCTATGCTTGTCTGATACAGTTTAGGGTTTAATATTTATAATAAAATCATAATTATAATTAAAAACTAAAAATGTTAATTGTCATTAGAAATTATAAATAGACTTACGTGGGGTTACAAAGGAGGGAAACAGTAGATGTATAACAGAATTTTTACAAAGTTTAAGAAGGGTGGTGCAGCAGTGTGGGATTAACTACAACAGATGGTGTTGTTCTGAGCGGCTGGGGTGGGGGGTTGGGGTGAAGGGGCATGTGACAGGATGACTGGGAGGGAAGGGAGGTCAAGTTCTGGAGCATTGGGTTCCATTTTATAGGAAGATAGCCTTCTTAGAATAGAAAAAGTGTTGAAGAATTAAGTGTAATGAAAGATGACGAATGCCAGAGTGTATATTGTTTTAATCTTTAATCTTCTAAGCAATAGAAAACCACTATAAACTTGGGCAATAGGATCATGTGAAGGGCTGATATTCTTAAGAAATTATTTACATTCAAGTTTTCTTGATAGGGGACCTCCAGCTCACCTAGAATTGTATGTGTGTGTACACAGGGGTTTGAGGTTGATTCCTGAGATTTCTTTTCTTTTCTTTTCTTTTCTTTTCTTTTCTTTTCTTTTCTTTTCTTTTTTTTTCAGTTTATTTATTTGGTAGTGGGGGGGGGTTGGTGAGGGGCAGAGAGAGAGGGAGACACAGAATCCCAATCAGGCTCTGTGCTGTCAGCTCAGAGCCTGATGCAGGACTCAAACTCATAAACAGTGAGATCATGACCTCAGCGGATATCAAGAGTCTGACGCTTAACCGACTGAGCCACCCAGGCACACAGATAGCTGAGTTTTCTAAACTAGATTCTCCCACTTCCCTCTAGGAATATTTTTCCTTTTCCTACATGAAAGAATTGCTTTGGCATCTCAGAACATAGAAGCAAAATCCTCCTTTTTCCTTGTATTCCTACTCAGTGGAGCAGGAGGTTAATAGCTAAAGAAAGCTCAATAGTCACAGCAATGATGATTTATCTAGATGAGCAATGTCCAGGAGAAATAGAATGTAAATTCAGATGAGATTTTTAATTTTCTAGTAGCCACATAAAAAAGAAGAACTAGATGCAATTAATTTTAACAGCATATATTTTTAATTCAAGCTAAATAAAGAATTCACCCCTTTCTCCTACCACCAATCCCCACCTCTGGCAACCTTCAATCTATTCTCTGTATCTATAAGGTTAGGTTTTTATTGTTGTTATTGTTTGTTTGTTTGTTTGTTTGTTTGTTTTTAGATTCTACATATAAAAGAGATCATATAGTCTTTGCCTTTTTCCATCTGACTTATTTCACTTAATATAAAGACTTCAAGATCCACTGATGTTGCATATGGCAAGATTTTATTTTTATGAATGAATAATATTCCTGTGTGTGTGTGTGTGTGTGTGACAATTTATTTATCCATTCATCCACTGATGGACACTTAGGTTGTAAGTACTGGTTAGTGCAAGTGTTATAAGTGTTGCTTATAAACCAATAACTTGGCTGTTGTAAATAATGCTACAATGATGTAGGTTATTGACAAGATTAATAAAATTGATTACTAATGGTAATAATATATTTTAACTTGATATAGTTAAAATATTTTCATTCAATATGTAAATAATAATAAAAATTATTAATGGGAGAGCTTAAATTCTCTGATTTATGCTATCTTTGAAATTAGGGCTATATTTAAATTTATTGCACATCCTATTTCAGAATAATGCTCAACAGCCACATGTAGTTCATGACTACATATTGGACAGTGGAGCTCTAGGTCATTGCTCTCATTTCCTGGAAGAATGAAAAGTTGAGAAATGATTGAGGTTTAAGTGAATTTTCAGTTTACAAATTCTAGTCTATAACTTCTACAGATTCAATTCCAACAAAAATTCAGCCAGTGTGACCCTCTTGAAAAAACTCTTGAAGGAGATATCATTAAGATATTAAATCCCCTTTTTTTTTTGTCTCTTTGTGGAAACAAAAACAAAAACAAAAGCAGAACAAGATGGCCCAGACTATTCACCTATCACAAAGGAAGGCTGGTATTGTTGCTTTACAGTTTGTCAAAGAAGAGCTGGTTGTATTAGGGAGAATTCATAGGGTGAGAGTTCAGAAATCCATACACTGCACATTTCCCAATTGGATCTCATACAGAATTAGGTTCTTTCTAATCCTTTCTAATTCCCTCCTATCATTGATTCGTGCGTTGATCATTATTTTTAATAATTTAAAAATGATCCATGAACCTATCACCACTCATGAAATCTAGGGTCTTGGCAATAACCTACAGGTAAACCATATGGTTCCACCTTTCATCTACCCAAAGTAAGCATGTGATCCTCACCCAAGCATGATATTGACTCCTATGTTCAAAAATTCCCTCACTTCCCATTTGTTTATAGTTTTGTTGAACCCATAACAATTTCTAAAAATGTATTTTTTAGTTGGGTTAAGTTTAGGATATATTATGCTTGTTCAATAGCTTTGGAATGGATAATTATTATTATATTGTTAAGATGTGCATTTGTTTCAAATTTATACATTTCATTTTGTAACCCTTCACAATTTCATTTATCCACTCTTCCACTGATGTATGCTTACTTTGTTTCCAAATTTGCACTATTATGAAAAGTGCACTACAAAAATTCTTGTATCTCTCTTGCTGTGTTTAATATACCCTTAATTTCTTTTTGTTCAAAAATTCAACACACATGAATCATCCCCTACCATATGTCAAGTACATTTGCTTGCAATGTTATTCTTTAAAAAAAAAATATTTACAATGCCTTCTTTGACAATGAGGGTCTGCTTAGAATTTTAGAATTTCAGGGCTTCCCCAAAATATGTAATTTATGATTGTTGACTTTGCTAATATTTAGCTTCCCACAAATTTATTTAATACTAAGAGATAGTTGTAAGTAGTTTTTGCCCTATTTGGATAACTTTTTAAAAGCAAACTACAATTTTAGCAAAGAGGAATAAGACTTTTAAGTGTAGTAAACTATATATATACCTGAGAGTCTTAGTATAGATTCTTTTAATTTAATATTTCTGATGATCTAAAATCTCAATTAAATCTTTCTCCTACTTCTCTGTTAAGTACCTCCCAAACTCTGAGAGATTGAAAATAGAACTCATTTTTATCTCTCCATTAGATTTTCTTTCACATCTTCCTTCAGCTAATACATTAGTCTCTCAGGCGAATTTTTGTCTAAGCTCAGCTTCAAGATTCTTATTCATAGGCAGGATGGAGTAATCCCAACATCACTAAATTTGGAACAAAAAGTCTAGATCTGTGTCATGGTTCTGGGAAAATATCCAAATCTCACACACCATCCATTCCTCCAATCCCAGGCAGAGAATGACCCAGGCAGGAATGTTAGCAATTGTGGTTGGTCAGGAGTTGTTTGCTCTGGGTCTGGAATTTAGATAAGCATTCCTTCCCAGGGCAATCAGGACATTGAGATCTGGAGAGATAGCCACTTCAAAGTCAGTTGAGGAAAATCAAGTAAGGTAAAAATGAAGTTAAGGTGAAAGCAAATTGGGTGTAAAGAAAGAAAACTGAGGGATTACAAAATGCAGTGGTGGGTATAACCCCTTTAGGCATGGGTGCCAGTGTTAAGGCCCGCATGGTAAATGCAAGGACAACCAGAAACAGGTCTTAGCAAAAAGTGTATATTCTTACAGTCAACTAATTAAGAACACATTCAGAAGCTAGAGGATAGGCTAAAATATTCTTGACTTTCCCCCTTAAAACTGACTTTAGAGGGTCATTCTGCAGTAGCTTTACAAGCTTCTTCCTTACTTGGACTCTCTTCCACCTTCCTATTCTCCCATAGTATTTATTATTCACTATCACCTCAAGGACCCAGCTCCACCCTGTGGCCACACAACTATTTCCAGTCTAGGATGACTCTCTTTGGATCCATCTTAGAAGGAAGATTGTAGCTTGTGGACAGTAAACAAGGAGAGCTTCCAGAATAAGATATCAAAATAAAACATATCTTTTTCTGTAATTTCAAAAAAAAAATTATTTTCCATTTAAATGAGAAGTTTAGGGCCAAAGCAGGTGAATGTGACAAAGAATCTCCTTCTGCCATATGTATATTAGTTTGTCTTTAAGGACCTCAAACAGGATAGATATAATTCTTAGTCAAATCATACAGCTCCTTTAAATCTTGGTATTATAATTTATAAAAACATTGACATGTAATTATTTACGAATACTAGGTTAAATATCATATTATGTAGATATATGGAAGTAAATGTTAAATAATAATTAGGGGTGCCAGGGTGTCTCAGTCAGTCAAGTCTCCAACTCTTGGTTTTGGCTCAGGTCATGATCTCACGGTTTGTGAGTTCGAGGCCTGCATTGGGCTCTGCGCTGGCAGCACAGAACCTGCTTGGGATTCTCTCTCTCTTCCTCCCTCTCTCTCCCTCCACCACTTGTGTTGTCTCTGTCTTTCACAAAATAAATAAACAAACTTAAAAAATTATGCTAATCATGAAAAGAGTTGAAAGTGATTGTTACTGAGAAAAGGGAATATTTGGAAAGAAGCTGTGGAGCAAAAGATGACCAGTTTCATGATCCATAGCTGTTTTTTTTTTTAATTATGTGTTACCAAAAATGAAAATTAAATACAAATGAAACAATCAGTATCTTTGGTAAAATGTATATGAATGAAATATTGTCAAATCTTTATTGTAATATCCACAATGGAAAACCTGACCTAATGAAACCAACTTAAAGTAGTTTTACATAAAGATTTTGTAAATATTGAATCAGTTTTCAGTATCTTACATACAAACATAATCAAGGATAGACTCAATGTTCTTTCCGAAAAATTATTTTTAACGGAAATTTACCAAAATTGGCATAATTCTGAAGAAAATAATTATATATGTAAATACACAATGAAAACACCTATTGAGTCTAAAGAGACACATAAACAAGAGAGATATCTTCTACGTATTTAGTGATGGTTTAATGGAGGAGATATAATTTGAAGTGGCTCTCAAGCTGACCTAGAGGAAAAATTCAACCTTTTAAACAGAAAAACAAACAAGCAAACAAAAAACAGCAACCGAAAAAGCATAAGCTAGAAAACGTAGAATTGAAGAAAGGAGTTAGAGACAGATTATTTTTTCTAGTACAGATTTTGTATCATGGGTAATTGTTTGGTAAGAGCACAAAAGTGGTTAATACATGAAGTAATATTGCATGGTTTCTTGAAAAATGGGCAATAGTGTGTCCTATTATTATATCACTGCACCATTACAAAACTCCTGATACATACTCGGCCTGGGTAACGCTGTCACCTAATTGTAAGAAATAATTTACGACGAGCAACTCTGCAGGTTTCCCTTCATATTCCAGTCAAGAAGGTTCAGATAAGTTACAGTAAATATGTTACTGCGCAGGCTTGATGAAGGAATGTCTGGCCTCAGCTCTACTGAGAATCTACTCAATCTTCTCCAAAGCTGCACAATTTATGTCATTTAGAATCAGCTGTGTTAATAAATTCCAATTTAATGGATCTCACTTGTGGGTAGAATTCAGTAAAGAAGCATTGGAGCCCAGATGATAAAAGTCAGGTGGTTCAGATAAATTAGATATCTTTAAAACTTGAATAAATATAGCTGAAAGGGTTACGTTAGCAAAATGTTTAATTCAGGGTTTTTTTTCCAGCGTAAATTCAGCATTCATTAGAAGGAAATGATTCTTTTTACAGGGAAGGATGTGATATCGAGCAAAGAGCATGATATTCTATATTTATCTTGATCTGGGCAGAAAAAAATCAACTTGTTTTAAAGGAGATACATAGTGATTAGCTCATCCAGTCAGAAAAAGAAAAGTGAATTTATTTATTTTTGATGAGTTCATATTCCTTTTTTTAAGGTTTATTTATTTATTTTGAGAGAGAGAGAGAGAGTGAGCGTGTGTGTGTGTGTGTGTGTGTGTGTGTGCATGTGTGCAAGCAGGCAAGGGGCAAAGGGAGAGGGAAAGCAAGAATCCCAAGCAGGCTCCATGCCCAGTACAGAGCCCAATGTAGGGCTCAATTTTATAATGGTGAGATCATGACCTGAGCTGAAATCATGACCTGAGCTGAAATCAAGAGTCATTGGCTTAAACAACTGAGCCACTCAGGCACCTCAAGAAATAATTTTATTCAAGCTAATGGAATAGGAAAAACATCCATTAATGAGGAACATCTCAAAGAAAAGGAAAAAGCCTGGGTTTTACAAGTCAGATACACAAGGGGATCATTAGCTTATCTTATGGGATCTTGGAAATTATGTTCAAGCTAACATATTACAAAACATAATAATTGTTGCAGTAAAGTTTGTCATCAATTAAACTCATCACAATTTACATTTCAAAAATCTTAAACATTTGACCTTACGTATTATTTTTTTTTTGCCCTTACTTATTCCTGTGGCTTAACCCAAATCCTCTTCTCTGATACACAGTTGCAGAGAAATAATGTCTAATCAGACTTCCAATGCCAATGGAAAAATTAGGTATTTCCTCCATTTTCCTTTCTCCCCAAGTGCCTGATGGACAGTAGATCAAGTTCCTGGAAAAATACAGACCACATATATATTGTGATGCCTAGTGTCTTTGAGGTACTTATGCTTGCTTTATTTAGAGAAGATTTAGAGCTTATATGCTCCTCCCCTAACAGGCTCATCCTTTATCCCCTCATTTCTCTCAAGTTCATTCAGAAAGAGCAGTTTGTCTACAAGTAAAGGAAAAGATACTTTTAGGACTTGAAGGGTGTTATTAAGAACACCATATGGCTGCCTGGGGGGCTCAGTTAGTTAAGATCTAACTCTTGATCTCAGCTTAGGTCTTCATCTCAGGGCCATGAGTTCAAGCTCTACACTGAGGGTGGAGCCGACTTAAAGGAAAAAAAAGAACATCCACAAAATAATTGGGCAGTTACATGATTTTCAGTTTATTGTGGATCTTGTGTCTATAATCAGAGATGAGCCAGTGACAGAAAGATACAAGTTCTCCCTACACGTTTTTATTTAGGCTTGTATACCTTCTGTTGGCATAGCATAATGTAACTAATCAAGTGGAATTAATTGAAATTATTATTTTGTTTTTACTTTTGTAAGTCTTGCCATTAGACTACTTTTTTCTAGATTATAAAATTGATTGTGGGTTCTAATTTTCAGTGTGCATGTGTGCGTGTGTGCATGTGTGCATGTGTGTGTGTGTGTGTGTTCTTTCTTTTGTTCTGTCTTGGTGGTTATTTTGGTAGGAATTTGGAAAAGAGAGCCAGGAGATGTTGGACAGATGCCATTTTAAACTTGTATTTCCAGGCACTAGCTTGTTTTTTTTTTTTTAAGTATTTGTTTATTTTTAGAGAGATAGAACATGAGAGAGAGAGAGCAAGTGGGGGGGGGCAGAGGTAGGAAGGGGGAGAGAGAGAGAGAGAGAGAGAGAGAGAGAGAGAGAGAGAATCCCAAGCAGGCTCCACGCTCTGCACTGAGCTAGTGCAGGCCTTCATCTCATGACTGTGAGATCATGACCTGAGCCAAAATCAAGAATCAGACGCTTAACCACCTGAGCCAGGCACCCCCCAGGCATGAGGTTTTAAAGCCCAAAGTATTGCCAAATTGTTTTCCCAGATTCCCCCCCTACCTTATAACCCAACCAGCAATATGTGAAAGGGATTGATGTCATTGTTTGTTTTTGCTGATTTCATTTGTGAAAACGATAACTTATTAAAAAAATTCATACATGTGTGTGAATAGACTAGTATGATTAGGCATTGTAATGATATTAAAGTAATTCCTCTTTGGGCTTATTATATGTAAGAGGTAGTAACTGATGATGTCAAAGGACATGGTTCTTGAGAATTTCTTAGGGACATATGCTGAGACATCTACTCTCAAAGTTGCTTATAATGCATTATATGAATCCTATAAATAAAATACAAGGAAAGAATAGAGAAGGTAGAAAAATACTTCTATCTGGGCTATTAGGGAAGACTTCACAACACCATTGGAGAGGTGATAGGAAATTAAGTGGGTTGTGAGGGGCATCCCAAGGAGAAAGTTGGTGTGAGCAACTTTCAAAATTGGGATAGTGCAACACATTCTCATATATTTGGAATACTGTGTTTGTATAAAGGAGCTATAGAAGATGTTTAGAAAATATGAACAGACTGCTTGGACCACATCATTTATATTGAGGAAATAGTTGGAAGTAAATTTAGAATACACTGAGTAGATTCTGGAAGATATTTAATAAAAATTTTCTTTTTTTAAAGACAATATGCCATGTGAAATGTTCAATTAAGCTTTATAATCAAAAATTGTTTAAATATAATTCTGGAATGTTTGTAAAGGGTTGGTTACCTGGGACCAAATGGAAGTAAAGAGGCTATTCAAAGGATATCTCATAGCCAAGACATATTGCTAAAGAAAGCACCTAATTAAGATAATTGAAGTGGAAAGAAACAGTGTAAGTGCCACAGCCATTTTTAAGTAAAAAAGCAATAAGGTATTGAACACAACTGGATGTGGGGAAAATATTAGAGTTGGGCTATTGATTATAATGTTAACTTTTCAAGCTAGGTACCAGAAGTGTGGTGGTGCCATTTTCAAAATAAGTTTTAAAAAGAAAAGGTTATGGGGCGTCTGGGTGGCTTGGTCGGTTAAGCGTCCGACTTCGGCTCAGGTCGTGATTTCACGGTCCATGAGTTCGAGCCCCGCGTCGGGCTCTGTGCTGACAGCTCAGAGCCTGAAGCCTGTTTCAGATTCTGTGTCTCCCTCTCTCTCAGCCCCTCCCCTGTTCATGCTCTGTCCCTCTCTGTCTCAAAAAGAAAAATTAAAAAGAAAAATTAAAAAAATATAAAAAGAAAAGGTTATATGAGGAACTGTTTTGCATTTTATGAAAAATAAATTTCTCTATTATTGAGATTGGAAAGAAATTTAGTTAAATTAAGATATTTTCAACAAAACTATCTAATTTTTGACTAGTAAATGTAAACACTGTTGTCAATGTTTCCTTTACCTATAATGAAAAAATATAATAAAGATGGTGTAACCTTTAAAGTTGTCATGTTTTGGGGCACCTGGGTGACTCAGTCAGTTCAGCGTCTGACTTTGGTTCAGGTCATGATCTCACTGCTCATGAGTTCAAGCCTGGAGCTGGGCCCTGTGCTGACAGCTCAGAGCCTGGAGCAGGCTTTGGAATCTGTCTCCATCTCTCTGCCCCTCCCCCGTACATGCTCTGTCTTTCTCTCTCTCTAATATAAATACAAAACATTAAAACATTAAAAAAAAATAAAGTTGTCAAGTTTTAATCATCACAAAGTACAATTTAAATGTCTTATAGTTTGTCAATTATACATCAATAATGCCAAAAAAAATAAAAAAAAATAAAGGTGTCATTTGTTAAATGACTGAGTTGTGGGCAAACATATCTGTTTATTAATCAATGAAACATATATATATATATATATATATATATATATTTTAAGTTCTGCTCTGTTGTCATTCAAAAATATGTGAAGTGAATGGAATTCAATTCAAAATAGGAAGAATAATTTCTTATTCTCAGGTCCCAGGAAATGTTAGGAGCTATGTTCCATGTTAATTATTTCAGTGAGAAAAGTAAAAATAAACAGGCCACTCTTTTAACACCATGTTTTATTATAGTAAATAGAATTATCTGCAACATTTTCCAGTTTCTTTTTTCTTCTCTGACTTTTCCATCTGTTATTTTTTATGTTTCACACCTGCTGAGTCTGTGGAAACTAGAGAAATCAACTTCTTTTTGGCAAATATGCATGTTTAAACATTGCTTTGTTCTGAAACTAATATAAATTGAAAATGTTACTTCAGATTTTATAGGGTCACTAATTTGCAGAAAAGAGAAACTATCTCAATAATATAAAATAAATTACTCATCTTGACTGGAACAAAATAACATTTGGTACTGCCTTTAGTATGTGTATATTAGTTGATTCACTTTATAAATTTGTTTATGGTTAAAATGGGTAAAATATGGATCCACCTTAATAAATTACATTTATGTTTTTTTTTTTAATTTTTTTAGTTTGTTTGTTTTTGAGACAGAGCATGAGCAGGGGAGGAGCAGACACAGAATCTGAAGTAGGCTCCAGGCTCTGAGCTGTCAGTACAGAGTCCAATGTGGAGTTCGAACCCAGGGACTATGAGATCATGACTTAACCCAAAGTCAGATATTTAACTGACTGAGCCACCCAGGTGGCCCTTTGCTTATTTTCTTAATTTTCTTAATAAGAATATTGTGTTAAACTTCCTACTGTTCAACAATGGAATATATATATGTGTGTGTGTGTGTGTGTGTGTGTGTGTGTGTGTGTGTGTGTGTCAGAAAAGATGAAGATTAATGGGAGCCATACCTGCTTTTGGAAGGCTTGTGAGAAAGTTCAGAGAGGTGTTTAATGACTAAATTAATAAACTGTATGCCAAAGGGGTACAAGCTGAGAAATATAACAATAAAAATGTGTACCATCTCTAAAGCCAGAGAAGTTTCAACAGAGGAGAATAGTCTTGAGGTTGAGGAAATGTGGTAGAAGTAATGCCATGCGGTGCTCAAACCATCTTCATTGCCTTTCCGCCTCCCCACATAAGGAAGAATTCATTTTCCAGATTCCTTACACCCAATGAGCCTATGTGACTAGATCTGGTAATGACATGTGAGCTGGAGTCATTTAGGCCACTTGCCTTTAAAAGTCCTACTGGATCTCTGTCCATGTTCCTTCTTTTCCCCGACAGATGGATGTGAAGTCTAATATGGTGGGTAACAAAATATAAGGAACCTGGATCCCTAAGCCAGTACAAAGAGGATTGCTTTCTAGTAGAACCATTCTATTTGATTAGAGCAATAAAGCAAGCAAGTAATAAATCTATAATGTGTTAAGGCACCAAGTTTTGGGTAGAGACATTATCATTTTGTATCCTAACTGTAATTTGTTAGTTATTTATTGATGTAATTTCTTTTTCTTCTTTTTAAAGCTTATTTATTTATCTTGAGATACAGAGAGAGAGCGCACACACAAGAAGGGGAGGGACAGAGAGAGAGAGGGAGATAGAAAATCCCAAGCAGGCTCTGCACTCTCAGTGTGGAACCTGACTCAGGGCTTGATCTCATGAACCATGAGATCATAACCTGAGCCAAAATCAAGAGTTGGATGATTACTGACTAAGCCATTTATAATAAGAAATATATATATACATTTGGTATACACACATACACACACACACACACACACACACACACACACATTTGGTTTCTGGCACAGGGCTCCTAAAACCTTTAAAGTTTCCTGAGTGTTAAGAATGACAAATTTGTATTTTCTTGTGTTAACAATATGACTTTTGGACATATCACAGAATGGGGACAGGTTGCCAGGAGAACTAACCATGTGATTAGAGGGTTGGAACTTCCAGTCCCATCCCCCTGACTGGGAGGAGAGAGAGGTTTAAGACTGAGTCCAATTTCCAGCAGTCAGTGATTTAATCAATCATGTCTATGTAATTAAGCCTCCATAAGAACTCAAAAGGATGGAGTTCAGAGCACTTCTGGGTTGATGGTGGTACTTCATGGGTTGTACATCTAGAAAGGCCGTTGAACCTCTAGACTTTTCTCCATGCGTTGTGCCATGTATCTCTTGAAGATGGCTATTCTGGAGTTATATCTTTTTATAATAACTAGTGATCCATCCAGTAAGTAAAATTTTTCTTTGAGTTCTGTCACTTGCTCTAGCAAATTAATAGAACTCAGAAGAGAGTTTTGGAAACCTCTGAATATGCCAGTTGGTCAGAAGCACAGGTAACAACCTAGGCCAGCAGCTGGAATCTTGAAGAGGTGGGGTGGTGGGGCAGACGTGTAGGATGGAACACTTAAATTGTGGAATCTTTGCTATCTCCAGGTACATAGTGTCAGAATTGAATAATAGGACAATCAGTTGGCATCTGGAGTATTGTTGGTGTGGAGGGAACAGCCCCCCACATACACACAGGTTGGATCTGGGTCTCAGAACTTTTTACTGACTAATATAGTAAGTGATTCCCTAGTGGGAGAGATACAAGGGAATTGAGTCAAGAGGGAGTTTGATAATGGAACCAGGGGGATTTGGTATTTCAGAGACATTTAAAGCAATTGAAGCATAGGTATTAGAAGGTGAGGGAGAGACAGTAAAGGACCCCCAAACTGAGAAGGCACTTTCACACCAGAAAACAAAACAGTCAACTCCATACAGTTTAGAGTTTTATTCATGGCATCTTACTGACAAGGGTGATCGGGTGGACGAAGCTCCAAGCCAGCTGCACAGATATTTCCCACAAAGTCCAGACCTTAATCCACACTTTTTAGAGAGCAAAGAATGTGGAGAAGGGCACTGTAGTGAGATCAAAGGGTTTGCTTGCACCTCAAGGGGTTTGCAGCTAACCTTTTTTTTTTTTAGATCTTGTGGCCATACCTGCACATCTGGAAAAGGAAAGTCTATGTTATCTCTAATGGATTCATATGAGGCCAAAGCATCCAGACTCGACTGGCATTTCTAACATATGTGTATTAACCTCCGAGGGGATTGGAACACCTAGCCTCAAGACAGGTCATTAATGAACATGGACAAGATGGAGGGCCAGAGATGGATTCAGAATTGTCAGCACTCCTATAATAGGATAGAAGAAGCAGTAGTAATATTAGTAGTAGTAGCTTAAAACAACAGATACTTATTTTCTCACAGTTCTGGAGGCTAGCTATCGAAAATCAAGGTGCTGCTGGTGGGGCCATGGTCTCTCTGCAGGCTCTAGGGGAAAATCTGTTCCATGCTTTTCTCTTAGCTTCTCACGTAGCTAGCAGTCTTCGGTATTCCTTTGTTATAGCACATTTTAAATGATTGCATATGCTTTGATAATGAATTTGGGTATATGCTATTGTTTTAATGTTTGTTGTCTCCTTAAAATTAAGATGTTGAAATCCTAGCCCAGTTTGATGATATTAGGAGGTGGGGTCTTTTGAGAGGTGCTTTTAGGTCCCTCATGTATGGAATTAGTGCCCTTTTAAGAGGCTAGAGAGCTTGCTTGCCCCTTCACCCTAGGAGCCCACAGTGAGAGAGCATTGCTATGAAACAGGAAGAGGGCCTTTTCCAGAAAAGGCTGTCATGCTGGCACCTTAATCTTGGACTGCCACCCTCCAGAGCTGTGAGAAATAAACTTCTGTTGTTTATAAGCCACCCTGTCTGTGATGTTTTGTTATAGTAACACAATGGACTAAGAAATCATGAAAGTAAATTGGAGACAACTGATTTTTAAATGGGGTCCAAAAGTACTGTCAAATTGATTTTTTTTTCTCTTTTTATTTTATTTTACTTTTTTTTTTTTTGCCCCCCTCTCCCATGCACCCATCCCCTTTTAAAGAATTTTACAATGATTTTGAGTGCAGAGTGGACAGGAATACAAAAACACTAGTGATGACAGACAAAAAACAATGTATTTTAAAGATACCTGTGCTCTATGGGGCACCTTGGGTGGCTCAGTCGGTTAAGCTTCTGACTTCAGCTCAGGTCATGATCTCATGGTTTGTGATTTCAAGCCCTTTGTCGGGCTCTGTGCTGACAGCTCAGAGCCTGGAGCTGCTTCGGATTCTGTGTCTCCCTCTCTCTCTGCCCCCCTCCACCCTGCTTACACTCTGTCTCTCTCTCTCAAAAATAAATAATAAATATAAAAAAATTAAAGATATCTCTGTTCTGAGGTAGAATTAGCAAGACTAGCAGCACCTGGGTGGCTCAGTCAAATATCTGACTTCAGCTCAGGTCATGATCTTCTTGTGGTTTGTGGGTTTGAGCCCCACATCGGCCTCTGTGCTGACCGCTCAGACCTTGGAGCCTGCTTCTGATTCTGTGTCTCTCTCTTTCTCCCCCACTTACACTCTGTCTCTTTCTCAAAAATAAATAAACATTAAAGAAAAGAATTAGCAAGAATATGTAATTGATTAGAAATAAAGGAAGAATAAAGGCCAGAGTCAAACATAAGTACAAATATTCTAGTTTAGGATAGCTAAAACTAGGACTTTTTTTTTTTTTTTTTTTTTTTTTTTTTTTGCAAGGGGAAGATGATAGTAGAAATTGGGGATATTTAACTTATGGATTTGTGATAACTGTGGCGTATTTGGGAAGAGATTGCAAGATGGAAATAAAAGTCAATAGAGAATTTGACACCAAAATATGAGGTTACCCATGAAGAGTATATAGAGAAAACTTCAAACTTTTAGGGGTTCATAGGCCTTCTGAGACACCAAACAAATTTATAGACTATCTTCCTTGAAAAATAAATGCTGTAATCAAGAGTATTCATAGACTCTCTGAAATTTTTTTTTTAATTTTTTTTAATGTTTTATTTATTTTTGAGACAGAGAGAGACAGAGCATAAGCATGGGAGGGGCAGAGCAAGAGGGGCAGAGTGAGAGGGAGACACGGAATCCGAAGCAGACTTCAGGCTCTGAGCTGTCAGCACAGAGCCTGATGCGGGGCTCGAACTCACAAACCACGAGATCATGACCTGAGCCGAAGTCAGACGCTTAACCGACTAAGCCACCCAGGCACCCCTGAAATTTTTTTAACATGGAACTCAAGTTTAAACAACAACAACAACAACAACAACAACAACAACAACAAGGGAGTCTGGGTGGCTCAGTTGGTTGAGCACTTGATCTTGGTTTCTGCTCAGGTCATGATCCCAGGGTCATGGGATCAAGCCCTGTGTTGGGCTCCATGCTGGGCAAGGAGCCTACTTGAGAGTCTCTCTCTCTCTAAAATAAAAATATAAATAAAATTAAAAATAAATAGAAATAATTTTTTTTAAAAAACATGCAAACTGAAAGCATTGAGAAAAATAACACAAAAACACATGCGAATAATTTCTAAGAAGCTGAGAAAATAGAATTTAGGATTGCTGACGGTGTTAAATGCTACAGAAAGTCCACATAGAGAGTTAGTTAAACTAGATTCAACTAGTGTCTTAGGAAAAGACTTTCTTTTTATTTTTCTCAATTGACTACACTGTTTCCCAGATAATACTTTACAAGCCATCTGAATACCGTCACGGGGCTACAGTGTGCTGAGTGCTGAATAGGAACAGAGTGTCTGTAAGAGTAGACCATCTTCTCAGAAGTACCTTTAGTGATAGAAAAGTGAAAAATGATTTAAAGAATAAAATCCAGTGTCAGTGACTAATCATTGACAGGAGTGACATCACTAGGGCGAGGTCCTGGAGAACTTTGGAGAGGATGTGCTCTAGACCACACGTAGAAGGAAACCCTTGCAGAAGCACTAAAGATAGATGCTGCCACACAGACAGGAAAACCCTACGTGCATGAGGAAGATCCCGGTCACTGCATCTGATGGCCTCAGTTTCTTCTGCAAAGAAAACACTCATCGTTCTGATTTTGTACACAGATCAAACCCAAGGCAATTTTTCTGGTCAGCATTTCACTCCCACTATAAGCTTACTTGCTTTTCACATCCTGAGTGTCAATTGTGAGAAGAGATGTAAGCACCATCTGTGCTTCCAAATCCTCAAATTTCTTCAATGTCACAAAAGATATATTCCAGAGTTGTTTTTTTTTTTTTTTTTTTTTTTTTTTCTGGCAGTATAAGTCATAAAGAGACTTAGTAGGTGACAAGATTGATACATTTTGCAGTTTCCCTTGTCTTGGTTGGTTTGGGCTGCTCTAATGAAGTACCAGACACCAGGTGGCTTATCTACAATGGAAATTTATTTCTCACCCTTTAGGAGCTGGAAGTGCAAGACCAGGACACCACCATGGTCATGTCCTGCTTGGAAGTTTCTTCTAGGTTCAGACTGACAACTTCTTGTTACCCCCTCACATGGCAGAAAGAGAGTGAGCTAGTTTTCTGGCTCTTTTTATAAGGACAACAGTCCTGATCATGAGGGCTCCATCCTCATAACATCTTACCTCTCAAAGGTCCCACCTGCAAGTACCATTGCATAGGGGATTAGATTTCATGACATCATCATCATTTTTCAGGGACACAAACATTCTGTCCACAATACCTTGTCACAGGGAGTTGTACTGGGAGAATACCAAAGATCTTAATTATTCACAGTAGGTTTATATGTGGTGTCAAAGACAAAATCAGACACTAGTTAAAGAGATAAGGACAGATTTGGATCAGTAATATACTATTGTCATGGGAAAAAGAATCCAGCTTGATCTATCTCAACTTCAATTTGGAAAGAGGAGACTGGGGGTTCTAAAGGGAGAATGAGAGAATGGTGGGGGTGGTGAGCAGAGACTCTGTAGAGTCAGGGAGTTGAAAGATTACAAAAAGCATGAAGGGGCAGATGGTCAATGTAGAACCCATCTGGCCTTGTTTTGTGGACTGATGCTTATCAAAGGTAGCTCCTACCCTCCCGAGAGACTGGAACCCTGGAGCCCTCATCTTCAGGTGTTGGCTGGAACAAACTGAATTCTTTAGGCAGCCTCCAGTTTTCTCTGGTAGGCATTTTAAAGGCAGCTAGGGTCATCCTAGGGATGTGGCCTTGAGTTGTCAGAAACAATGTTACTGTTCTGTTCAAGACTTTAGAGGCTAAAGCTGAGGACTGGTCAAGAGAGGGCTGAGAGGAACCTGGCCAGAGTATGGTTGAGGAGAAAATCTTTGTCAATGGTTATGCCTGGTTTGATCAGTGAGAAATAGCCACTATTAATTAATATCTATGTTTTACATTCAATGCCAATAACAAGACATCCATACTGGCTAGCCAAACTATTCAGTGTTCCTGTTTCTTTTAAAAATTCTGTCATGTCTTTTGTCTCGTTTGTAGTTTAGAATTAAATCCTTAATATCTGATTGTACCCCCCTCTTGCTACTTTTATAGACTTTTTGTCTTAATTTTTTTGATAATATAATCGATCATCTCTTGAAGTTCTTTATTTTAATAAGTTAAAAGGTATGACCAATTTTCATGAAGAGGAGAATAATTAGAGATGACCACAGATGGGAAGAAATAGTAATACGAGGTCAGTAGGCAGAGAACAAGAGGTAACTAACATTCCCTGAGTACTAGCCACGTGCTAGGTGCTGTGAAAGCTGTTCTGTAAATTGTTTTCTGTGCTTCTAATAACTTAATATCACACACAAAAAAACCCCTAACATTCAGAAAGATAATCTGTCAAGAATTACACAGCTTATAAACAGTGAATATTTACTTGTAACTCCTATTTTCTTCTTCCCCTGCAGTTCCAATTTATTTTACTGCCTCCCAAATACTATTCTACAGTCTGCCTTAGTTTTCAGATTCCCTTTGTCCACAGAGAACTGAAAGATAGGATATTTGCCTGATGAATTGAGAGAGTCATGTGTTATAGTAAGGGAAGCGTTTGGGCTTCTTCCTCATTATCAAATTTAGATGCCTCATCTGAAAAGGGAAAGGTAGGTAGACAGACATTTCCCCTAATCTTTTTTCAATAGCACATGCACTGAGATACTTACCATTATGTTCTCTTCTGTACATATTTCTGGCTACGTAGCTTTGATTTAATCATATATTGATGTTGTTTTCCCCCAACATCATAACAATAAGATTTAAGAGAAAATAATAAACATAACAGAATTTAGATCTAGAACTTACTCCACACTCTATACTCCGAATAGGTAACTACCTCCAAACTATCAGCTTTTCAGCTTGTTAAAAGTTAAATTGCTCATATGATTCTCATTTGTATAGGAAAAATTTGAAAGTACTCCCTTTTATTATCCTTGGGAAAAAGCCTAAGTAGTTCTCAAACTGAATAATAACTGCAGAACTATTTGTTTTGGAATCGAGCTTAAATCAACAAATATTTATTGAATACCTATATTGGGAAAGCGGTGTGATTACCATTTGGAAGGTGGTGGCCCACTCTGAAATTTCACTTGAAGTTCTCTGATGTCTAGTTTTATCATCTATTTCCAAGTCTAGATAGGAGCAGCTGGATATTACAAAGTGAGAATCATCTTTTATCCCCGTCAAGGTTTCAGGAGAAAAAGTTCTCAGATTGCATTTGGGAATTACATAGCAACATCCATCATGGGCCACTAAGTGTGCAGTGAGCGCTTGATAACATTGTTTTCTAACCTAAGCATGCACTCAACAGGGAATGCCACAGATGTGAAGGACACATTGGCATCCAACTCTCCCCAATGTTTGCGTTTATTCTTCCACTGCTTATGCATTTTCCATGTAGCTCAGCCGCCAAGTCTCACACCTAAAGGGTCAATCCTTCACTATATGTAGTCTAAGTGAAATTCCACATCTACTTCCAAACTGATGCCTATACCAAGGGGATTTCCAGCCATTTGGAAAAAAGGAAAAAAAAAAAAAGCTAGGGGGTAGACGTATCATTTGGTACTGTCTCACTTACAAATTACTCATGCAGACTTGTGCGAATTTCCCTCACTTGCTAATGACCAGTGCAGATCTCCTCAACTGGTTGTCACAAGCTTTTCATTCATTATATGATCCATGTTAATGACTACAGTATTTGTGAAAAGGGAACACAGAACACAAGCCTTTAAAACCAGAAGGTTTTTTTTTTTTCCCCCAGCATTGCTAGATGTTTCTGTGAGGACAATTTCCTGCTGTCACTACAGTGAATTGTTAGGAAAATGATCCCAAGTTAAAATAGCTTGGATAGTCAGTGCAAATCCACAAAGCCACCTGGCACTGACTTTGCCTCAGTCCCCTGAAAGAAATTAGAAGGGAGATGTAAATCCAGTAGCAACATAACACTGAGGAAAGCAAGCTACAAAGGGAAAGCTCTCTTTCCACTTTATTATTGTTATACCTTAAGAGGTATTTTTTTAAGTTTATTTATTTTTGAGAGAGAGGGAGAGAGCAGGTGAGGGGCAGAGACAGAGGGAGACACAGAATCCAAAGCAGGTTCCAGGCTCTGAGCTGTGAGCACAGAGCCCGATGCAGGTTTCAAACTCAGTAAGATCATGACCTGAGCCAAACTGAGCCACCCAGGCACCCCTATGCTCTCAGAGTTCTTGTGAAAAGACACCAATGTTGCTGCTCTGCCTTGGGTTTCGGTCACACTTTGGGCAAGCTCAGTGGTTTGTGTGTGTCAGTGATCCATTTTACTTGTAAATGCTTTTGTTTATCCAAAAAATCACACATTATACACCAGAGAATAAGAGAAAACCTTATGGGAGGCCTATTTACAATAATAATAATAATTAGATACTCCATTCATATTATCTTTTGAGCTTCTTTAGGGGTGGATGAATTTCTACACCAAATCTCTGAAGACATATTCAAGTTACTGAATACAAAAAGAGTTGCAACAACAAAAAGCGAGAAAGAAAGATGATTGGTGACTGAGCTATTACGGCCAGGCATTAGGTTGTGCATTCGGCAGGCATTTTCTCATAAAGTCATAGATACTAGGACTCGCTGATATAGCTTGTGAGTGGCTGGGAAAACTAACAATTAAAAATTCTTTTACTTAGTATGGCAGCTGGAGGTAGGTACAGGGAAGTCCAAAGGGATGAAATGTTAGAAGGCTAATAACTCATTTCCTTCCTTATTAATTTTTTTTCCATAAAGATAAAGAAAGGAGAAAAGAGCATAGAGAACGAAGAAAAATAAATCATTTGCCATACATTTTTAAAATACTTTGCTGATTAACCTATACTATCTAAGGGAGGAGCTAAGTGCTTACTCCCATTAGTTCTTGGCTTTACTGAATTGTATGTTAAATGGGAAAAGTTCCGTATCTTACCCCATTTCTATTTGTTCTTGAATGAGATGGAGATATGGTCAGCCTAAGCTTGGTTTTTTGTCTTGCTTTGTTTACATTTTTGCTTGTTCATTGGTCTTATTTTTAACAGAGCATGTCTTAAGATTTAGAGGGTTGAATTATTTTAATAGAGTCTAAAATATTATTATGTATTAATTTTGGAACTTTGCTGTGAACATTCTGCAATAGTACTCATGTCGTTTTAATCCCCCTAATTGTCTCTTCTGCTTTCCATATTTCATTTTTGACAAGTACCTGTTAAGTAAATTTTTCAGGGAATTATTTACTAATTCAGGATTCTCCCTTCTTTGGACGATTTCAAAGAGTACCTGCAACCTAGATGAGAGTAAAAACCAAAGTTTTCTCTGATCTTGACCATGAAATAATCCTCCAGATCTGGTAATTTTTGCTTATACCACAGGTCACGTGTTTTCAAAAACAATGTCTAGAGAAGGATGAAGAGAAAGAAGAGGAAGATATGAAGCAAAAGCAAAAGCAATACACCACAATATTCTCGATGATGCCTATAAGGTTAATGTATTTCTTCCCTGCAGTTACCATGTGAGAAAATGAGGGAGAGAAATGACGCCTGGGTGGCTCCATGATTGAGCGTCTGACTTTGGCTCACCATTGGTGAGTTCAAGCCCAGCCTGCTTCGGATGCTCTGTCCCTCTCTCTCTGCCCCTCTCCTGCTTGCACTCTCTCAAAAATAAAAACAAAATAAAACATTAAAAGAAAATGAGGGAGAGGAATACAAAAGTGGTGGACATTGTTAAAAGACATAACATGTATTCCTCATGGATCCAAATCTCTGAGAATAAAATTTCAGGACTCTGTTCCTAAGAATGACTTTTATCTGCAGAATAACTTTTCTTTCAAAAATTCCTGATTTAGGGTTCAAAAATACACTAATTCATAGACTTAAGTTGATATTTCTCTGGAGACAATCAGACCAAATTTTATCACTTTCCATGACAAATATTTTGTTGTTGTTGTTGGCAACTCTTTACATGAAATGGGAATGCATGTACAATTTCTTAAAATAGTGTAGAAATACTGATTGCCCTACAGTCAGTTTAAAAACTAAAATTTATTAGTAACTTTGAAGGTCCAGCATATCACTCCTTGATCAAATCCCCTCTCTCCTTCACCTAAACGTTAATATCATTCTGGATGCTTAACTAACTGTTCTCTGATTTCTCTAGTTTTATTAAGTAAATATACATCTCCCCAAATTTTATGGTTTAATTTTCTCCCTTTTATGTTAACTATAAAGGCAAATATTTTGTCTTTTGTCTGCAATTTGTTTTTTATGTACTATTATATATATATATATATACACATATATATATGTTATATTATATCATATATATTATATAGTTATGGATTATATATTATAGATTAATTCTTAATGGGTTATATGTGATGCAGATATCTTCTTCAAAATTATATGGCTTGTCTTTACATTCTTTTTATAGTGTTTTATGTTGCATAGACATTCTTAATTATAATGTAGTCAAATTAATCATTCTTTATGATTTCTGCTGTCAGATCTCTACTTAAGAGATCATTCCTTACCCTGATGATCTTGCTAACTAAATGTTTAAAAGTTTTAACTTAGACATGTAAATCTTTAATTTACCTTAATTTTTGTGTAGGTATTCGTTTTTATTTTTTTCATGCATATGTATGTAGTTTTACCACACTGTATATTAAATAGCCCATTTTTTCCCCAGTAATTTGGAAGGTTCATTCTGTCATAAATTATAAATAAATAAGAAGGCTTATTTCTAAGCTTTCACATGTCCCAGTGTTGAATGCCATATCGCTGTGTGTATTATGGCTTTAGCATTAGGTCTTAATATCTGAAAGGGAAAGTTATCCTATTTTCTTCTTCAAAAAGTCCTTTGACTATATTTAGACCTTTTTCTTTTGAATAGACTTTACATAAATATGTCAAGTGCATCCCCCCAAAAAACCTATTTGAGATTTTGCATCACATTGATACTATTGAGCAATTTAGACAAAACTAGAATCTTTAAAATCTTCAGTAAATTATGTAAAAGAACATTGTATAGCTTTTGATTTAGTTAGGTATTTTTAATGGCTGAAGAAAGTTTTATAATTTTCTTTATAAAGGAGATATGCTTTTGTTAGACATAGTCTTGCATACATTATGGATGACTTAAGTAGCATTTCAATTTACAAATATATTGGAACTGATAGTTGAATATGTACGAAATGGCATTGATTTGTA
This sequence comes from Leopardus geoffroyi, assembly GCF_018350155.1. Classification (NCBI taxonomy): domain Eukaryota; kingdom Metazoa; phylum Chordata; class Mammalia; order Carnivora; family Felidae; genus Leopardus; species Leopardus geoffroyi. The sequence continues at coordinate 98,902,058 of NC_059327.1, read as the reverse complement.
AACATCAATGCTTTATCCAGCTACTGATGAACCGTATATGTAGATTATTTTTTTAAACTTTTTTTAAAATGTTTATTTTTGAGAGAGAGAGACACAGTGCGACAGGGTAGGGGCAGAGAGAATGGAAGACAGAATCTGAAGCAGGCTCTAGGCTCTGAGCTGTCAGCACAGAGCCCTGAGCGAGGCTGGAACTCACTGACAGGGAGATCATGACCTAAGTCGAAGGTCAACCAAGTAAGCCACCCAGACAACTGGTATATGTAGATTATTTATTGATTTACTTATTTACATTTATTTATTTTTGAGAGACAGAGAGCGACAGTGGGGGAGGGGCAGAGAGAGAGAATGAGATACAGAATCCAAAGCAGGCTCCAGGCTTTGAGCTGTCAGCACAGAGCCCGATGCAGGGCTCGAACCCACAGACTGTGAGATCATGACCTGAGCCAAAGTCAGACACTTAACCAACGGAGCCATCCAGGTGCCCCTATTTTTAATGAAGATCTATTATTTGCAAATAGTGGCAATTTATTTCTTACATTTAGCCCTTTCATCTTTTGCTTCTTTTGTGTTGTATTGTATCATTTTGAACTTCCAGTATGACGCTTTATAGAAATAATAACTGACATCTTTAAATTGTTACGGATTTTAAAGAAAACACTTTCAACAGTTTACTTTGAAATACAGTGTTTGTTTTGCTTTCTTGTACATGCCTTTAGCAAGTTAAGAAAACTCCCCTCTTTTTATGTGCATTCTTACTTATTTGACAACTTGAAGAATGTTTTTGTTACATTTTTCAATTTTTTTCGCATGATGATTTTATTCTATTTGAATACAGTTGACCTTTGGTCCTAGGAAATTGCAAATAAGGTTAAATAGGTGACACTCTCCAAGGGTTTGAAAAATAGCCCTAGGTTATGTCATCTCAAATCAGGTTAATCTTGATGTGAGTCATTGAAACACAACATTGGGACTTTTGTGTAACAAAAGTGCTGTGAGGGATCTTTTGTTCCTGAGTTTAAGGGATCAGTCTAGTAGGGAAGAAAGACTACATCCCCATTGGTATTAAAGATAGTTCACTGGAAGGCCAAGTAAATCCATTACTTAAATAGTTAAAAATAATTAGTTTATAAATTAACTAAAATGTAACTGATGCTTTAAATTTAGGAGTTATAATTTCCACTGGGTTCTATAATATTATCTCCATCTACCAGATTAGCAGAACACAAATGTTTAGTTGCCTAACTCTACCAATGTCACACAGCCTAGTGACAGAACCAGAGTGTAACCAAATTCAAGGGGTTTGTTCCTTGGGGTGCATCCGATTCAGCACAACCCAGGGAAGTGTTGAAAGCAAATAACTTTTCATTACTTCTTATAAGTAAGGAGACAGAAAGAAAGCTCTCAGCTTGAGATAGAGAAATAAAGGACCCCACTTTTAGAAAGGCTCCGTCTCTGCTGCTTTTCTGCGAGACCCCATTTACTCATGTTCTATATTTCACATTGCACCTGAATAAACCAAAGAAGCCGTGTTGTCACTCCAAGGGGGAAACAAGAAAGTTAATCATTCTCTGAGTTTCCTCCTAGGGCCCTCAAACACCTGATAACATCTAAGAAGAACGGATCCCAAAGATGTTCCAGAACATTAGCTTCCAACAAACCTTGTCTGATGCTGGCATCAGTAACCCCTACCTTAAGTGATTTATGAAATAACACCTACTGTTCACCTTTCACTCACCTTTTTGATTGGATCTTACCCTGGATTCCTGAAGGAACACATACCTTGGACCACCTTCCAAATAAATCCCTAACCCCAAGCGTTGAACAGACTCACCCTCCTTTCTTTTCTGATTCTCCCAGTCACTCCATCTGCTATACTCTATCACTTATGCTATTCAATAAACTCTATTTTCGTTTCCTCTTGGATCATGTCTGATTTCTGTCCTGCACAAATTCAAGGACCCTCTTGGCTGGTCCTGCAGGACTCACTGTGGGTCCTCTGACCTGCCTGCCTATGTCAAAAGCACTATCTCTTTAAGTGGTTAGTAAAGGAAGTTTTTTCAACATTTTTAAATTTTTTTTTTAAAATTTTAGAGAAAGAGAGCATAAGTGCAAGAAAGGGACAGAAAGAGAGTGAGAATCCTAAGCAGACTCCATGCTCGATGCCGAGCCTGAAACAGGGTTTATTCCATGACCATAAGATCACGACCTGAGCGGAAATCAGGTGTTAGATGCTCAGCTGACTGAGACACCCAGGTGCCTCAGTACAGGAAGCTTTATTCTGTGTATTGGAGGTGGGGACAGGGAGCTTACATAAGCAATTGAATTCAATTGTGCATGCCCAGCATGTCAATATGTTCGTGCATACATTGTATGTTCCAAAAATGGTGGAAGCCTCTGCCCATAGGAGGAGATCTCAGTATTATGATGAGCTAACGATAACTTTAGGATAACTCAGGGGGACTTCTATACAGTTCCTTAGCTCCAACCCAGCTCCAAATGGCTCACATCTCCAAATGTCTCACACAGAAGCTATCAGACTAGACACAAATAGCAAGGGGCTATGAAGTAAAACACTTAGCTGAGTGTATCCTTAGTTGGAACTGTTGTTTCTGCAAAACAAAACATATTCCTATGTGGCTTTTGTCCCTTCACCTCACTCTTTCCATTAACAGTTTTTAGCCCTCATGTTTCCAACTGAATTCTCACATAAAATCTAGCATATAAATTGATTATTTGATTAATGTGATTAAAATGTGCTTCAGTAATATTTTATGGAATCCTTTTAATTCTATAAGTTGTTACATCCTTAGCTATTCATCATCCAAGCATTTGTTTCATTTTTAATTTTTATTAAAAAAAATTAAGTTTATTTATTTATTTTGAGAGAGAGACAGTGTGTGTATGAGCAGGGGAGAAACAGAGAGAGACAGAGAGACAGAGAGACAGAGAGAGAGAGAGAGAGAATCCCAAGCAGACTCTACACTGTCAGCACTGAGCCCTATGCAGACCTCTAACTCACCAACTGTGAGATCATGACCTGAGCCAAAATCAGGAGTCAGACATTTCCCAACTGAGTCAATGAGGTGTCCCTCAAGGCATTTGTTTTAAATTGAAGCTCCTCTCACAAACTCTTCTGATGTCAATTCTGTCAAAATCTGTTCCTTCATTAATCTAAATTGTACTGTTTATCTCTGCAAGTCAGATCTCAGAAGCGCTTGTCATCTTTAGCTGCAGAAGCAGAACTTTTTGTGTGAATACCTGCATGACTGAATAACCATTTCTGGGAAGTGCCCAATCAGTTTGGCTGTCCCTTTAGGTCTTCTGTGTCAGAGGCTGAGACTTGTCCAATCAGATCATGCTCTGCATAGTGTCAGCTGCTCACCTTCATTTCAGGACCATTTAAATATTTTCAGTTTACTAAGAGATTCAATAAAGCATAAAAGACATAACTTTTTTTTTTAATGTTTACTTATTTTTGAGAGAGAGAGAGAGAGAGACAGAGCATGAGCATGGGAGGAGCAGAGAGAGAGAGGGAGACACAGAATCCAAAGCAGGCTCCAGGCTGCAAGCTGTCAGTGCAGAGCCCAATGCGGGGCTCAAACCCACAGACTGTGAGATCATGACCTCAGCTGAGGTCAGACACTCAACCAACTGAGCCACCCAGGTGCCCCAAGACATAACTTATTTTTTATTATTTTTCTCATGGATTTCATTCACCTGCCCACTCAATTCTAGAGACATTGAAACCAAAATTAAGTATTTTAAAGTTCTTTGTAAACTTTAAAATTTTACATCAAATAATAGTATCTTTACATTATATTTTTTATATTAACCCACATTAAAATATTATTATATAGTATCATTTTCTTGTACATTATTATTTTAATAATAATAATATTGTCATATTTCTTCAAGTAGGATCACATCTTCCTGAGCCAGGGATTGACCATGGTTGGCTCTCTATCAACTCTCAATTGTTCAACATTTCAAACTAATGCTTTATTTTAATATTGCTCTCAATCCATCACTGTTTTATTTTGACCCAATAATATTTTTTTTCAAATAGTATAGAACTTCATTTTTTAAACCCTTTTTCATAGTTTTCCCTGCAGACTGGTCCTGGTGAATCAGACTAGTATAGATACGCTGGTTGTCACTGGAGTCCTATCAAGACACTCAGGTTTAGAACGGTGTCTGTTCCTATATGAGAAGGCACTCAGGGCACAGAATCTCCCCACAGTGGTCTAGAAGCATCACTTTGGTCTCTAAAAAACTGCATTTATATGATGGTTCACTTAAATATAACATTTGAGAGGGCTCTCCTATTTGCCTGTACAAATTGTAGTTGTATCTCTGTGTGCTTATTTTTGCCCCAAAGCAGTTCAATAACAGGGATGTTGTCTGGTATTTGGGACTATTTTCTTTACAAAGCTGTTTTAGACAAACCTTGTAAGTTCCAGGCTTTCACTTCTCTTAAGATATCTTTACCGGGGCACCTGGGTGGCTCAGTCGGTTGAGCGTCCGACTTCAGCTCAGGTCATGATCTCACTGTCCGTGAGTTCGAGCCCCGCGTCAGGCTCTGTGCTGACAGCTCAGAGCCTGGAGCCTGCTTCAGATTCTGTGTCTCCCTCTCTCTCTGACCCTCCCCCGTTCATGCTCTGTCTCTCTCTGTCTGAGAAATAAACATTTAAAAAAAAAATATCTTTACCTAAAAAAAAAAAATGATGTTTATTTATATCTGAGATAGAGAGACACACAGAATGTGAGCATGGGAGGGTCAGAGAGAGAGGGAGACACAGAATCCAAAGCAGGCTCCAGGCTCTGAGTTGTCAGCACAGAGGTCAACGAGGGGCTCAAACTCACAAACTTGAGATCATGACCTGAACTGAAGTCAGCCACTCAACTGACTGAGCCACACAACCGCCCCTAAAATATCTTTACATTCAAAGATTCATTTTTTGTTAAATGAAAACTCAGCAATATTTATTTTTCAGTTCTTAGTTCCTATTTCTTCATTATTAAGCAGATGCAAGTGGCTATTAAATCTTTAATTACCACGGTAACAGAGATTCATTGAATTACATATTTAAAAAAAAAAAAAAACCTAATTTGAACAGGCTTACAACTTGAACATAATTGCTTACAGAAGAATAAGTTCTTAGAATAACCTTCTAAATGGTTGACTTGGAGACTGAGCTATGTATTTTCAAAGCTGAATATTTTAGCCAAGAGCGTGCACGCACACAAATATGTTCTCTTCTTGATATGCATCCGCCAGGGCGCAGCAGGCGTCAGGAAAGGGACTCCTGCTACTATTGCTCAGAGGACTGAAGTGCCCTAAGGTGCAGACAACCAAATCCAGCTAAGGACTTTGGGGCTCTATCCTAGAGTTTATTAAAAAAGCAAAGGGGATGAAATTTCCCTAAAGATCATACACTAGCTCTGCCTTAAAACTATGATTTTAATTCTGTGGTGCTGAAACTGTGTCAAATAGCCTATAGCAAAATATGTTCTATGTGCTGCAAAATGATGCAAAATAAACACTTACTGTGTTTTGAGAACTAACTCATTAGTAGGGGAAATGCCATACTATACACACCTTAAGGGTATTTGAGTGTTCACATAGGCACACAAATGTTGATGAGAAGTGTCATTCATAGGTGATGGTAGCTCTATCCTTTTTTAACTATTGAATTCCTATTAAGTTGACTAAGGGCTTTATGAGATCTCTTGGTTTAGGAAAACACCTAGATAAAACTAACTATAACAATGGCCACAATTTAATTTTGAATAGCACTTTCCCATTCAAAATATTTTCACTTTTTCATTTGAGAAACAAAACTCTATAAAATAGGTAGTAACATTATTAGTCTAATTTCACAGGTGGGAAAATTAAGGTTAGCATGGGCTGAATTTCCTGGGAGTTGGACACAAAGCTTTGTGTGAACAGTATTTATTAGGAAGCATACCTGAGATCAACATCTGTGGAAGGGAGAAGAAAAGCAAGATTGGCAGAGGGAGAACTTGAGTTGCAGTGTAATCCTAATAAGGGCCTCAGTAGACATCATTGGCTATTGTCCATCTGGCACGACTCTTCAGAGGTCAGATCTGCAAGGGCCTTAGGCTTGATCTCCCTAGTGTGATGATCCCCAACGAGGCTGACAACAGAGGACAGTTGTGTGGTAGCATCCCTAGCAACTAGAAGAGAAGTCCTTTGTTCTTGACGGATTATCTGGTTGGCACAATACAGTATCCGTCACAGAAGTCATGCAGTTACATAGGTGAAAAGCGCTGGTATCAAGAGTTATACTGCATTTTATAATTTGAAACTCTATTCCTCTGTTACTACGTGATTGTAACTTTATGTTAGCATTTTGTAAACTGTTCTATCATTTTGGGCTGATTTACATGACTTCGCTCTCCGTTCATAAATTCAATTAGAACTCAGTGTTAAAGCAGCCTTTGACTATAAGCCAAGGAGTTTGTCCGCATTACAAAAATGAAGCAGTATTAGCAAGGCATTTTCATAATGCTTATTTTCCGAGCTGATGAACATGTTGAAAGATGTAGAAAAGCACCAAATATGTATCTGTCTATTTAGTGACAACTACATATAAAAAGAGCAAGAGTATATGAAATTTGATGTTTGGGTTTGAAACATCTCTAGATATCAACAGGTCTGAACGTTTGAAGTTTATGGAAAGAAGATCAGCCGGATCTAGGACTTGCCTATCACATATTTCTAAACTTTTCTTCTCTAGCTTCTTGGCAGTGATTAAATCAAGAGCTATACAGTTATTTTGAACCTGGAGTAATAGAAACATAGTCCAGGTGTTCAAGAGAAACAGTATTTTATGTTTAAAAGAGTGTATGTAAAGTCTTATGTTTTATGCTACAAGTTCTACATTTCTATATGAATACAGGGAATTAATCAGCATAAGTGATTCCAGTGACATGGAATTACAAATTCCAATAGCTAAATAAAATTATGTTCTAGAAAATTCTTTGTGTGGTGGAAAGGATGTCTTCACTCTTCTGAATGAATATTACAGTTTTAGGGATTTATTGGAATACATTCAGGTGATGTTTGCATGTCATCTCAATATCTGTGTTCTTGCCTGCAACGGTAACTATTGATTGCCAATTTCTCAAATATCACCAATACCAATACTGTGGTAAGAGAGAGCAGAACCTCAACAGAACTTTGGCAGCACTTGGGAGGAAGAAAGGAGAGGTTCGATTTTTTAGAGAATATTTAAAGTTTGGTTTGCGTTCTTGTGTTCTTTCAAATGCAGAGAATTGATTTGGATTAAGTATTTTAACACATTAGTTTAAGATTGGCAAAAAGAGAAAAGTGAGGATTTTTGAGGCAAGGGGTTCAAATAATCTTGGGGCATAAAATGGGGCGCCTGGGTGGCGCAGTCGGTTAAGCGTCCGACTTCAGCCAGGTCACGATCTCGCGGTCCGTGAGTTCGAGCCCCGCGTCGGGCTCTGGGCTGATGGCTCAGAGCCTGGAGCCTGTTTCCGATTCTGTGTCTCCCTCTCTCTCTGTCCCTCCCCCATTCATGCTCTGTCTCTCTCTGTCCCAAAAATAAATAAACGTTGAAAAAAAAAATTTAAAAAAAAAAAAAAAAAAAAAAGAAAAAATCTTGGGGCATAAACTGTCAGCGAATACTATCAAAGAGTTCACAGGATTTGGGGGAAGTTTCTAAAATGAAAGTCAATTTGCTTGTGCCTAGGCAAGAGGTCCTGAAATTATAGTGAGGTCATGTTAATGTAGACAGAAATCTGTGTTTTGGGAAAAGATGATTTCTTTCTCACAACTACAAGTAACCTGTTGGTGTTAGAAAGTCAGCACAGAGATCTCCGCTCCTCCGTGACTAGGTGTGGGGGCTTGGGGTCCTGAATTTCCCTGTCACTTTTCTCCTCTGTGCTTATACACAGTTCATAAAGTTGTTTTGAGGATTAAATAAGCAATAGTGAAAATCTAATTTAAATTGTGGCTAACACATGGTAGATAATTAAATATATCATTACTGTTTCCCTCACTCCTTTGACCACTCATTTACACAATGTGCATAATTTACACATATCTGCTTCTTTCAGGCAAGAGCTAAGGGGCTGATAAAAGATAAATTTGGGGGGCCTGGGTGGCTCAGTCGTTTAGGCCTCTGACTCTTGATCTCAGCTCAGGTTATGATCTCAGGGTTGTGAGTTCAAGCCCTGCACTGGGCTCCACACTGGGCATGAAACTACATTAAAAAAAAAAAAAAAAGGAAAAGGAAAGATAAATTTGTTTTGAAGGTCTATTATACTCAGGCATATCATTGACTACTTATGTGATGCATGTGTGTGTACATATCCATGAAGACATCTTCATGGCTCAGTTAACTAGTCAAAAGTAAAATGTCACATAAACAAATTGCCAAAAAAGGAGGAAATATTTGAAAGTGTCTAAGTTTCTATTTAACACATGTGTCAAAAATTATGCTACCAGATGATATCGTCATAGAATAGTGAGTCATGTGATTGCTGACACTTTTTCTACTTTCATATGAAAAATGAAAATATGGCAATAAAATGTCGTGATTGTCAGAATAACGGAGGATCAAGTCACAGTAGAACCAGAAAGCAGGATTCATAATATCTAGCTTGTTTATTCTTTTATTCTTCTAAGAAATATTTATTGAGTACCTACTATGGGTTGGGCAATGTGTTATAAGCTGGAGATAAAATGACAAATCAAATAGACAGTATTCTTTATATTTAATTTTTTTAAATGTTTATTATTTTTGAGCGAGAGAGAGAGAGAGACAGAGAGAACAAGCAGGGGAGGGGCAGAGAGAGAGGGAGACACAGAATCTGAAGCAGGCTCCAGGTTCTGAGCTGTCAGCACAGAACCTGATGTGGGGTTCGAACCCACAAACTGCAAGATCATATCCTGAGCTGAAGTTGGCCGCTTAACCGACTGAGCCACCCAGGTGCCCTGAAAAATAGACAATATTCTTATCTTGACAAACTTTAGGTCTTCTGGGAGAAGAAAATATAAATTAAATAATTACCCAAGTAAATAATGATGGTGCTGTGAAGGGAAGGGTGATCCAGGGTGGATTTCAGTAGGAATTGTCATTCGACCAAGATCTAGAGGATGAGGAGGGTTCTACCAGGTTAAAAGGCTGAGAGTCCAGGGGTGGGTGTTCCATACATAGGACCTGCTGTTGTGGGAAGACCCACAATGGCCAGAAGAAGGCCAGTGTGCCAGAGTTACATGGAGCTGGGGAGAATGTTGAATGAAATCAAGCTGTGAAAATTGGAGAAATTAGATTATGGAGAACCTTGAAGTTTACCTGGAATCTGGAATCCGTGTTAAGGATTTTGACCTTAATCTAAAAGCCACTAGAGGATTTTAAGCAAGGTTGGGGAAAGAAGATGGGGAGGAAGCACTTATATGATATCTAATTGAGGTTTAGGGGAAAGTTTGAAAGGTTACCTTTTGGGGAAGTAATTGGAATAAATAACAAAGTTCTGAAAGTGTAGCTATTTCTTCTCCTGTGATTTTTCTGTTTTATGTCTTTAGATGACTTGTTGCTTTATAGTCCTTATGTTTAGGATTTGGGCTGTGGAATAAAATAACCAAGGATTTATATGAAAACACCACACCAGTGTCCACTGACAGAGGAGTTATTCACTATCACAGAACTTGTTAAATGCAATGTACTTCATCAACCATAAATACAAACACAGAGCAATGAGAAACCGGTAAGTAAAAGAAAGCTGACTTACTAAATATTTAATATTTTGACTCATTTGTATTCAGTTTCTTTTCAGCTGCTTTTAAACAAGGGTCTATTAATAACTATTGATAAAGAACTCCACCTGAATTTATTTTCCTTGAATTTAGAAGAGCCCTCCTAAAGAAAAGCTCTGTTATAGAAGAATAAGACTAAGATAGTAATTTTCAGCTGTTTGTAAGGCTGTCATATGAAAGAGTCAGTGGACTCATTTGGTTTATTTCTGGAATATAGATGTAAGGTTTATAAGGGTTTATAAGTGAAATTTATGGACTGGCATAGTAAATTTAGAATGAGGTATGGTTTTTAAGCAATTAGACCTATTTAACTGTGAAGCTTCCAGGCTCTAGAAATAGTCTAGCAGAAGGTGCGATTTCATCTCAATTTTCAAAAGGAATTCCAAGTCAAGATTCTGACTTTTTCTTGAAGCAAAATGCTACTAATATTGCTGCTTGTTCCAAAGCAAGTCCTTCCTTCCTTCCTCCCTTCCTTCCTTCCTTCCTTCCTCTCTCTTCTCTTCTCTTCTTTCTCTCTCTCTCTCTCTCTCTCTCTCTCTCTCTCTCTGTCTCTCTCTCTCTCTCCCTCTCTTCTCTTTTTCCCTAACAACTCCTGCCTCTGAATTCTGAGTCTCACTTTCAACTGGAGGCTTGTGATGATGTAACATTTTTCACCCTTTTGTAATTAACATCTCAAAGTGAATATCTCAACCACCTTTCTTTTGGAAGAAGTAAGATGAATTACTGTGAATATCATAAATGAAAGAAATCATTAAATTAAAGTATGTTACTGATTTCTTGATACAGTGATGATTGAGTTTGAGGCAAGTGAGAACATTGCTACTATTCCTTTTTTAATGCAATCAAGCTGCCTTCATTATATTAATCTTGTTTTCCTTTCTCTCTCACCCATATATGAGGCTTGAAATAGTCGGAGTAACCTAAATATCAGAGATTGTACACATAAACTCAGCAGATCTCTTTGGCAGTAACTAAAATAGTTATAGATTTAAATAAGGTCGAACTATAAAATTTATGAACTCTCAGTTCAAACTCTGGCACTAGACACTGTCTAGGGTAAACATGAACAAATTAATTGACCTTTATAAATCTAAGTCTTTTGATTAGTAAAACTGAGTATACTAACGTTATTCAATGCATAGGGATTTTGTAAGGATTAAATAAAATAATTCATATATCAGCATAGCACCTGGTATTTAAGAAAACCCAATAAATTTTCCGTAGTAATTTTTTTCCAAAGTTTTTATTTATTTTTGGGACAGAGAGAGACAGAGCATGAACGGGGGAGGGGCAGAGAGAGAGGGAGACACAGAATCGGAAACAGGCTCCAGGCTCTGAGCCATCAGCCCAGAGCCTGACGTGGGGCTCGAACTCACGGACCGCGAGATCGTGACCTGGCTGAAGTCGGACGCTTAACCGACTGCGCCACCCAGGCGCCCCCGTAGTAATTTTTTTATACAGTAAAATATCTTATTCTGCTGCTCCAATTTAGTCAGCAGTTAAAATAACTTCCTTGCTTAGAATATCACTTTACTTAAGCTTTTAGCACAACTTAAAGGGACAAGAGAATTGGGCTGGAATTCTAGCAATTTCCTGGCTTTCTTCTTCAAAAGAACAGAACATTTCAAGGAAAGAGGGTAAAAGAAATTAGTACAGAAATGGCTTACTCTAGATTGACTTAAATAATGTGTGACCCAGGATATCCTTAATTAGAAATAGATGAGTTTCAAGAATATTGTTCTGTGAAAACTATGTTGTCCATTTCATTAACTACAACTTGAGCTCAGGGACTTTACTAATCCCTGAAAAGAATAAAAGTCTATACAGATGAACATGATTATTTGATAATTCTGAAACCAATGTATGTAATTTATTAAATGAGACAAACATCCAATCATATATACGTAAACTCACTTGTAACACTGTGATATACCAATGTGCAGTTCTGTTACTAACTTCAACTCTTTGCCACCCGGGAGTTGCTGAAATTTTTACCCGGGTCTCTTAAATGAGTACCTACTTATTGGCTCTACCCAGCAATTTACTCTATTGTCATTCTTACTCTGAAAACTTAAATTACCCTTTGTGTCTCGTTCTGTCAATATCACATGGAAATCCTTGCTGGACATATTATGTCTCTATTCCAGGACTATAACAGCATTAACTTTTACAATTGACACCTATTGAATAACTACTATTTCTCATAATTTTCTTAGAATATTCTCACCTCGCAAGATAGGAACAATATTTTTTTATAGCTGAAATTATTTCCTGAGATCAGCAGGCTAATAAATGTCAAAACTACTTTAAAGTCAATCACTACATCAAGCCCACCTCTTCCCTTTTGCTGAATAATTTAGTGTCACTTTTGCTGAGAAGCATTGTTGATCTCTTCTCATCATTCCTACAATGATCATTAACTCAGAAACATTTTGTGAACACCTAATAAGTACTAGCCATTTTTCTAAGCTCTGGTATAGTGTGGTAAAAAAAACAAGCAAGATCTATACATATTCTTCTGGGCTTTTAGACTCTTGGATGAAGACAATAAGAAAATAGATTTAGGAGTCAGTGGCATAATTTCAGATATTTACAAGTGCTCTGAAGAAAATAAGAGTACAGGAAAAGAAAGTGACTAGAAAAAGGGTAATATTTTAAATATGTCAATGTCTACCATATAAGTTGTTGACTCTCTGAGAGAAAATGTTTGAACAGATACTAAGGTATAAATAAAGAAGAACCAAGTCATATAAACATTGAGTAAAGAAGCTTCCAGGCATAGAGAATAGTAAGTAAAACACCTGAAAAGGAACAAATTTGCAGTGTTTGAGAGATGACACAAAGGTCACTTGTATAGTATATAATAAAGGAGACGGAGAGGGGTCAGAGGAGAGACCAGAGAGATAATGAGTTTAGGTCAGATAGGGTCTTGTCAACCTGGTATAGGGTATAAATTTCATTCTAAATGTGATTGAAAACCATTAAAAGTTGTAAACTGATAAAATGATATGATACTTCTTTTCTATTGTAGCAGCTTTATAGGAACATGGAAAGTACAGAAGCAAGAGATGAGTTAGGTGGGCTTTTGCAAATATCTAGGCATTAATAGTGGAACAAAACGGAAATGGTGGAACTAGGAGACATTGTTGAGTTTCTGATTTACTTTCAAGTCAGAGTTGTTAGCATCTGCTGAAAAGGTGTGGGTGATAAGGAAAAGAGATTGAATAAATAACTTTTTGATGAGGGATGAACACACACACACACACGCACGCACACACAAATGCAATACTCTTTCACATATGTAAAAGTTTTCTAGGCTGAATATTTTCTTTCAAAGTCCTTTTTTAGTGTAAGAATTTAATTACTCCGGGAAAGTGTTTTCTAAAGGAAATTTCATAGGAGGAAGATGAGCTCCAAATGGAGTTCTCTAAGACTTAAAACAAAATATTGATGATAAAAATCATAATCAAATAAGTTTGGGAGGTGGGTGTTTAAGATTTTTTCATGTTTTTGGGGGATGCCTGGGTGGCTCAGTCAGTTAAGCATCTGACTTAGGCTCAGGTCATGATCTCACAGTTCGTGGCTTTGAGCCTCACATCAGGCTGTGCACTGACAGCTCAGAGCTCAGGGCCTGGACCTGATTTCAGAGTCTGTTTTTCTCTCTTTCACTCTTTCACTCACAAACACCCACTTGTGCGCTCTTTCTCTCTCTCTCTCAAAAATAAACTTAAAAAAAGATTTTTCCACATTTTTGGCAAAAATTTAATACCCTTTAACAGGTTTATTTGTAATGTCATCTCATAAATGGAATATTATTATTAATCATGTATATTTAATCTCAAATTTTTGAATATATAATGTTCATTAATATTCAGGGAATACTCATTGGGAACAGCTGCAAAAAACTATGATTTGTCATGTTATAATGCCTCAAATCTACACAGAATAAAATTATATCCCTAAATTTCCTGCAGGAGTTTCACAAGATAACTCTGAAATGAACATCTACATGTGAACTTTAATATAAACACATATGTGACAATTAAAGATAAGCATGTTAACCATACTATATGCAACGTTTCTTAAAGCATGAAGATCTGTTTATGTATGCAGATGGGCATTCTAACATTCATTTAATTTTTTAAGAGGACTACTGATTAACAAATAAGAACATAGGAATTGTCTTCGTAAACTACCACAAAACACAATTTAAATTAGCTATTGAATGTAATTGATTTTCTAGAATTATTTGACAGAATGACATCTGTTAAAATAAGCATCATTTTCTTTTAGATTTTCTAGGATAGGAATGGTCAAAATAAAGAAGATGGAATACTCTCTATTCTTTAATGATATTAGTGTTAGCATCACAGTCAGTTAATAGATTTCAGAATTTGTCTCTTCTTGAATGGACGGAAGGATCTTGATGCTGCTAGAATGATTTTATATTCATACAACCTCCCCAACACCCTTCCTCCAAACTGGCTTCTTTTGTGTTATATAATCCCAGTTTTATTCACCTCACTACGTAAAGGAGAGAATTAATAATTTCATCTGAACTTTGGTTTTTATGTATATCTCTAGTGACACAGCAGAAGCAAAAATAGCTCAGAATCATTTGTCAACCACAAAAAGTATCCATTGCCCTCTAAAACTTAGATTTACAGCAGAGATGAGATACTGAAAAATGAAATTCATATGGAAGCATTGAGAAATCAGTAGGGGGTGAAGCACAGGTGGCATTATTTACTTAAATTCAGAGGAATACTGACAAAAAGGGGTAATAATTCAAAAAGAAACAAAGGATTTTTCTAGGAAACAGGAAGCCAGCAGCAGATAGCTAGTTATTGCTTATTCATGAAGGTGTAAAGAAGAGTTGTTGACATTTGCCAATAATCTAAGTTATCATAAGATTAAGTTTTGAATCTTGACCATTCCGTTTTGAGATGTCCCATGAATTTGTTTTTTTCTTCATTAAGTATCACTTAAAAGGCCCATTTTACAGATATTTGTGTTCTCAGACTAAATCAGTATATGTGTTGGCAACAAACAATCTTCTATCTTTATATATAATCTTTCTTTCTGATATCTCTATCTATCTACATCACAATGCTGGACAAAGTCCTGTATTTGTATTTAAGTGTATTAAAATTTTTTTTTCTCTTTGCTATAAAATAAAATAATGCAAAAAGGAAAGATAATTTATTAAATTAAGTATCAATTTTGACATAACCTTAGACTCTCCTACAGTTATAAAAAATAATACAGACAGTATACACATGTTCACCCCAGCTTTCTCCAAAGGTAACATCTTATGAAACTATACTATGGTATCACAACCAGTATATTGATATTGTTACAGAACAGTTCCATTATTAAAAACAAAACAAAACAGAGGCACCTGGGTGGCTCAGTTGGTTCGGCGACCAACTTCGGCTCAGGTCATGATCTTGCAGTTTGTGAGTTTGAGCCCCATGTTGGGCTCTGTGCTGACAGCTCAGAGCCTGGAGCCTGCTTTGGATTCTGTGTCTCCCCCTCTCTCTGTCCCCTCCGCTGCTCACACTCTGTGTTTCTCTGTCTCTCCATAATAAATAATCATTTTTAAAAAATTTAAAAAAAAAGTTCTAATACTAAAAGCAACTCTTATATTCACATCTACCTCCTTTCCCTGTCTTCAATTCTCTGACTATTCCCAACCACTAACCTGTTTTCTATTTTTAAATATTGTCATTCATTTCAAGAATGTTATAAATGGACTCATACAGCATATAACATTTTGGGATTGACTTCTCACTCAGCAAAATACCCTGGAAATTTATCCAAGATGTTGCATGTATCAATCGTTAATTCTTTTTATTGCTGAGTATTTTCCCATGGTATGGATCTGCCATGGTTTGTTAGCCATTCACCTATTGAAGGATAACTAGGTTATTTTCAGTTTTGAGCTATTATGAAAAAAGCTGCAGTAATCTTTCATCTCTGAAAATAAGTTTTCTTTTTCCTGGAAAAGACACCCAAGAGTGCAAGAAAGTTGCATGATCGTTAAGTATTTAGTTTTATAAGAAATCATCAAAATCTTTTCCAGAGTGGCTATACTACTTTACATTTCCATCAGCAATATGAGTGACTCACTTTCTCTGCATCATCTCTGGCATTTGGTATTATCACCACTTTTTATTTTAGTCATTTTGATAAATGTGTAGTTATGTTTCATTATGGTTGTATTTTGCATTTCCATGACAGCTAATGATGTTAAACATCTTTCATGTGCTTATTTACTATCATTATATCCTCTTCAGTGAAATGTTCATCCATGCTCTTTCCCCATTTTCTATTTTTTTAATGAGTGTTTATAGTTCCTATATATTCTAGATATGGTCCTTTGTTGAATACACAGTTGAAAATAATTTCTTCCAGTTTGTAGCTTGCCTTTTCATCTTTTTCATATGGGCTTTCACAGAATAAAAGTTCTTAATTTTGATGAAGTCAAATTTATCATTTTTGCTTTGATAAATCATGATTTTTTGAATCAAATCTAAGAACACTTTGGTTAGCCCAAGATTCTGAGAATTTCTTCTATGTTTTTTTGTAAAATGTTTACAGTTTCGAGTTTTATGGTTACATCTATGCTCCTTTTGGGTGGTTTCATTTATTACTATATATTTATATTTTACCTTTGGATATCCAACTCCTCCAGCATCATATGTAATGTCAACAGGCTATCCTTGGTTCATTAATTGCTTTTGCACTTTTGTCAAAAATCTGTTGGGATAATTTGTGTTGGGTCTATTTATGAGTTTTGGTTTTTTTTTCTATTGGCCTCTTTCTCTTTGTCAATATCACACTTGCCTTGATTATTGTAGCTACACATATTAGACTTTAAAATCAGTTAAAGTGCTTTGTCCCACTTTATTTTTTTTCCCCAGGATTTTAAAATCTATTCTAGGACTTATGACTTTCCATTTTATTTTGGAAGAACGTTGTCTATGTCTATTAAAAATCTTGCTGGGGTTTTGATAGAAAATGCTTTCAATTTTCAAATTAATTCAGTGAGAATTGACATTTTTACTGTGTTAAGTCTTCCAATCCATGATAATGGTATGTTTCTCTATTTATTTATGATTTTCAGCACATAGGTCTTATGCATTTTTGTTAAGTTTATATTTAAGTATTTCATATTTTTTGTAGTATTGCCAAATGATTTTATGCCTCTAAATTTTGTCTCCATATTTATATTTAGTCTTTAGAAATGTACTTGATTTTTGTGTGTGAATCATCTATCATTCTATAATTCTATAGAATTACATCTATTTACATCTAAATGTAGATTGCTAAACTCACCTCTTAGTCCTAGGAGTTTTGTTGTTGTTTTTATTGTTGTTGTTGTTGTTTCGAATTATTGGTATTTTTATATAGTTAATCATCATCTTCAAACAGAGGAAGGTTTATTCTTTCTTCCTAATTTGTGTGACACTTCTTTATTTACTTATTCTCTTATTGTACTGACTAGAACTCCCAGTACCATACTGAATAAGTGTTAAGTTTGAACACGCCTCTTTCTGATCACAGTCTTTCATCTTTAAGAATCCTGCACATTTTTTTGTGAGTGATCTTTTCCGGGTTGAGATAGTTCTGCTCTCTACCTAAGTTGCTGAGACTTTTTTTGTTGTTTTAATCATCAATGGGAGTTGAATTTTGTCAAATGCTTTTTTCCTGCATCAATAGAAATAATCATATGATTTTTCACTTTCAGTCTATTGATATGGTGAATTACCTTGATGGTTTTCAAATGTTGAACCAGCCTGGTACACCTGGAAGAAATTCTATTTGGTCATGGTTGAGGGTTTTTTGAGTCTAAGTTCATAAGAGATACTAGTCTGTAGTTTTCATTTTTTTGCATTGCCTTTGTCTGGTTTTGCTATTGTGGTACTACTACCCTGATAAAATGAGCTGGAAAGTATTTTCTCCCCTTCTGTTTTCTGGAAGAGATTGTGAAAAACTGTGCTGAGATAAAATAATTTTTACTTAACAGGGAGTGAATAATGGGGACAGAACTTCAAACAGGATACAGCCTTGGGCACTTTCTCTTTAAAACTCTTAGAAAACAGGGGTGCCTGGGTGGCTCAGTTGATTAAGCACCCAACTTCGTTCAGGTCGTGATCTCATAGTTCGTGAGTTCAAGCCCCGCATCAGGCTCTGTGCTGACAGCTTGGAGCCTGGAGCCTGCTTCAGATTCTGTGTCTTCCTCTCTCTCTGCCCCTCCCCCACTCACAGTCTGTCTCTCTCTGTCTCTCAAACATAAATAAACATTGAAAAATATTAAAACTCTTAGAAAATATATCATGTCCTCAAATCCAGGGCCATTTTTACTTATCTGAAACATTTTTATTATTTACTATATCATTGAATTGTGATATGATTAAATAAATTATATTGTTTATTACTTTCTAGTTAAAGGTCTTGCAGACTTGCCTACTATAAAAATTTACATAGTTCAGAATGTTCTGCATAAATATTCCCTGATCTATCCAATTCAGTTACCTCTAAGTTCTACTTTGCAGGAGTCTACTTTTGGTGGAAATTCAGAAATACTTTCTTTTTCTTCTTTCTTTGATCCTCCCCTCTTAACTATTTCTATGAAACTTTTTTTTCTTTAATTTTAATACCCTTTCTTCCTTGTGCACCATCCCTGTTTCTATCCTGTACAATGAATTTCCTTAAAGTACAATATGCTGCAAATTCCATTTTGGTTATATTTTAGAGGATGCTGAAAGTTTTCAGATTCTTCAGAGTAGTGGAGATAAAACCAAACATCCTGTTTCTTGTTAATATTGACCATCTGCTATAATGTTCATTTGATTATGAAAAGTACTCCTAATTTCTGCTTATTAAATTTCTAAATTTGTAATGGAGTGGGGGGAGAGACACATGCATGGGAAGGAGTTATGAAGCTGTTTGATATGAGCAAAACAATATGGTAGAGTTAAATAAGTGAAAGAAAGAAATTGGACATAGACACTAGAGATTAGAGAGGCAAGACTGAAATCTGGGATAATAGGGACATTGATGGTTTGAGTGAGATGCTATAGATGATTTGCAAACATTTCTAACGTAAAGTGATGTGAATTAGAAGAGAATAGTGTTAAGGAAAGGACAGGCATATGAAGCATTGCAAAGTAAAAGGATAGCAAGTTTGAGGACTAATAGAGTATGGGAAGTAAAAGATAAACCTTTTCAAAGGTCATAGTGAGGTGCTGAGTCTTGAGATTATAGTGTTACTAAACTCAGAAGTTGTAAAAGAGGATGAAAAAATAATTTAATCTTTGCTATGTGAAGTGTAGTCTATAGACAATTAGCAGCAACAGACCTGGGAATTCATTTGAGATGTAGAAACTCAACGCCCCCTTATCCCCCACAACCTACTGAATCAGAAGCTACATCTAAGATCTTCATATGATTCACACACATTAAAAGTTAAGAAGAGCACTGATAGCTGATTTATATTAGAAAAGATAATGCTACGGTATCATGTTAAAAAATTCCTTGCCAATGGCACACCATTTATTATAAATTACTCAATGATATGTTCAATGGTCCTGATGTGCAGCTGTTAACATAATTTAAAAAATTAAAAAAGTAAACATTTGTGTTAAACATTAAAAAAATTTTTTTAAAAAGGGGGTGCCTGGGTGGCTCAGTCAGTTGAGTGTCCAACTTCGGCTCAGGTCATTATCTCGCAGTCTGTGAGTTTGAACCCCACATCGGGCTCTGTGCTGACAGCTAGGAAGGAGCCTAGAGCCTGTTTTGGATTCTGTGTCTCCCTCTCTCTCTGCCCCTCCCCTGCTCATGCTCTGTCTCTCTCTGTCAAAAATAAAATAAACATTAAAAAAAATAAACATTTGTGGAATAAGTAAATGAACAAGCAAAAAGCAGGCTGGTAACAGAGAAACAGCAGATAATAAAGAAGCAAGGACTTTCCTCTTGCCCGACATGTTTGCCCACACTTGACCCAAATCACCATGGTCAGACTATCTGCTCCATTTCTCTTGTAATATAAATTGCAAAGTCCTTCTCCTTTCTCTAATCAAGACCTATCTGTGCATCTGTGTCCTGATACTTTGGCAGCAGAAAAACCCACTTTAGCCTTCCTTATTAGGATTTAGTAGAGAAGGCTGTGCTAGGCACTGCTTTCTTGTTGTTCCCTTGATCATTCCTAATTGAAAGTGAAACTTTGCATATATTGAGAGTGACTTCAGATGGAATTGGAAGAACTATCTAGACAGCAGGGATCTGGAGGCCATGCTGCTCTAGGTAATTTTCTCCCCATGATTATGCAGAACTAGCCCATGTTACAGCTTTCTGTCACCTTGCAGGTTGTTATCTGTTCAACAGGGGTGGGGGCGGGGGCATCCCTTGATAAACCACACTCATTTTGTCACAGATTTTTTCAAATCTCTCAGCTCATCTGCAGAAGTTATATAATTTTTGACATAAGGGAAAATGGAGCAATACCCTCTGGAGTAGATGTCATAGTAAATGTCATAAGATGCCAAGAGCCCTTGAGCATTATAGAGTTTGTAATGGAAAAGAGGTGTTTCTGTGTTAAATAATGTATCAGTTTGAGATAAGTCAAGTTTTCTGAACTGTATAATTCTTTGACTTTTTTATGGTGGAACAGTGCTGAAAGCCTCTGTTAATGGTAAAGAGATTTATGGTACCGGTGGTAGGTCAGTGAAGGTAGTCAATTACATCAATCAAGGTGTTTAGTCAAGGTGATCAATTACATCAGCCCTACAGGTCCCCTGACCAGTGACATGGGTCACTAAGATGAATGCCCCATCACCAGAAAGTAAAGATTATAAAGCCATATTGAAGTAGCATAATTTATCTCAATGACTTTCAAATCCTTTAACATATCTTTTTTGAATACAACAGATTTGTTTTTAACAGTAATTGACTCATTAAATTTTATTATTTACACAAAGGCAGACTCTGGACAAAGTGAAGACATTAAGGAAAAATGACAGCCCAATTAAACTATCGCGAATTACTATATTACAAAACTTCATGTTTTGTAATATGTTAATATGTTAAGATGCAAACTACATTTTGAAAACTAAAAAATATATTTGGATTTTTTTCAAACCAAAAAAATCCTTTTTAAAAATGATGTAGGGGCGCCTGGGTTGCTCAATCGGTTAAGCATCTGACCTCGGCTCAGGTCATATTCTAGCGGTTTGTGGGTTCAAGCCCTGCATTGGGCTCTGCACTGACAACTCAGAGCCTGGAGACTGCTTCAGATTCTGTGTCTCCTCTCTCTCTACCCCTCTCTCTGTCTCTCAAAAATGGATAAACATTAAAAATAATTTTTAAAAAATAAATAAAAAAGATGTAATTGCACACTTAACTGACAGTCATCACAGAACACAAAAATCACACATTTTCTTGCCTTTTTTCACAATCTGAACTTGGGAATTGCAGCAATAGAGGAGTATGAAAAAGCAAAAACAAGTTCAGTGCTCAGAAAGCAAGTATCTTTTCGAATTTTACTATATGACAGAAAAATCAGTTGTTGCTATAAGCAGATAAAACAGTTTAACAACACTTAAAATCAAAACCAGCCAATGTTTGCTGAAAATATATACACATGTACAATCTCTATTTCAGCAAAATAGTGGCTGGATGAAGATGATTCTGAAAGTATTCACTTAATACATACTATTAAATCTGTATAAAAAATTACACAATTTTCAATGACATTCCATACTCAGACTACATCTGGAAACTGTATTTGAAAGGTAAATACATCAATCTAATTGCTTTTCTCTTAAATTAGGGGTAAGGCAGTTTTCTGTCAAAGGGCTTTCCTTTTTATTGGCTCTCATTCTGCTATTAATGCTATTACAGGCACATTACACGGAGGCAGCCTGGCCTGCCTGCGCGTAATTATGGCTCTGTGGTCACAGATAAGACTGGAAAGAGTGCATAGTTGGTACCCAAACCAGATTTTAAATGTATTGTGTCTGTAGCTTATATTAAACCATTAATATATTAAGAGACATAAAAGCCACTCCATTTGGGGTATTAATAGCTATGTAAGAATTTGCTTTTAAATTTATTTATTTTGAGGGGGGGGGGGGAAGAGAGACAGAGCAAAGGTTGGGAAGGGGCAGAGAGAGGAAGAGAGAGAGGATCCCAAGCAGGTTCTGCACAAGTGTGGAGCCTGACGCAGGGCTGGAACTCATCAACTGAGATCACGACCTGAGCTGGAAACAAGAGTTGGACATTTAACCAAGTGAGCCACCTAGGTGTCTTTTATAGCCATGTAAGAATTAACTCTGCATTCAAAGAGCTCATAAAGTTTTCACTAAAGTAATAGAAAATCTTTTACGTGCATGCACTCAATCCCACTAGAGTTGAAATAGGTTCTTGAAGGTTCACTTGAGATGTGGGGAAAAAAACAACCAATATTATATAAATATCCTAAAGGTAATTATTATAGGATAAAAAACGTTTGTTTGACAAGATACACAGCATTCTTCTTATGGAGAGGCTGTCAAAGATCAGCATGGGAAGAAAAATGGAAGACTAGAGACAATTAAATTGAGTCAGCCAAACAGGCCAATAACTCCTGCAACAAGTTTTTAAGCAATTAATTCCATTGACTTTCAATCTACATGCACTGAGATGTGAAGTTTTAACTGTGAAAAACAAAATACCCTTAAAAAAGGGAAACAGTTTGAGGCAAGAGTTTCTTTCTACAAATTCATATTTTATGCATACGCACAAGTGTGAATATTATTCTGTATAAAAGATGTCCTTCAGTGTAGTTCAAGAGACTTTTATCAAAATAAGAATTGACTCAACTATAAACACTAGAGGTCTTTTCTACTCTAAGAGAAACAAATAGGTATATATTTATGTAGTGTCAACCTTATCAATAAAAACCACAGCTATTAACACTTTGCTAAACAATAGGCTTTACTAGTCAGGGATGTAAGCAGAATATAGTTTACAAAATAAAGAAAAATACACTACTGGCCTTTATATTCACAAGAAAACAGTTTATCATCAGTATGAATTCAAAATTCCAGAGTAGGGGGAAAATATCAAAACTTTATAAATCTCCTGAGGTGCAATTTACCGCATCAAGGTTAGGAAAATAGGCTCATAATGAACAATGCTGCCATGGATTCCCCTAACACATCGACTCATATATTAATTATTTTTCTTGTTTTGTTTCCAGTTGGAGGTTTCTTCGACTGAAAGAATTCCCCTTCTGATCCAAGAGACAGGACTGGGTACCCTGTTGGTCCAATCCATGGGGACCACGATGCCAGAATTGTTGAAGTTACATGAAGATGTACTAGAGATGCCAAAGGTTGCCCTGGGATTACTGAAGGTTCATTTATTTTTCCAAAACCCAAATGTGGCCTCGGCAGTGGCATTTCTAAAGCAAAAGCTCGTTCCAAAATCTTCAGTGTGAAGACCCTACGCCACTTGCTTGCAGATCATTGCCAATACTTGTGTTGAATCTGTACTAAACTCTGGACCTGTCACCATCCTTGCTAAGCTTAGTGTCGCCAAGGTCGTGATGGCAGCTTCACGTGCATGTTACTGAGAAGCATGGGTCTGGTAGGAACTCTGGGTGCATTCTGCCATTTCTTAGCTTCTGCTAGCCTGACTTCAAATATGTCTATACCATTTTCCAACATTTTTCTATAGAGAAGGTATTACTCTTTGAGCACTTTTACACTTTTAATAATAGACCGAAGTTGTAGAGCCAAAGCTACAAATGTTGGTAAGTTTTCTACAGAGCCCTTGATAAATCTTGAGTGGTTATATGTCAATTATTTGCTTGAGTGACAAGACAGTTTTCTAGTTGTTCAATCTGCTGTCTGTACTGTTGAAGCTATAGCTGGAACTGCTGAACTGTGGTTGGGACATAGTCGGCAGAAGCTGTATTTTTATTTTGAAGTCTGTGTAGTAGTTCCTGGGTTCTGAATGCTATATGTGCCTTATTTAACTCCTGAGTAACTTCTATTTTTAAGTTGTTGATATCAAGAGTATTTTTTTGCTCATCCACAGGTACCCAATGACAGAAGGTACTTTAAAGCCTTAATATCTTTTTTTTTTAATTTTTTAATGAGGGGGTGCAGGAGAGGCAGAGGGAGAGGGAGAGAGAGAGAATCTTAAGTAGGCTCCATGTTAAGCAAGGCTCCATGCTGAGCAAGGCTCAATCCCACGATCTTGAGATCATGACCCGAGCCAAAATGAGGAGTCGGATGCTTAATCGATTGACTCACGCAGGTGCCCCAGAGCCTTAATACTTCTTAAACTTTGATCATTGCTTATTTTTTTTTTTGTATTGATTTTTGTTCCTTCACAAATGTCTTAAGATTTTCCATATCCTGGCAAAGGACATGAGGAAGGTTTTCATCCTTCAGTGCTTTGTTATCTTCTGGCCATCCTCCTCTTTTCTCACTCTTTTTATATTATTAGCTACTAAAATCTATACCACTAAGTTCTTCACTGGCCGCAGTTGAAGTAGCTACAGTAGATGCCAAAGTCATGCCCATATCCTCCTGTTCAAGTTTCGATTGTTGTGCTTGAACTTTGGAAACTCAAACCTCCCAAACCAGCTATGTGTAGGTAAGTGTCAGTGTACATGTAAGTCTGAGTCTGGGTCTATGTATAAGTCTAACCAATCCTAGAGAAAGGGTTGTTGATGCAGTTGTAGTTTTTGCTCTTGGCCCACCCAAATTATTTGGAGTAAATCCCATGGAAGCTCCTGGGTTGATACCAGAACAGACGAAACAGTGCCACCACCAGCTGAGTAGAAGTAAAAGAGTAAATGGTGCAGCATTTGCTGCAGGACTACTGAATTATTATAAATTTTTTAACGGTCCTTCAATTATTTTCAAGTTCATTTATTTATTTTGATAGAGAGAGAGAGAGAGAGAGAGAATGAGTGGGGTAGGGGTAGAGAGAGAGGGAGAGAGAATTCCAAGCAGGCTCCATGCTGGCACAGTTTAGAACCCGATGTGGGGCCTGAACCCACGAACCATGAGATCATGAACTGAGCTGAAATTAAGAGTCAGTTGCCTAACTGATTAAGCCACCCAGCCACCTCAGGACTACTGAATTCTAAACTGGAGCCTGTTAACAGCTGCAGATGCCTCTGGCATTCCTCGAGTTCATCCGGTAGTTACCGTTATTATCGTTGCTGTATTTTTTTTCCTTCTAGAGTGAACTCAGTGGCAGGCTTATATCCCAAAAGTCTGGCTCCAAAATCTCTGAAGGAGCAAATGGGGGTGATGTTGCAGATGTGGAGTTCCAAAATTGAGCCCCTCAGGAGGGGCTCATACAGCACCTGGCACTTAGGAGTCTATTCAACAAGCATTTACTCCTTTGATGATTATAGCATGGGGGCAGGGTGGTGACACTAGATTCTTCTGGCCTGGTTGTGACCATACCACTGGTGGCTGTTGGTGCCTGAGCCTAGTGTCTGGTTCTTGACTGAATTCTCACTGCCAGGGAGTTTTAGATATTCACATGGCTGGAAGCTCAAATGCCGGTCATCTTCAGACCCCGTCTGGCAGGACCTTCCGGCTCCAGAACAGAAAACCACAACCTGGGACGCATGCCGATTTTATTTTGTATCTTACTTTACTAGTAACCACTTAACAAGAGCTATCACTTACACCTCAGTGTTCCTGTCTCTAAAATAGTGTTACTGTCACACATTCGTAATGACATTGTTGAGTGTATGCATACTTTTCTTTTTTAGTTCATGGAGTATTTTCTGTTATCACATAATGTTATAAGGAACGTTTTCTCGATGTTGAGTGATTTTCTTCCTCTGTTTCCTCTGTATTTCAGGTTAGTGGTTTTTGATGTTTCAGTCTTCCAGAAATATGTAAATAGACTTAAAGTTCAGCTCTTAGTCATCGTTAACTTTAAATATCACTGTCGTTTCTTGTCTGCCTTTCTATTCCTCCCCCTTCCCTTTGATATGATTTATTTTAACAAGTGACTGTAGCACTTGCTAATGTAGTTTTATATGTAAGTATCATTTGCTATTATTAGTCTTCGTGCTCATATAATTACATGCATTTTTAAGTAATTAGAGCAGTGCTAACATTATTCATCTGTAAAACATCACTGAGCTAGTTTCTTTTTTTTCAACAAAAAAATGCATTGAGCTAGGGTTTTTTTTTTTTTTTTTCAAATTTTAGTTGACAGATTGACAAACCATACAAGGATTTTAATATTTTCCAAACAGGGCTTCACAGACAATACTTTAACAATATTTGTGTGCATACCAATAGGTTTACATGTTTATTGGAAAGAGCATTTTTTTTAAATGAGTTTTGATGCTTGAAGCTTTAGATTTGGATGTCAGTGTGAATTGTGGGCTCTTGGGAATTTTCTTTTCCTTCAGAACCTCTTTTTCTTTTCGTCTGTAAAATAATAACTAATATTTATCAGAAAGAGGTTTGAAAATATTAAATAAGATAATACTTGTAAAGCACCCAAGAAAGAGCTTGATGACTTAAGATGAGTTCCATAAGTATATAACCCATCAATCCCCACCTTTTATGTAACCAAATCCCTCTTAAATTATACCACTGTTAACATTTTGTTGTGAAATCTAAAACTGTACTCGTAGAGAAAGGTGGTAGGTTTTTCTTTTTCTTTCTTTTTTTTTTTTTTTTTAAAGTAAAAAACACCATATTTTTACAACAGGGAATGTTTCATTCTTAGCTATTTTTCTTTTCTCAATACAAAAGATTTCTGTGAATGATTTCAGTTTTTCTTAGCTGTATAATATACTAATTTTAATGGAAAATATTAAATACAGAGTCACTTTAAAGCACTATCACATAATTTATAATATATTTTTTCTTCTAGATGTGGTATATTGTCTTTATTAAATTTAGTAAACACTAGTTAGATTGTCATTTATCTAATGAAAGTGCTTTTAGTAGCAAATGACATTAACAGAAATAAGAACAACTCTAATTACCCTGAAGAATGATTTGACTTACTTTAAAAAAATATCCTATGTGTTGCCTTCTCTGCTGCAGGTTTTAGAAACATCAAAGAAAACAGAGCTATCCTGTTCTCAGGAAACTTACATGATTGGTGAGGGGATATAAAATCAACAAATAAAGTGTCTTGAGTAGTGACAAAAACTTTGAATAAATGTAAAGCTGGATGATGAAAATATTATCTGGTACCAGTGAGGACACTGTGTGGTTATAAATGGAAGCCAATTTCTCTCTAGTAAGGAAAACAAGTGAAGTAAGGGAAAAAGCAATATTTTGTGAAACTAGGTTTCAGGCAGAGGAAGCAGTAAGTGCAAAGGCCCTAAGGTGAGTGTGTGTTTTACTTGTTTGAGAAACAGGAAAAAAAAAAAAAAAGCCACCTGGCCTGGGGTAAAAAGGGGTTTTGGTAAGAGATAATACTGCAAAAGCATTAAGGCCCCATGCCTTGTGGGACCTAGCAGGCCATTGTCTTGCCTTTGGATTTTATTCCCTATATGGGGAGCTTTTAGAGAACGCTGAGCGGAGAAGTAGTTAGATCTTATTTTGTGTTTAAAAGATCACTACCACCTGTGTCGTCAATTGACTGTGAAAGAACAGTGATGAAAAAGGGAGACTGATTAGGGACCTGTTGTATTAACTCAGGTGATGGCTGATGCTGATCTGGTTCAGGGAGACAGGGTAGAGATGTGAGAAGTAGTAGGGTCTAAACATACTTTGAAGGTAGAACAAAAATAATTTCCTAATATGAGGCTATATGTGGGATGTGAGAGAAAATAAAAGATTTTCTGAGTACCTGCAAGAAGGCACATCACGGGATTTATTGGCTCAATTAACACAACAATCCAGAAGTAGGCCAGGCTCCAAGTACCCTTTGATCAGTTTTCTGGCTCTGCTGCCTTGTGATCCTCTTGGTGTTACCTTTCTCTATTGGCTGGTCTGATCTTTCACGGAGCTAAAGCAACTGGAGAAATTCAAATGCCCCATCTGTAATCATACTACTCAGAAGGGAGAATTTTCTTCCAAATACTATCAAATTAAAATCATAAATTTCCCTCTGCTAGATCCAATTAGATTATATTTCCACATCTGAGCCAATCACGGGGGACAAGAGAATGCCATATGCTCTTGTCAGAGGGTTTCAGTGTCCTAACTACATCATAACAGAGGCCTCAATAGTCAAAGTGTGTCTTAAAGATTCTTTGTGTTGCATTAACCATCGATTAAAAAAAACTTCAGGCTCCTACATAAACACATGTAACCTACCAATCTACTTGACACACTGATTTTAAAAGCCATTTGATTAATTGGAGTTGTGCTATACCTGCCCAATGAGTATCGCATTTTCAACTTCAAGTCAATGCTTTTGTTCATGTTTTCCTTCGTTTGGAGCATCCCTTCTTCTTAACTTGGACGATCTACATTATAATCATCTTCTGTGGCAAGCACAAGCTCTGCTTTCTTCAAAACCTTCCACCAAGGGGCACCTGGGTGGCTCAGTAGGTTGAGTGGCCGACTTCAGCTCAGGTCATGATCTTGCAGTCTGTGAGTTCGAGCCCCGCATCAGGCTCTGTGCTGACAGATCGGAGCCTGGAGTCTGCTTTAGTTTCCGTGTCTCCCTCTCTCTCTGCCCCTCCCCCACGTGTATTCTGTCTCCCTCTATCTCTGCCCTTCCCCCACTTGTATTCTGTCTCTCTCTCTCTCTCTCTCAAAAATAAACATTTAAACAAATGAACAGAAACCTACCACCAATACAGCAGTGCTCATTGCTCTCACATTCACCAACCATTACACTGTATATGGCATTAGCATGGTTTTCTTACATTTGATTAAACTTAATGTAATATAGTTTTTTTTAATTCATTTTAATTTGCTAATTGCACTCTATCCTCAATTAGATTTTTGAGAGCCAAACTAGGAGGGGGGACATGACAAATACTAGCTTTGTGTTCATTCATAGGGAATTCATTTTGAGAACATACTTGTCTTTGAATAAGTATTTATAATTTACAGGATAACATGTATTTATTCTATTGATAATTAATTATAATGACAATTACATTGATAATTAATCAAATATTGATTTTTATTAATTGGCACATTATTAGAACATCCTTTAATTATTGCTACAGTTTACTACCAACCAACTAGCATACAGATGATCTTTAGATCACAAAAGAATATTTCTAAAATGTATGTAAAAATTCCACAGAAGAGGGGTGCCTGGTGGCTCAGTCAGGTGAGCGTCCGACTTGAGCTCAGGTCATGATCTCAGGGTTTGTGCATTCAAGTGCAGCATGGGACTCACTGCTGTCAGTGCAGAGCCAACTTCAGGTCCTCTCTCCCCCTCTCTTTCTGCCCCTCCCCTGCTCACACTCTCTCAAAAATAAATATTTTTTTAAATCCATAGAAGAAAATGGATAAATTAAAGAATAATTGACTTACAAGCTCATTTTTTTGTGTTCTAGCCTACTTATTGCCAGAGAGAAAAGAGGAAAACAGAGAAAGAGAACACAAAAAAGAGTGAGGAAAGTGAAAAGAGAGCAGTGAAGGAAAAATGAAAGAGAAAGAGATTTGGGTGCTTAGATGGCTTAGTTGGTCAATCATCCGAATCTTGATTTCAGCTCAGGTCACGATTTTAAGGTCGTAAGATTAAGCCCTGTGTCAGAGTGCAGAGCACCGAGCCCACTTGAGATTCTCTCTCTCTCTCTCTCTCTCTCTCTCTCTCTCCCTCTGCCCCATCCCCTACTTGCACTCAAACTTTCTCTCTTTCAAATAAATAAATAAAAAGAGAAAAAGATTTGAAACTTACTATTTCAAAGTAACTATCTAATATTTAAAACCATACATAGCTATTAAAAATATTTTTCTGGTGATGAGTTTTTAGATAAAACACCAAAAAAAGTGATCCAAACATATAGTCCATGAAAAAGAATAGGTAGTACCTTATGAAAATTAGAAGTTTTGCTTTGCAAAAGACACTATTAAAAGAATGAAAAGACAATCCAAAGACTGGGAGAAACCAGTGGCGAAACACATATCTAATAAAGGACTCATATCCAAAATATACAAAGAACTCTTAAAGTTCAACAAATAGAAAATGTATAATCATTTTTTAAAAAGTGGGTAAAAGATCTGAACAGACCTTACCAAAAAAGATATACAGGTGGCAAAATACACATGTAAACATATTAACATTATTGTCATCAGAGGATTACACATTAAAATAACAAGATATCAACTACACATTAATTAGAATGGCAAAAATCCTAAACACTGACAATATCAATAACTGCCAAGAAAGCAGAGCAACAAAACTCTCATTCATTTCTGGGAGTAATTGAAAATGACACATCCACTCTAGGAGAAAATTTGCCAGTTTCTTACAAATCTAAACATAATTTTACCGTATGATACAGCACCCCTTCTTCTAAAGTATTTAGCTTAATGATTTGAAAAGTTTTTCCACTCTAAAACCTGCATGCTTTATGAATAATTGCCAAAAACTGGAAGCAACCAACAGATAAACTGCTACATTTATACAATGGAATATTATTCAGCCATAAAAAGAAATCAGCTATTAAGGCAGGGAAAGCAATGAATGAATATTTTTTAGTTATGTTTAATTAATTAATCAACTAATTAATTCATTTAAATAACCAATCACTTAACTAATTAACCAGTTGATTAATTGACTAATTGATCTTTAATTAATTAAAGTGAATTACATTATTTAGTTTTTTTATTTTTTATTTTTTTTGTTTTATATTTGAGAGACAGAGAGAGAGCACAAGCAGACGAGGGGCAGAGAGAGGGAGACACAGAATCTGACGCATGTTCCAGGCTCCGAGATGTCAGCACAGAGCCTGACACGGGGCTCACACTCACAGACCGTAAATTCATGACCTGAGCCGAAGTTGGACGCTTAACCCACCAAGCCACCCAGGCACCCACATTAATTAGTTTTTAAAAGTAGGCCTTATGCCCAACATGGGGCTTGGACTCATGACCCTGAGATCAAGAGTTGCATGTTCTACTGACTGAGACAGCTAGGCATCTCAGCAATGGATGAAACTTAAATGCATATTTTTAAGTGAAAGAAGTCAGTCTGAAAAGGCTACAAAATCTGTAATTCTAATGATATGACCTATGGAAAAGACAAAATTATAAAAATTGCATAAATACCAGTAGTTGTCAGGAGTTTGTGGGGGAGAAGAAGGTTGAATAAGTAAAGCACAGGGGATTTTTTTAGGGCAGTGAAAATGTTCTAAATGATACAGTCATGGTAGATACATGAAACTGTGTAATTGTTAAAATAGAACTTTACAACATAAAAAATAAACCTTAATGTATGTAAATTTCAAAAAAAAAAAAAAATAGGAGACTGGGGGTTCCCAGGATGAAATGTGGAATGCTATAAAAGAATCTCACGTATTACAAATATATGAAACAACTTCAAACACGTTGGTAGCCTGAGTAACTTGGAAAATGAGTGAAGTTTTCATGACTAAAGTCAAGAGGAATTATACATTATCACTGTGGTCTAGTTGAACACTTTGTTTCCTATAGGTATACAGGTTAACAATTCTGTAACCACTCCGTGTATACTGAGATTAAGTCAATGGATAAAGGTGGTTTGAATCCAGGTTTCTTATTGGTAGTTTGCAGACAAGCAAGAGAAGGAGGCTGGAATGATCCATCTGGTAATGAGTTAGACGTGGAGTCCTCAAAACACATGCAGATTTAGTTTACTATAGGCAGATATTTACATATACAAGTACAGATATGTATAGATTCAGGGGTTAGCATACATACATAAATACATTTCCTTACACTGTTGATTGAGAGGACCTGGTTTCAATGATATATAGCTATGTGCATACATAACACCCAGATCTCAGTTTCTAACACTGTTCTCCAATAACAGAAACCAAACTCCTTGAAGAAAGACTGATTTTAGTATTCGTGCAGAAAATATACATGATGAGCCTACAGCACCTTGTAACATCAGAAACTAAGAAAAGACCTCCATATACAAGCACAGACATGAGGTATAAGAGATATATGAGGTATATGGGACACCCGAAGAGATCCTAAAGGCCAGGACTGAAATAATTTGAGCAAAAAAATAAGAAAAGCAGTATTGGATTATAACCCAGTACAAAAAGTGCATACAGATACAAATGAATGATTGAATGATTGAATGAATGAATGAATGAATGAGAAGAGACAAATCTCTTGTGCAGAAGAATTCCAAATAATTTGTATAGATAACGAGCCCTCAAGGAGTTGGTGAATCACTCCCGACCTTTCATATGCAGGCTGCACATAGTGACTTCCTTCCAAGGAAGACAGTACAGAAAGGGGACAGGGTGGGAAAGAATAACATTTTATTGGAGAAACATGAAAAACACTGCCTGAGGCAGGAACTTAAGATCAACATGAGCAGTAATAAGTCATGTATCCTTGATAAGATATGAAAATAGTATTTCATTGCTGTGGTCTTCTTCCTCAAACTCCATACCTAGTATAATTATGAGAAAAAAATCAGACAAATTTCTGTTGCGAGACATTGCTCAAATTACCTGACCAGTACCCTCAGAACTGTCAAGGACATCAAAGACAAGAAAAGTCTGAGAAACTGTCGCAGCCGTGAGCACATGAGGGTACATGATAACTCAATATAATGTAGGATCCTAGATGGGATCCTGAACATAAAAAGAACATTAGGTAAAAACTATGGAAGTCTGCTTCTTAGTGGGGGGGCGCCTGGGTGGCGCAGTCGGTTAAGCGTCCGACTTCAGCCAGGTCACGATCTCGCGGTCCGTGGGTTCCAGCCCCGCGTCGGGCTGTGGGCTGATGGCTCAGAGCCTGGAGCCTGTTTTCGATTCTGTGTCTCCCTCTCTCTCTGCCCCTCCCCCGTTCATGCTCTGTCTCTCTCTGTCCCAAAAATAAATAAACGTTGAAAAAAAAAATTAAAAAAAAAACAAAAAACTATGGAAGTCTGAATAAGCTATGGATTTCAGTTAATAATAATATATCTCCACTGGTTCAGTAATTATAACAAATGTGGTATGCTAATGTAACATGTTACTAAGAGAAAATAGGTGCAAGATCTGGGAACTCTCTGTACCACCTTCACAATTTTCTGTAAATCTAAAATTGTTTTACAATTTAAAACTGGATTCTAAAAGTACTTAAATCCTTACTCTTTAGTGAAACAAAACCAAACAAATTATTTGTCGCTTTAAGTATGAGACAGGGGATCTAAGTCAATTCATTGTAATAAGAGGCTCTACAAAGCATATTAATGCTAAAAGAGAACTCTGTGCAAGTAGTTCACCCCTCTAATCCGAACTAATTTCTTAAGAATCCAGAACAGACTTTGTCTGGATGGCAATGCTGTGACAACCTTGGAATGTGGAAACATCTGGATGGTCATTTTCTGTCCTTTTATATTCTGCCTCTAAAAACGTCTGACTGAAGATTTCAAGGCAAAATAGCATTAAAACATTCTGAAGAAGAACATATTAAAATACTTTTAAAAAGGGAGGAATTCTAGTTCTGGTGGAGAAAAATCATTTGTCATCCACATAGCATTAGCAATTCTTATTACTGAACCCCAATCTTTAATGATAAAGACCACCTTTGTAATTCAGGCCTGTAGGCATTTCTTGTATTAATGAAATCCTCTGAATGCCCTAAATAATTGAGTGTTCAGAAGCCAGCAACTCAAATTGAAGTTAGAAGTGTTGTTTGTACAGGTGGCTTGCCCACTGGGAGTCAAAATTCTTACTTCTGTTGTCCATATCAATTATTCTGAGACTTTGTCTGTTTAGCGTCTGGCAGTTTTGTTACAACAGAAGACTTTTTCTAAAAACTGCTGACACAACATTTATCGAATTATCCTAAGAGTGACATTCTGTTTTCAAATAAGAGGAATCCAGAGGAGAAGGAAAGCCTTGGATGCTTAAATATTAAGTGAGTTATAGGATTCTCTCAGATTTAAACATTTAAAATGGGTCAACTAAAATTATTTGTAGTGTGTGGTCTGCAAATAATCCTTTCTGAAATACTTTAGTTTCTTTTTAAGGGATAGTATTTTAAAACACTCAGGATTTAGTATTTTTAAACTTTACTTTAGATTTGTAAAATATTGGTTGTTTTGAATCTTGAATTCAAACCAACATAAAAAATATGTGGTGCTTTGAAATGTATGTTTATTGCTTAATTTTTAAGTATTAATAGAAAATTGTTATGTACATGCAGAAACACATATACATGACCGATAATTATGAGAGCTTCCTGAATGCTTCTTACTTAGAAATTCTCTAAATTTTGGCTTTGTGGATAAAATTAACCAAACCCCCCCAGGAAATTAGCAAAAGCTTGTCATTTGACCATAGCTTTTGCACTGGCCCTTGGATTGCCAAACAGCTGACTGCCCACTGCAGTTCCTTTCTGACAACTCTGAACTTGTTTATGATCAATAATAATTATGATCACATCTAATTACTATTAATGATATTAATATTTTTTTGTTATTTGGGTATATTATTAATAATTAAATATGTACTTTCAAATTTGAAAGCATTCTTGATATAACTTGAAGGGAAAAATCTCATTATGTATATTTATGTTGAAATTCGGTCATTTTAAGTATACATGTATATTTTTTACAAAAGGAAAAAAATATTGTCATATTTGATGATTGTGGTGCTGTAAATTTTGTTTTAAAAAATTTAAGAGCTTTAAAATGGATAAGTAGAGACTTTTTAAATGTTTATTTATTTATTTTGAGAGAGAGTGTGCATGCAAGCACAAGTTGGGAAGGGGCAGAGAGAGGGAGAATCTCAAGCAGGCTCCGTGCTCAGTGGGAAGCTGCATGTGGTGCTCCATTTACAACCATGAGATCACGACCTGAGTTGAAATCAAGAGTTAGCCGACTTGGCTAAGGCGTCCTGACAAGTATTTTATGATTAAAGTGACAACAGTGGATTAGCTTAAAAATTAGGGAGAACATCTCAATCTTTTTGAGCCACTAAAGGTTTTTGTTTTAAAATGGTATGGTACCAAATATGTTTTATCATAATTCCAATCTTTTAGAATTACTTGGTATATCAGCATTATAAGTGGAAAAATAACCTGTAAAGTTTGCTTTTAATACTTTGTCATTGAATACTTTTTTAGGTCTCTCAAGAACAATCTGATTTTGGTATTCTTAACATATTGTGAGGGTGAATTTAAGGAAAAATATCAAATTTAATGGCTCAAAAATTCATGAAGAGGAAAAAATCCAAAATCACAAATATCAAGTATTGATTTTTAACATTAGCCATTTTGCATTTGATCAAACTGTGGTTTTGGAGCACATCCATGAATAGTGTCAGGTTCCAGCTTCAGTGCTTTACATTTATTATTTTTTTTAAGTGTATTTATTTATTTTGTGTGAGAGGGAGCATGCATGTATGTGCTCATGCACAGGGGAGGAGCAGAGAGAGAGGGAGAAAGAGAATCCCAAGCAGTCTCCCCACTGTCAGCACAGGGCCCAACATGGAACCCCCAAACCATGGGAACATGACCTGAGCTGAGATCAAGAGTCAGACACTTAACTGACTGAGCCACCCAGGTGCCCCTACACTTATGGTGATAAATCCTCAAAGAGCTCTGTATTAGAAATGATCTAAATGTAGGTCATAGACGCATGAGAAGATGCTCAACATCACTCATCATCAGGGAAATACAAATAAAAACCATGATGAGATACCACCTCACACCGGTCGGAATGGCTAAAATTCACAACACAAGAAACAGCGAGTGTTGGTGATAATGCAGAGAAAGGGGAACACTTTTACTCCCTTGGTGGGAATACAAACTGGTGCAGCCACTCTGAAAAACACTATGGAGTTTCCTCTAGAAGTTAAAAATAGAACTACCCTACAATCCAGCAATTGTACTATTAGGTATTTACCCAAAGGATAAAAAAAATACAGATTCAAAGTGTTACATATACCCCGGTGTTTATAGCAGCATTGTCAACAAGAGCCAAACTATGGAGAGCACCCAAATGTCCATCAACTGATGAATAGATTAAAAAGAAGTGACATATATATATATATATATATATATATATACATATATATATATATATATATATATAATGAATGAAAGCTTGCCATTTGCAATGATGTGGGTGGAGCTAGGGTATATTATGCTAATGAACTAAGTCAGTCAGAGAAAAACAAATGCCATATGATTTCACTCATATGTGGAATTTAGGAATCAAAACAGATGAATATATGGGAAGGGGAAAAAAAGAGAGGGAGACAAACCATAGGAGACTCTTTGCAATAGAGAACAAACTGAGGGCTAATGGAGGGAGGTGGGTGGGGTGATGGGCTAGATGGGTGATGGGTACTAAGGAGGGCACTAGTGTTGAGCACTTGGTGTTACATGTAAGTGATGAATCACTAAATTCTACTACTAAAATCAATATTACACACTGTGTTAACTATCCAGAATTTAAATAAATTTTTGAAATACATACATACATACATAAATATCATAAAAGTGAAGTTTGCCACAGAACAGATTAAAAGTATTATCGGTATTGTCAATTGTGAGCTCAAAAACTCAGAGTCAATATATAATGAACATAAAATGAACATATAATGTTCAGACATTCAAAAAATAATGATTACAAAGGACAAGAATGTCTCCAGAAGTACATGACAGTTTGAAAATATTAACATTATTAAGGAAACAGCTGCTCAATTAGCTGAGGGTTTGGGATAGGGTGAGGATTGCTAAAGCAGGGAAGCATACAAATAAGAGAGGTCAGAGGCAAAAGAAGATGGAGGTCATTACCCACCTAAGTGCTGAGTCTGAGAAGTGATCTACTAGTGATTCTACTAACAAGTCTCTGAAGCACTTCTCTAACTTTGAGCTTTTGATGGTCAGTTGGCATTTACCTTCAGGGGTACAAGCTTCCATCTCAGTTATGTATCTGAACTCAGTTATGTATCTGAACCTCTACTCTTCCTCTATTAATTATACAAAATAAAGAAGATTAGCTCCAAAAGTAAACATTCAGAAGTACCACATCGAGGAAGAGAAGAAAAGGAAAATAGAGCCTTTGGGTGTTCCAGTCAGGCATGCATACCCTCTGCCAGAGAGGAGGGTGGTCACCAGGTCAGAGAGGTTGTGCTGCAGGTGAGCCCACATGAGACTTATAAATCAATTTTTATTTTATTATTTGTTTATTTAAAAAAATGTAAATGTTTATTTATATTTGAGAGAGAGAGAGCGCACGAGAGACAGAGTGTGAGCCAGGGGGAGGAGGGGCAGGGAGAGAGGGAGACACAGAATCCGAAGCAGGCTCCAGACTCTGAGCTGTCAGCACAGTCCCACACGGGGCTTGAACTCACGAGCTGTGAGATCATGACCTGAGCCGAAGAGGGATGCTTAACTGAGCCACCCAGGTGCCCCTAAATTGATTTTTAAATTGAGAATCTAAAATACTGCATTTTTCCTTTCTTGGAATCTGGAGGCTTCAGAGTGCTTCCTCATGGGATTGGCAGCTGAGTTGGCCTGAAGAGAATAGTCAAAGTGCAGGGTTGCACTGGTACAAAAAAGTACTGACCCAATATCACACAGTATAGAAGGAGATTCCTCTCACCTAATTCTTATTCCGAAACCATGCTCTCTAAGCAAGCTAATGAATACAGTGTAGCTTCCCCAAAGGAGTATCAGTGGGGAGAGAATGTTCTGGCCAGAAGACTCAAGTGCCTGGTCCCCTCATTGTAAATTAATAAATCAAGGCTTTGATTTTTAAAATCAGTCTCTTGAGCTTATTTAATATCACTAGGCCCCTTAGCAATAGACAACTAGATTTCAGAGTCTGGAACGGCTGAGGGCCAGACTGAGAGCCAGGCAAATCTACCAAGGTAATGAGACTCTAAGAGGGCTGTTGGAAGGCAGCCTGCTGGCATTCCCTAGCAACACTCCTTCTTCTTCATGGTGGAGCCAAGTCTGATCATTTTTCCAAGGTGAATTCTGCAATGGGTACTTTGTAGTAACAGAAAATTAAAATAGTACTTTTCATTTGTGCAACTTGCTGTGGTTTACAACATGTTTCAATGGAGTTGATCACATTTATAGAGCACTTTTTCGGCATATTTGTTATTCCACTCACTTTACAGATGAAGAAAAGAAAACTCAAGTGGATGTCAGGTGCCCCTACATTTGCCACCACGTGAGATTTCTGAAAAGGAGGTGTTCCTGATGCTGTTCTGTTTATGGATCTGGAAGTTGGCTACACAGGTGTGTTCATTTTGTGAAATTCATCAAGCTATACATTTACGACATTTTCGTTTTTGTGTTGACGATTACCTTCAACAAAAGTTAGTAAATGTGTAAATAACAATGGATAGGAAAGAAAAAAAATACCAATATTTCTGTTTTTTTTAAATATATATCTTTAAAGTTATTTAAATTGTTAAGAGTGAGAGTCATTAAGTTAATCAGCACATTTTCAGCTAAAATTGATCCAATTTAGCAATCCCTTCTTTCTAAGTAAGTTTTAAAACTCTATATAACAGTGTCTCCAACTACAGGTTCTTGGCTATTTAAAGATTAATAATGAAGAGAAGAAAAAAAATGAATATGGTATTGGACCTCCTAGTACATATTTGAAGAATGTGATAAACCTTATGAATAAACAAGGATCATAAATCACATTAAAATTCTCAGGATTCCATTGGACTGGACAAATTGTACATAGAAGTGATAAATGAATTATTCACAGAAATATTTTCGAGTTCTGATGACCTTGCAGATTAAGGCTTGTATGTGGGGATGGGTAAGGAGATGGGGAGAGTGAGATAGAGCAGTTAATTGAATACATATGTGACTGAATTAGACTAGAAGGGAAGTACATAGAGTTTAATGGGAAGATCAAGTCACATGCCCACTTCCCATGTTTGAGGTATCTCACAAAGGAGAATTATATATCCGCTCACTCTTTCCATTTCATTTGTAAAGACTAGTCTGGAAACACCCTACATGGAGAGGTGATTTGGCCTCAGATATTGGAAACTATAAATGTGTCTGCTGGGTCTTTTTAAAGTAACCAATGAATACCAGGCTCTGGATGTGGGAGAAAGTAGGACTCCATCAGGAAGTTGGGGGCTGTTCCACACAAACACACAAAGGATCACTAAATTCGCTCTAAAAATTACATAACGTCTTAAATAAGTAAACAAATAGCATTTTTTAAAGAATCAGGGAGCAGGAAGGGTTTTCTAAGGAAGTAACATTTTAGATAATTCAAAATAAGTAAGACTTAGCAATTGAATAAAGGGTGAGACTTACTATGTAAGATGTGGAGCTGCCCCAAAAGCAAGTTCCTTTCTTTTTTAAAGAGATAAACCATTGGTTACAAAGAAGCAGGCTATGAATCAGGCTTTCTATGAAAAGCAACCCCTTGCAAAATGTCGAATTCTCTGGATACATTCACTTTGGTGACTGTGAGATAAAACACATTTTCCAAACTTTGCTTTTCCCCCCATCTGAAGTTTAGAAAAAGATTCTCTCTCAGTCACAGATGCCTTTGAAGCCATCCTACAAAGCCCAGACAGAGCTCCCTGTATGAGTTTCCAGGAAATGAAAGTGATTTTTCCAGCATGGTGACAACGCTATGCTTGAAGAAAACAATACCATTCAAAGCTAACAGAATGAACTCTGTGGCCCTTCAAGAAACCCAGTTGGGAAAGCCCATTGAACCCACCTAATATTTGACCCCAGGTCGCTGATTCTCTGATTTATTTTTCTAACCAAAAAGTGTCCTAACAATCTCAGTAGTAAATTTGTCTGGCCTGGGTCTCACAAGGCTGGCATAAAATGTATGTTTTGTTTGCTTGTTTGTTTATCTATATGTTTTTGCCTCCTCTTCTATCTGAAAACCATAAGTAATTAAAATCAAGTCACATCCCCCCCTCCTCTTATAGTTTGGTGGTATGAAAGCTTTGAAAATGGGTAAGCAAGAGGCTCGTAGACAGTAGTTTCTAGGTCAGAAAACTCACTCAGTATTCTTATTCCTTTGTTCAAACTTTACGACCCTCCTCTGAATCATTACACCAATCAGTAAATACTAATCCTCTCATATTAATACAAAATATTATGGACAATAAAGAGACAAGATAGTAAAATTGTGTGACCTAATATGTATTATTTTAGCGACGCATACCAAAAGAACATATAATCCTGAAAAAGGAGATGATAACAAAGGTACTCAAGGGATAACTAGCAACAGAATCAGGAGCATCCAACATCACAACCAAGAGCAGGGAGGGAAATCCCAAAACAGAGAGGAAGAGTTTCTAAGCGGGTCACTTAAAGGGAATTAAAAGAAAAAAATCCTTCCTCCCAAATGTACACTAGAAAAGGATGACTTTTGAATTACCTGGATTTATGTTTCTTTGGTTATTTTACATGTTCTTTCCCCAATTCTCTGTCTGAAATATGATCTTCATCAATGCTAATAACTTTTTGGGAGTGTTTCATTATTCATTTGTCATTGTTACAATGTCGGGACTGAAAAAGAACGATTCTTTTGTGTATAATATATTCAGAATGGAAAGACTATTAGCAAATACAAAAATTGTCTTGTACGCTTTGTATGCCAGGATACTGTATATACCAAAAGCTTCTTAATATGGTATTATAAATTTTATGGGTATCTCATCAAGAGGCAGAATTTATTTCCTCACTCATTAAATCTGGGCTGGATTGCTTTTGTTAACACACTGTGGAGGAAATACGGAGTGCTAGTTCCTAGCCCATGCCTCACTCTTTTGGAGGCATTTCTCATTTCATGAGAAATATTGCATGTTCCCACTCTTTTGGATTCCCACCACCATCATGAGGACAAGCCCAAGGTCATTTGCTTGAGGACGAGAGGACCATAGCCTCATCATTCCCGCTGCCCTAGTTAACAGCTAGCCAAATAAAGGATCTGTGAAAAAGATCATTCTACACCAGCTAGCCTACAAGTTGATTTAAATACATGAAAAAGCCCAGGCAAGACAGTACAATTGCCTACCTGACCCATAGACTCACTGAAAATATTAAATCCTATTATTTTAAGCAACAGAGTTTTGGTGTTTATTTCTTCTACTGCAAGAGGTAATCGATACAGAAATGCGTACAGAGAACTGGAATGTTTTTGACTTAAACTATGAGACTCTGGTTTGAAAGCAAAGCAATGAACAGATAATGGAAACTTGTAAGCAAATATTTAGTGGAGGCTAGAAAATGGTGAAAGCTTGCCACCGGAGGTCGAAAAAACAGAGCACAATTATAAAATAAGAAAACAATTGGCAAGCCTATACCAATAGATATGTTCCTAATAAATTGTTGGACTTTGACAAAATGCTTTCCAGACAAAATGCTGAAAGTGTCAGTGGGCTTCTTTTAGCTCTATGTGATGGAGTAATACAGGAACAGTTTGAGTTAGAACAGGGGTCCCCAAACTTCTTCTTTGGTGCCAGATAA
This sequence comes from Leopardus geoffroyi, assembly GCF_018350155.1. Lineage (NCBI taxonomy): Eukaryota > Metazoa > Chordata > Mammalia > Carnivora > Felidae > Leopardus > Leopardus geoffroyi. Next base: position 98,860,649 of record NC_059327.1, on the reverse strand, counting down.
TAACTTTGGCTTTTTGACCGAACAGTGTCTGTCTCAACTCTGCTATTGTCATGCAAAAAACGGCCAGAGCCAATATGTAAATGAATGAATGTAGCTGTGTTTCAAAAAATGTATTTATGGGGCGCCTGGGTGGCGCAGTCGGTTAAGCGTCCGACTTCAGCCAGGTCACGATCTCGCGGTCCGTGAGTTCGAGCCCCGCGTCGGGCTCTGGGCTGATGGCTCAGAGCCTGGAGCCTGTTTCCGATTCTGTGTCTCCCTCTCTCTCTGCCCCTCCCCCGTTCATGCTCTGTCTCTCTCTGTCCCAAAAATAAATAAAAACTTTGAAAAAAAAAAAAATTAAAAAAAAAAATGTATTTATGGATGCAGAAATGTGAATATGTCATTTGCACGTATCACAAAATATTATCCTCTTTTTCTTTTTTTTTTTTAAATAAAAATAAGTAAAAATAGTCTTAGCACACAGTCCATACAAAAGTAGGATGTGGGCTGGATTTGGCCTCTAGGTCTTAGTTTGCTAACCTCTGAGGTAGAGAAAGAACTGGTCAGTTTTCAAGAAATCTGAGGGATATAAAAAAGAAAGAAAGAAAAAAAAAAAGAAAACAAAATTGTTTCTCATCTTCTGTCTTCCCAACCAGTAAGAGTCCCAACATAAAACAAGTTCTGAGCATAAGATCAAATCAAGTTTATTATTATAAGACCTTTTATTGAGGCCTAAGGATTGAGGATACGCTTTCAGGTAGATAAAAGGGTTTCTTTTTGTTTGTTTGTTTGTTTTTTATTTTGAGAAAGAGAGCACAAGTAGGAGAGGGGCAGAGAAAGAGGGAGAGAGAGAATCTCAAGCAGGCTCCATGTTGACAGCCCAATGCAAGGCTTGATCCCATGAATCATGACCCATGCAGAAACCAGGAATCAGGTACAACCAACTGAGCCATGCAGGTGCCCCTAGATAAAAGGGTTTCTAAGAAACTTAAGGGTCTTATCCAGTAACCTTCTCACACGGCCAAAGCAACTGTGAGTGAATTTACAAAGAGATAAGTATCTCCTGAATAATTGTGTATTTGGCCATTAGAATGGACTTGAGTCAGATGCAGAGGAAACTTACAAGTTTTTAAATTGTACTTGCAAAAGAGCTTCATTCTCTTGAATCCTGCTCAGCTAGCAGATGAACAAGCCTAACCCAGCAGGGAGAGGAACAAGGTCAGCATCCAGCAAAGTATTAGAAGCAGAGCTGCAGAGGAGATTCACAGAAACTCACAAATGAGGAGGGAGCTGAGCCTAGACTGAACAACCTGCTGACTGGTTGTCTCAATACGAGCAATAATACATACTTACCTCTTAGGCCACTACACTGTGGGATGATTTATTGTACAGTAATGGGTAGCTGGTACAGACTGCCCATTATTCATTTGTGTATGTCAGCATTTTGGTTGTGGGGGGGAGCTTAAGTTGGAAAAGCAAACTGTATCAAAACATTTCCTATGGTGTAATATATTTAAAATTGAAGAATACTAATGAATATAAATCAAATTTGTATATGCTGTATATAATAATTATTTTTAGTTTCTTAAAATGAAGGAATAGCTTTGTCTTCACTAACTATTTGTAAACAGTATACTTGACTAGGTTTTTTTTAAAGTCTAGTCCAATGGAATCAGTAAGGTTCATCAGGGAAATTAGACCAAGTGCATAGTATATAGTTTTTCAGGTCATGAAACTTGAATTCTTATTTGAGAAAAATAATTTATATATTTATTTTCATTATTGTATTACAGTTCTCTGAGTGCTTTTGGATGTTAATGCCTGTATGGTTTGCTTATTTATTTTCAATCTAAAATATAGAGGCAAAAAAAAAAAAAAAGAAAAAAGGAAAAAGAAAGAAAGATACCAAATGTAACCATTTTGATGTGTAAAAGTAAGTAAGCCATCCATAGAAAGAAAATTCCTTTCTCTGAGGAGGGTAAACTTAATGTTCAGTCTGTATGATTTCAGCAGCTCTGGAGGATATGGCTCACAGTTTTCACACACATTGTAAAAAGCAACATTTTCAGACGCTATAAATTTTGTAGTTTAATGTGTGAAAAGAAAATCAGGATTGACTCAACAGTAGGTCAATTAAACAATCCCTAATTGAACTTGAGTCCTTTTTTAGGCTTATTTTCATTGCTTATGGGAGAGAAAGAGGGAAGCTTATATTCCATTTGCTCATAAAATATCCAACTCAAGAATATCATTGTCTATACCTGGGGGTCCTTTAAAATCACTGTCAACATCAAGAAGAGGGAGTGGAACTTTCTTAGATATTTGGTTAGCCTGTGGGTTTCTGTAATATTTAAACTGTTCTCTAAAATAAGCAGAACCAATGAAAACGAAAAGGAATTTGTTTAAATGATCAAACTGGAAAAAGTGACCAGAAAACCCCTCTGGTCATTTTCTTTTTTTATTCTATGTTCTTCTAACCATCTTTTATAGGTCATTTGAGAGACGAAAGAAAGGATGTTAAGGCCCTGGAGATATTGTAGCTACATTAGCAAAATACCAGAACACATGTAAAAGGCTTGTAAAGGACTTGGCACCACAAATCTGACATATAAACTGTGCTACAATTGTCTTCATTTCCTCTTGTCTGTGACTCATTCTTGGTTTCTCGTTCTGATGATAGAAATGATGACCTGAAGGAAAATTAGAAAACATTTTTACATGGAAATTTTCTACACTTCAAAATAATTGTATTGGCTGAAATTTAAAAATGAGAACATAAGCACACCATATCTTCACTGGCATTACTAAATATAGTGTTTTATTATGGCCCAAATCACCTCATACCTTGATTGTGGTTTTACACAGTACTATGTAATCTTTCCTGCAATATGAAGACTAACAAGAACTAAAGGTTAAAATATATTATTGTCAGGGAATATCCGGCTTTGTAATTGTAAGGAAAGTGGAAGTATTGACTGAATTACTGAGTGTTAATGGCTACTAGAAAATGTATTGCTTGATTGATGTTCTAATGTGGATGAGATTAAAACTGATTATTATGAATGTGAAGTATATTCTGGTAGACCCAGTGTTTACCACTATTAGAAAACTGTATTGAAAAAATATATATAAGCCATGTAAAATTGTGAGGAACGATTAAAAGGGAAAATAGAAACTATAATTGATTCCAAAATATTCTAAAAAATTACAAAGAGAATGTAAGAAATTAAGAGAATAATCAGGAAAACAACTGAAGTATGAATTTTGTTTTTGCAAAATGGAAACATAATAAAAAATCATACCCACATTGATCACTATATCATGGATGATTAACTCTGTTACACTCAAAAGTACTCCATGGTCTACTTTCCCCCAGTGCTACTTAGGTAAGTATTTGAGTATCAATCAAGTCAGTTCTAGAATATTGAGTAGATCAGTTTCTATACATTTATAGTTTACTGTTATTATTTTGCTGTGTGTGAAAAATAAGAAATAATTTGTTAGAGACAGTTTTACAACTAGCAGAGGATTATACTGTGAGCAAAGTGACTGCCGAATTTAATATATTTTATGCATCACAAAATAAACCAAGTTGTATTTTTCCACAATTATTCTTATGAAATTACTTTTTAATGTCCTTTCAAATCTCTCAAATTCCTATGTGTTTATTTACTTTTTGTAAATAAAAAAGTACCACTCAGGGAAGACACACCAGCCGAAAATGGCTTATACTGTTGCTAGTTTCTAAATATATATATTTATATTAATATAATATATTTGTATAAATTTATAGTACAAATATAGAGATATTCAGATATTTAGGTATATATTTAGGTATTTATAGACATCATCTGAAGTAGTCATAAAAAAAGAGTAATAAAATAGGGTGCCTGGGTGGCTCAGTCAGTTAAGCTTCCGACTTCGGATCAGGTCTTGATCTCATGGTTCATGATTTCCAGCCCTGCATCGGGCTCTGTGCTGACAGCTCAGAGCCTGGAGCCTGCTTCAGATTTTGGGTCTTTCTCTCTCTCTGCCCCTCCCCTGCTCGCACTCTGTGTCTCTCTCAAAAATAAATAAACATTAAAAAAAGTAAAAAAAAATTTTTTTTGATATAGATATAGTAATTATTAAGTGTTAAATATTGCAAAGAAGTCTTTTACCAGTCATTTTATTTTAATTTTTTTATTTTATTCTTTTTAAAGTCTATTTATTTCTTTTTGAGAGAGAGAATGAGTGGGGAAGGGTAGAGAGAGAGAGGGAATCTCAAGGCTCTGTGCCCACCTGGCCTTGAGTAAGTGCCTCTTAACAATATTTTATTTTATTTTATTTTATTTTATTTTATTTTATTTTATTTTATTTATTTTATATTTTTTAAAGTTTATTTATTTATTTTGAAAGAAAGAGAAAGGATGAGTCAGGGAGGAGCAGAGACAGAGGGAAAGAGAGAGAATCCCAAGCAGGCTCTGCGCTGTTAGCACAGAGCCCCATGGCCTCAAACCCATGAACCCACAGACTGCAGTGATCATTACCTGAGCCAAAGTCAGATGTTTAAGAGACTGAGCCACCCAGGCACCCCTTTGCCAGTCATTTTAAAAGAAATGTAGTAAAAAGGTGGTGGAGTACACAAACGTAAGTGGCTATTTGTGGTGTGGGATAAAATTTGTAATTCAACATGCACATGTTTCAAAATTGTCATATTCTAAGCATTTTAGAAGTAAATGAAGACAAGGTACACTTAAAAATTGTGTTGTATATTCCAAAAAGACACTCTAGAGATGACAATGGCTTATGACAAAGATAGAGGTCAAAATTTGCATAGGTGAATTCATACAATGCAAGAATAGGGAAAAATGCCATTTTGTGATTTAATGCATTATTTTATATAAGACATAATAAAATTTTGTAAAATAAATTAGTAAATTTCAAATTTTCTTCTTAGTTCTTCTTTTTGGGGAAATGAATAATGGTTGTAGCTTGATTTTGGAATAAACAGTATTGTTAAAATGCTTTAGTGATTATGGCCACAATATTGTAAAGTAGAATGTGGTGGGAATTAAATTTAGAGAATAGTGTTGAAATGAAAAATGACTTTGATATTCCAGGAAGTAGACAGACATTATGGAAAATGCAACTTTTTTTAGTTAAGAAAAGCGATTTCCAGAAATAAAGATGAGGGAAAGTTGGACTCATTTGAGGATAGTGTAAAAATGATCTTAGGGACAAAAGGTTAGCAAAACTACTATGAGTCATTGTGATGTTTTTATCATGAAAAATAGAATTTAAAGGCTTGGCATTTAGTTTTGCATTATCCCCTAAGTAAATGTTGCTTTTTAGTTTTTGGTCATCACTTGGAAAATCTGGTAAGAGTTAAGATCCTCTTACCTAAAATATTTACATAAACACATCATTTAACTAATAAATTCTGGGACGCTATAGGCCCAAGATAAGAACTTCTGCTTTTTGCCTTCAAGTAATTAACGTCCACTGGAGAGCAAGGTAACTTCTCTCACAACCAGGCATATTAGTTTCACCTTGCCACTGAAGTCTGAAAAGCAAGGATGCTAGTACAGACTTTTCTAGACAGACAAACAAAAAATTCCCTTTAATTAGACAATTAATATGAATACTAATTACATTCTTGAATAGGGTTTTGGAAAATAAAATAGTTAAGACAGATTTTCAAAAACTTAAACACTGGAATAAATTCAACCTTAAGATTACCAATTCTTTCCCTCTTTTTTTTTTTTTTTAATCTATTTCTTTAAGCATTACCTTCTGGTGCCCTTCCATTGGTTTTACAATGTTACTGTCTTCTTTTTGGCCAAACTAAAGCCTTGGGGAGCAGGAACTGTGTATTAACTGTTGTAACTCCAGCAACTACAGCAACTAAACAGGGCATCTAATAAGTGTTTGTTACTTTCAAACACATGCGTGGTTGCAAACAACCGCAGCCTTTGCAGCAACTCTGACACCAGGATGGAGGCTTGTCACCGTGGCTTTCAAAGCCTTTGCTTCATATGCACTGAGAGTCTAAGGCTGCAAAGGACAGCCATCTTCTTCCATATTGCTGCTTATTCTGGGGATTGGCTCCCATTAGTTAGTCACAAAAGACATGTGCTTCTTGGTCCTATCTGGAATAACCTTCCAGAGTCCACCTTAAAATCTCCCTATGGTTTCCTGAGCCTCTTATCATCCATAGACCAAGCTTAAATCAGTATCAAGTGCACTTTTAATTGTCTTTGATAAGCTGAGTTGTACTTCTGCTGAAGGAATTCTTAGAGCAAACAGTTCTGTCACTTTATGTATTATTGAAAACATATCTTAAAATAATGTACATACGTAGAATAAACTCTGTGCAGTTAGAAAACAGTAACGTGATCTGAAAAGAATGTAACCACCACTATCTCATTGAATCCGCTTAATAACCCTTTTAAATAACATAGGTTAAGCAACTTGCTTAAAAATCACACATGTAACTAAAGGAAGAGGGGCTCCCTGAGCCATGTCTATTTTACTGGAAAGTCCCTAATTTCAATTGCTATGATATATGCCCTTAGGATAAAAAAGATAATATCAAGGAGAATCAGGAAAAAACCTTTTACTCTTAGTAAGAATTTCATTCAAATAAGGCTCTGCTTCAGATTCTAAAATTTGCACAAGATGAAAATACTTTTGAGAAAGCCACCAATGAGAGCACCAAAAAGTACTAAAGCATTTGGAAACATGCTTGTGAAGGCAGGTGTATGAAGGGTTATGCAGAATTTTGATAGCAAAATGCTACTGTTGTTTTTTTTTAATGTATTTATTTGAATAAATAAATTGACTTTTGTATCCCCAGAATATCTTTCTTTAAAAATTTTTAATGATTGGGGCGCCTGGGTGGCCCAATGGGTTAAGCATCCAACTCTTGATTTCGTCTCTGGTCATGATCTCCCAGTTTGTGAGTTTAAGCCCTGCACAGGGCTCAGTGCCGACAGTACAGAGCTTGTTTGGGATTCTCTCTTCTCCCTCTCTTTCTGCCCCTCCTCTGCTCATGCGCATGCACAAGCACGCTCTCTGTCTGTCTCTCTGTCTCTCTCTCTGTCAAAATGAATAAGTAAACCTAAAAAAATAAAAATAAAAATTTTTAATAACCGAGCCTAATCTTCAGTGATTCAACTGATTACAATTAATTTGTAAGGACTCTGGAACTATCAACTGGAGGAGAGACTTTTGAAACTTTTAAAGATAAAAAAATGAACACAGTAAAATGTTTGGTACTCTTAGGTCTGTATGATTAAAGCGCTGATCTGAAATAATACCCTTAAGTGAGTATTTTGTTCAGCGTCTCAAACATTCTCACATTTTCTCACTTGCACCTCTAGCATGTTTCTTCTTCCATTTCACCCACCAGCCAATATTGCCCAACAACTCTTCTTAGACACCTCAACCCTTGGCAACCGTTCCATTCGCCATCAAACACACATTCACTTAGGCCTTGGATGTTAATGTCTCATTCTTCCTTCCTATAAAACGTATCCTTAAAAAAAAGCACATGACAGAAAGTAGCCTAAATTCTTACCCTAGCAGTTTTTTTCAACTTGATTTAGGTCAAAGCAATAATTAAAAAAAATTAAACTCTATAATTTTACTGCCCCAAACCTCTCCCTGTGGACAGTTGAGATATTTGAGAGACAAAAGCATATCATATTACATACCACTTTTTTTGTTTCTTTTTCTGTTCTCAAAAATGCCCCTCATTCTTAGCAGCATAGTTCAATCTTTAGAGATTCTTTTATTTGTATGTTATATTGAACAAAATAATCATTGTCATAAAACAGCTCAAATAATTGTGACTGGTTAGAGATTACATGAGAAATGAGTATCTCTAACTATGAAGCAGGAGGAAATTAGTTTAAAAATATTACCACAGCATTTAAAAGCCCTCTAAAGAGGGCTGAAGAGACACCAGCTGCTGGTAGGGAAGAGCCTGAGGGTCACTCTTCCCCCCTTTCCCCTCCTTCCCCCACCTCTGGCCCTTTACATCTTAAAAAATAAAAGTCCTCTATATATGCAAACAAGTACTACCGATCTGGTAGGTTTTGGATTTTTTTTTTTCATTTTAGATATTATGAGAAATTCATTTTTGTCTGGAGTGGATCCTTTACAGCTTAGAAAGAGTTTCAAGAAAAATATAAGCCTAGCTAAACTAATTAGCTACCAAATTTGAAATCTGATTAAATTTAATGTTTTAGAAAGTTTTATTTCATCTTTCATGTTTCAGAGGGGTACTTAGTTTCACATCTTAGCTAAATTTAACTTTACAGTAATATCTGAATGTTTGAGTTACACCTTTCTTATGGGCTGAATTGTGTCTCCTCAGAATTCATATGTTAAAGTCCTAACTCCTCAGAATGTGACTGCATTTGGAGATAGGAAGGGCCTTTAAAGAGGCAATTAAGTTAAAAAAAAAAGGGGGGGGGCATTTAGGTGAACCTTGATCCTATATGATTAGTGTCCTTTAAAAGAAGAGATTAAGACACATACAACAAAGATAGAGCGAAGACTACAGAAGACACAGAGGAAAGATCACCATCTGCAAGCCAATCTTCCATCCCCTGTAGAAGAAATCAAACCTGCCAACACCTTTAATTAATCTTGGACTTCTAGCATCCAGCATTGTGAAAAAATAAATTTCTGTTGCTTAAGCCACCCAGCCTGTGTTACTTGGTTATGGTAGTTCTAGTAGATTAACACAACCATTTAGTCTAAAAGTAAATTAAAATTCACACTCTAACTTATTATAATCTTCATTTAAAAGCACAAAATACTAATTTCTAATTAGTATTTTTAATTCCTAAATAATTTCCAATTAGTTAATTACATCAGCTTCAGATCAAATGATCCTATAATGACCCACATGCAAACTATCTAAGGTATAAGGAAATTTACCTATGACTTTGATCGAGATTCAAATGCTAGATCGTTGAGACCGTTGCCATTTCTCATTCGTGTTTCCTAAAAAGCCACTAAATATGTGTACTTGGTAGCATTTAATGTGATTGCAGTTCACAGTAGTCTGCACATCTGCTTCACAATGTGGTAGCATATATCTCTGCCCTTGTTTTCCAGATATGTGAATTTCAGGGAGAGAATAGCTGTGAGAGAAGAGATAGCCAGGGGAAGATCACCTGTGTCAAGGCCAAACCACCAGGGAAGCGGAAATATCTGTTCACTTGTAGACAGATTGTCTTGTATGTTCCCGTAGAACCTATTGAATGAGTACCTGTTCTCTTAGTTGTTTTATTTTATTCATTTTTCTTAATGCACTGAATGCATTGGGACTTCATAAAGAGTTTTGTATGAACAAAGAATAAATAACTTGATGACTGCCATTATTTCTTTATTTTTCAGTTTCTGGAAGAGTGAGTGGATTATAAAGAGTACGATGAGGAGAGAATTATGTAAGGGAATGTAGTGTTTGGCAAAACCAAATTGACTGCTTAGCTACCATACTCCTTACTATGTGTCTTGAAATTTGATCTATTTATTTATATTAAATAAAAAATAAAAAACTGCATATTTTCCCCTATATTTATATGATTTATGCATATTTCTTTTCTCACAACATTAATTTCTGAAGACTGTCATCTATCTGATTTAATTTCAAGTGATTTATCATTATTATGAAACCTGAACTGAATGAGAAAATGGGACTGAAAATCTACTTTTTAGTAAAAAGAAAAATAGGGGAGCCTGAATCAGCCGGTTGAGCATCTGACTCTTGATTTTGGCTGAGGTCATGATCCCAAGGTTGTGGGATCAAGCCTGCTCTGTGTTGAGTGTGGAGCCTGCTAAAGGCTCTCTCTCTCTCTCTCTGTGCTCCTCTCTCTCTCTGTGTGTATATATATATATATTGCTATGTTAACAGATTGAATTACATCTTTTCTCTTGGTGGCACATATCAACTTACAGTATTGATTTTAGAATCACTTGATAGAGTGCACACATAAACACATATCCTACACATATGTGAGCAAATTTCCTTTCTTATCTTTCCAAGAATTAAAATTTTGACGTAATGGTGTTTGACCTTTGAGGCTGAATTGAAAGAAATAGAACTCATAACAGGAATACAAAATACTCACATCAATTTTCTCTATCTTTTTTTTCATATTCTAGTTATTTTTGTATCATTTGTTTTACTTGATGTCATGACCAACTGAGAAGACACATTACAATGTGTCTTTCTTTCTTTCTTTCTTTCTTTCTTTCTTTCTTTCTTTCTTTCTTTCTTTCTCTTTCTTTCTTTCTTTCTTTCTTTCTTTCTTTCTCTTTCTTTCTCTCTTTCTTTCTCTTTCTTTCTTTCTTTCTTTCTCTTTCTTTCTCTCTTTCTTTCTCTCTTTCTTTCTTTCTTTCTTTCCTTCTCTCTTTCCTTCTCTCTTTTTTAGAGTAGACTAAGTGATATAACACATATACCTCCAAAACATACACTGGCTCCAACAAAATAGGAGTGCATAGCTAGCAAATTCTGCTCCATAACATAAAAAGTTTATTTCTCCATACTCCTCCCCATGGATGAAATACTTTTCTTCGGTCATGGCCCAAAAAGAGAACATGAACTCATTCTCAGGTCTGGAAACCATGCCATCATCTCATCTGATAGTTTAATTTAAATCTCAGTATTTAATTTACCATATTATAATTCAGCAAAAGTGATAAGCTTTGCCAGGACTGTTCATTGCCTTTTCTCTGGGAATGAGCAGCAGAAAACACATTCTTGATACATGGATAAGAGAATAAATCTTTAAAATAATTTAACCAGAAGAAACCAAGTAATAAAATGAATTTCCAGATTTCAAAATGGCACAATCCTTTAGGAATATGTGCTGAATTCCTTCTAGTTTAATTCTTCGGGTGGTTTCTCAGAGTGATAGAGGCTGATAATTACCATCTGTGACATGTAAGGTGGGGACCAGTAATAAAATATTCACACTACCTGGTGTGAACAACTTGAAATTCACAAATTTCACTTTCACTTCCAAATTTTTCATTCTGATTCTGAAACACTCAAGACTTATGATGAGTAGACTAAATTTAAACATATAATGGCTGATAGAGAGTTCAGACTGAATTAATAAATTTTGTCCTGAGGCTAAATAATAGTAACAATAATAATAATAACAATATTCTCTCACCGTTCTGGAGGCTACAAGTCCAAAATCAAGGTGTTGGCTGAGCCATGCTCCCTCTGAAGGGAGGAGTCCTTTATTGTCTCTTCCCAGCTTGTGGCTTACAATCCTTGGCCTTTCTTGGCTTGTGACCCCGTAACTCCAATCTCTGCCTCTGTCATTACATGACCTTCTTCCCTGTGTCTCTTTGTAACTCCAAATTTCTTTCTCTCTATAAGGACACAAGTATTGAATTTAGGGCTCACTCTAAATACTAGTATGACCTCATTTCAACCTGATTACATCTTGCAAAGATCCTATTTTCAAGGTCATCTTCATGGGGTATTAGGACTTCAACACATGTTTTGGAGGGACACATGTAACTCACAAAAGCATAATCATAATCATCAATAACATTTCCGTAGTGCTTCCTATGTGCCAGGTACTATTCTAAGCACTTTGTGAATGTAGTTCATTATATCATCTATGATACTATGAGGTAAGTACTATTATTATCTCCACACAACAGAAAAGTGAAACAGAGCAGAGAGATTTTACTCAGGACCACCAATCCTAGGTGAAGAGTTGGTGCTTTTAAACACTACAGTCTATAGCCTCTTAAATAATATGTGACTCATTCACTGAAGCAAATATTTTTTAGTACCTCTTTTGCAGTAGAAACTGTGTAATACTAAAGCTGGAAGGATTTTGATAAAAATCTAAGACTTCGAGTTACATACATGTTTATTTGAATAAGAGCTTGGAGAGATGGTTTGGATCTGGAGTGTCTGCCCTTTCTGTGTCAATTTGGACAAATTATTTACTTTCTTTTGTTTCAGACTTTTTATGAAGGGTTGAAGATTTTACAGGTTAAGTATGTATAATTGCTTAGAACAGTGACTGACATATATACTCTTATTATGCTATTAATTATTATCATTACTGGGGCGCCTGGGTGGCTCAGGCTTTAAGCATCTAACTCCCGATTTCAGTTCAGGTCATGATCTCACAGTTCAAGATTTCGAGCCCCGCACAGGGCTCTGTGCTGATGACACAGAATCTGCTTGAGATCCTCTGTCTCTCCTCTCTCTCTCTCTCTCTTTCTCTGCCTCTCTCTCCCTCTCAAAATGAATAAATAAACTTTAAAAATATATTATCATTACCATTACTACCAACAATAAATTCCGAATTATATTTTACATACGTGAGCTATTCTAAAAGACATTCAACTTATATACATAAAAACAAATATTATTTTAATACTTACTTTACTTCGTCCACCTAAACTTGATGAAGAATTGCTTATTTCCTTTTGGTATAAGCACCTAGACTTAGGACAAAATTCTTCCTGTTCCTGCTCTCTGATACCGATTCTCCTCTTCTAAAAGTAGAATAGAAAAAATCAGAAAGTCAGTTATGTGGACTGTGACTGACAAGTGCCTACAGGTTAGTGCTGTGATAGTCATCTCTTCATGTCTGCTACCTTCCTGGGAATCCCCCACTAGGGTATAAAATGTGGCAAAGCTACATCAGTCCTGGGATGAGTGTGAACACAGGTCTATAAACCATTAAGTGTAAGTTTGCTGGTTATAATGACTCACCCAGATGAGAAAAACAGTCTTATCAAGCTCTGCACTTCCTTGATTTTCACAATTACAGGTATTTTCCTGATTACACTTATTGATCATATAGAATATACCACAGTATCATATATGCCTCCCAGCCACACAAGTTTTTATTCTTTCTAGGAGGCAAACATCCTCCATATATTTGTAATTGAAATTAAAAGGCAATAATTAAAGTTTATCTAGAATGATCTTTTCCTGATATCTCACTTGCTTTTCTGTGCACAAAAAAATAAATAGCACTTTGTGTCTCTGATTTCTATATTTCAGAAAAATGGGTTATTTGCCCTCAAAATTAACATGAAGATGACTTCCAGCTAATAAAGTGGAAAACTTATAAATAAGATGGATTTGGGGACATGAAGTTAAGTTTGGTTAAAAAGAAACCCTGTAGGGGTGCCTGGGTGGCTCAGTAGGTTAAGCATCTGACTTTTCAGCTCAGGTCATGATCTCACGGCTCGTGAGTTCAAGCCCCACATCTGACTCTGTGCTGACAAACTCAGAGCCTGGAGCCTGCTTCCGATTCTGTGTCCTTCTCTCTGCCCCTCCTCCACTCACATTGTCTCTCAAAAAATGAATGTCAAAAAAAAGTAACCCTGTATGGGGCGTTTGGGTGTCTCGGTCACTTAAGCCTCCAACTACAGCTCAGGTCACGATCTCACAGTTTGTGAGTTTGAGCCCAAGTCTGGCTTTTTGCTGACAATGCGGAGCCTGGAGCCCACTTCCAGTTCTGTGTCTCCCTCTTTTTCTGCTCCTCCCCTGCTCTAGCTCGGTCTCCCTTTCTCTCTCTCTCAAAAATAAATAAACTTTAAGAAAAAAAAGAAAGAAAGTCTCTATCTGGTATCTAATACCTCTCTTGGCACACTAATGTCAAAGTGGATATAAAGATGAATGATTAACTTAGAAGTAAAAAGATAAACTGCTGTGCATTATCAGATGCTTACAAAAGCATATTTATAAAATAATATTTAAATATTGAGGTATGTTTGCATTTATTTTTTTTCTGGTAATAACATAATCAAAGCATGTTGAAAGAGGAAATTTTAAAATCAACTACTTTTTAAAAACATTCATATGTAGACTTGCATGCCGTACAGCAGAGAATAGAATTTTGTAAGATAATAATTATTCATTTCCATAGACCTACTGTAGTGAATGTGTATGAACAGTGAGTTCCCCTTTCTTGGAAAATACCAGTTTTCTTTGTTCCGCTACTTCAGGCCTCAGCTTAGGTCTGAAGTACGGTAGTTTAAGGGGGAACAAATGAGAGAAAACTTCTGTTTCTGTCTTTAAGTAAAAAAACAGATATCATGCAGTAATTTCTAGTAGTGTTATATTGTTTCCTCAGATATATCATCCTTTGACTTTTCTTTCAGTTCAAAAACAGTAGCTTGGGGACAAGAGCAAAATCTTTGAGTAAGAAAGGAAAAATTCCCCTGTCTTAATAAATATACCAGGGGACAGGAAGGAATGAGCCTCGTAGGGGCAGAATGCCATGGATACATGGTAAAGGGATTCCCAAGGATACCACAAAGAATTCCACAAGTGTATGCTTCCTAAGGAAGATGACTCTGTTACATATTGAAGCATTTAATGCAATTTAATGAAAATAAGCAGATACTATATACTGAAATGCACATATGTGTTACAGATTTGAGCTTTTCATCAGTAACATAATAACTCCCCTTAGGTTTCATAGCCCTTTCCCAAACATGCAGACAGACACATATGATATGGGTGGAAAAAGATGGCTTTGCTTTTGTGAGATGTGTAGTTGGATTAAGCTGATCAAAACAGAGGTTACCCATTTTGTTTCTACTAGGGAATTTTTGGTCTCCTGACAAATTTAGTTCATTCTTTTTTTTAAGTAGAAGAGTATCTTAAGTATATGAACCGCATCATGTGTGAGTCCATTAGGACAATTGAATATTTTCTCCATGTACATGGAGATTGTTTTGTTACATAACGAATCTATTATATATTGCCTGGGTATTCACCCCACAAAGATAGATATGTGAATCACGTTTGCACACACGCTCTAAAATAAATAACTGTCCCTGATAAGTATGTTTGACCCCAAAGGACTGTGTTGTAATTAATACTGATGGAAAAACCAGATTCCGGTATTTCTTTAGCAGATACATACACTATAGCACATTTCCAGCTTCAGCCTGCCAGCTCCCCATAGGTGGCACCACACAGGTGCAACAGTCACTGACTGAAGATAGCTCAGCAAATTTAACACAATCATCTAGACCAGGGGTCAGCAAACACTTTCTTTCAAAAGGTCAGATAGTAAATATTTTCGAATTTATAGGCCAAATGCTCTTTGTCACAACTTCTTAACTCTGCTATTGTAGGCTGAAAGCAGTCACAGGCAATATATAAATGAGTGGATGTAGCTGAGTTCCGGCAAAACTTTATGTAGATTCAGCCCACCAACACTTAATATAGACATCATAAAGCCTCCCCCCTCCCACCCCCAGCCCAAATTAAGGAGTTTGGCTTATATTTACCCATACATATGAGTGTCGTTTTAGATTTATATTTTTAGTTACTTTTTTAAACATTTAAAACTATTGATGTAATGACATGTAAATGTTATTTGTTATTGCTCAAACTGGAACCTCCCCTCGGAATTTCCTTTGTTGAATTTCTTTAATTAAGTATAATTTATATACAGTGTTGTATTCTACAAAATTTTAATGGAGGCTGGCAAAGATGTCTGCAGGACAAAATAAAATTAAAATAGGTGAGAAAAATGAGACACGATGGGGTTATAGTGAGATAGCAAAACAAGGTGCAGCAGGATGAGAGGTCATGAAATTCTGTGCATGTGCTAGAAGTGAAACATTATTTGTCTCAAAGCCATTTAAACAGTTAATGTGGAGAAAGAAACACAATCAGGTAGACGGATCAGTGGTCAAGAGATGAAAGGGCCATGGATACTTTCTAATTTTGATTCATGAGAGAAATGTTTTTTGTGGTCTCCATCATGAAGACTGCAACTATATACTTGTAACGTTTTCCACCTCAAAAAGATATTTCCAGTAAACACACTGAGTGGCTTTCTAGGGCACCTTAATCCAGGCTTTTGGTAAAAAACATTGGTTATATTATTGCTTAATTACGACTTTGCCTTGAGGAAAAGCTTGTTCTTAATATCAAGGGTCTCTGGTGGAGCAGCAATAAAATGTGTTAAAGCCAAAGAGAGGGCTAGGGATTAGAGCAATAATTCGGATTAAAGTTCATCTTCAATGTACTGAGCAACGGGGCTTGGAAAACATTAGGGGCCGAAGAATCTTTGGAAAAGAAATCAGGAAAAGGTCACAGGAAAATGAACATGCTGTTTCCTGTGGTATATGCCTTATTTCACCCAAACCGTCAGGCAGAAGAAATTCTCCCTCTCAGCCCACTGGGAGTGAGAGAGAGCTGAGAGCTGAAAATCAGTCTGGGACAGGTCTGAGGTTAGTGGTGTACTCAGGGTTCGTACCCAAAGAAAGCAGGAATGAAGACCGCCCCAAACGAGAATTTAGTGCAACACTGAAAAACTGGTAGCAGAGAGGAGTCATGGTGTTTCTGAAAAGGCAGAGAGAAACATCTACAAGTTAGTTTTACAGTATAGGAAGCGAAAAGAGACAAAAAAAAAACCCACAAAAACAGCAGAAGAGAAGTAACCAGCAAAGCTCCTTGAAGATTATGAAAAAATAACTAAAATCTAAAGACTGTTTAAAAAATAACTTTAGGGGCGCCTGGGTGGCGCAGTCGGTTAAGTGTCCGACTTCAGCCAGGTCACGATCTCGCGGTCCGTGAGTTCGAGCCCCGCGTCGGGCTCTGGGCTGATGGCTCAGAGCCTGGAGCCTGTTTCCGATTCTGTGTCTCCCTCTCTCTCTGCCCCTCCCCCGTTCATGCTCTGTCTCTCTCTGTCCCAAAAATAAATAAACGTTAAAAATGTTAAAAAATAATAAAATTAAAAAAAAATAACTTTAGGAATTACGTTTTCAGAGATACTTCTCTCAGAAAAGATGCTCAGCTTGGCAGTAATGGACATGGAACCCACAACATAGACAAATACAAAATGTATATGTGCACCATACATGTATATGGAATAAAAGAAAAATGAAACAAAATTTCTATTGTGAAATACTAACGTGTGAGGAATCTGAAATTGTTTCTATTTGTAGATAACTTGGCTGAAGTTGTACCAGTCACTCTGCATGGGAGATAGCTAGCATTCGCTAGAGGGAAAAAACAAAACATGTCATTTTGCGTTTACAATTTCAATTAAACTTTGGATGTATATTGACTGTGAACCTGAGTCTTGATACTGGGCTGCTCTCTTCAAGCCTCACATACAGGCAGCCTTGCAGCTCCCCTCCGGGGCTGGTTCCTGGCCGTACCCCAGCCCCCAACCGCAGCTCCCTTCCTGACCTGGCAGAGCACTGTTGGAGCAAGCATGTGGACTAGGGGTGAACGGCTTAGGTGTGAATCCTCACTTAGCAGTATTGTCTCCCTGGGATGGTGGGAATGCTTCCTACTTCTCTTCTGGGTACTTCAGCATCCACACCTATAAAACACAGATGTGTCTCAAAGCTCTTCATTAAATCCCTGTGTAAAATTGCAGGATATATTAACAAGAGCATAGTAAGGACTCACAAAGAAATTATTATAATACAAACAAAACAAGATGGCTACATTTTATTTATTATTTTTTTAATTAACTTTTTTTTTTTTTTTTTTTTTTTAATTTGAGAGAGAGAAATTCTAAGCAAGGGAGAAGGAGGGAGAGAGAGATAATCCTAAGCAGGCTCCACCCTAAGCCCATCAGGGGGCTCAATTCCATGACCCTGGGATCATGACCTGAGCTGAAATGAAGAGAAGGATGCTCAACTGACTGAGCCACCCAAGCGCCCCAAAGTGGCCATGTTCTAAACAAGACTTGTTGGCTACATGTAGCATCGTCATATTTCCTTCTGAAAAGAAAAAATTTAAAAAAAAGGCAAGAAATCTCTTTATCCCACCAAAAATGGCTAAAATTAAACATATTTTTTATCATTAGAATTCCTTATTTCAGCATTTTTAATTATATTCTAAACAGTGCAGGATTGAGTTTATTTTCTTAACGTGTGTCTAGTAAAAGCTTCATATATAATTGTTCATATTTAATTAACAGCTTATATTTCTTTCAATAAAGAACATAATACTTTATAATTTACAAAATCCAGTTAAAATCCATATTTGCTTGGCCTCCCATCAATACTCTCAGCTCTTACTTCACATTGTGGTTCGTACAATGACATGTTAGAAAGCCAACAATCCAACCATAGTATGTTATGGCAAGTAATGCAGATTTAACTAAAGATTTCAGGGAGAGATGCCCACCTTACAGGAAAATTCTCTAAGGTATATTTTGAAATTCTGTTAGTTTTACCCACTGAAACCCTCCTGGTTATTAGCAGCTTCATTCCTTTCTTCCCCAGAGAATCTCTCCAAATCTTTTTTTATTTTCCAGAGATTCCAACCTTAGTTTAAATAATCTGAATGGCAAAACAAAACCCTGAAATTAGTTCATTTCTTAGGGGAGATTCCTTAGAAAACAGCACAGACAAAAGAAAGCACTGAGTCCCCTTTCTCCAACATTCCCTGCCCATTCCCACCATGACAGAGGCAACCTATTCCAATCAAATTGCCTCGGTCAGAAATAATAGGAATCCTTATGAAATATGTTTGAAGGTATGGCCATTTCAACCTATTCACGTGCTTTGAACATACTGTTCTATGTCTCTCTACTTGAGTGTCTTCCTGGGTAAAACAGCATCAAAGTGGGTCTGGGAGGCCCTGAACACAGTCTATGCAACCTGTGACCAGGCCCTCCAGCCACCAGCATGAGTAGAGGCAACAAGATCAAACAGGATGAGAAGGTGCTCAAGCTGATTTCTAATTTAAATGTCTTTCTTCATGAAGTTGGTCTGCTATTTACATGGGTGAGGAATAAATAGTACTGTGGTTTACTTTTTTTCTCTTGAAAAGTACATAGGTGATTTAATATGTATTCATGTTTCATGACTTATTCCTTAACATGTCATCTAGTTTGACATGCTGTGTGTGTGTGTGTGTGTGTGTGTGTACATATATACATACACACATACATATATGTTATTCCCCGCTCCCTTCCTTCTGGCATATCCGGATGCTACTCTGTGATCTTGGTTCAAAAAGGGGATATGATGATCTCATGGTCTTAATGCTTTATTACCCTGTTGTCAATTTATCCTTCCCCAAAATATATACTCTTATTCAAATGTACAATTCTTTCTGAGCCCTTCTTTTCCCTGCTTAAGATGAGTTAATCACTGCCTCTTCAGAATTGTTTGCTTCTCCTATTATTTTAATATAAACTTCCTTCTCTTCCACCCTTACAGATGCTTTATATTCCTGTTGCCTAAAAAATATCTGCCACATAGAACATGATTGACATTAATGGAATATATTGAAGCTGATGAGAGAGATTACTGGTTTGGCTTTTCAGATGTTAATTTCAAGAAGTAGCTGTTTTGCAACTGATTTCTTACTCAATGAGCAAAACGCATTGCATGCAGATGGGCACAAGTGAGCAAAACTCACAGTTGGACTTGCAAAAATTATCCATAAGCAAATATTTTTTTACAAAGATGAACCAAAAAGATTTTTTTTCAAAATCAGTACATTGCTAAGAAACGACTGATCACTTGTTTCCTACTGGTATGAAGCTTAGTTGTTTATATTGTGCAGTGTAGATAACTTAACTACAGAAGTTGTTGCCTGCCTTTTCTCAAAACTAGCTTTGTGAACCTACGTGTGTATGTGTATCTGTGAGAGAGACAGAGAGTGAAAGAGAGAAGGAATGTTTGTGAGTATGGGTATGAATATACAGAGCAAAATTGCCTCTTGCTTCAGTGATCACATTATAGAGTTCGCTAAACAATGGCCAGTGCCAATTATATATGTGCACGCAAACACATGAACAGGCCAAGCACGGGGCTCCTTCTAGTGAAACGCAACAGTGTCATGACTTTTCTATGATCAATGGAACCCAGGTCCGAGATGTAGAATGCTATCATTAATCACCATCTCTCTTTTATAGGTATACTGACAGGGTATACCATTTGTCATGGAAATTTTTATTAAAAGCTCCAAGCTCTTACAAAAATAATTCATGAATATATCAATTAATCTTTATCCAAAATAATTTCTTTCTTTTCAGTGCTTTAATTCATTTTACTAGTAACCATCTCAATAACAGGCTTATGTGTTTTTAAAATAACCCTCTATAATAGCTCCAAATTTGTGAAAAAAAATTATCTCTTACAACTATCAATATTTCTGTGACTTTGAAGAGATCCTTGAGTGTGTTTGCTTCATTTTCTAGAATGTTAGATATAAGCAAAAATTACTTCCAGGTAACAATGTTGACACTAATTAAGTTATTTTTCTGCTCTCAAATAATTACCTGGAATTAAAATTCAGAATAATCTACTTAACTTTCCTGAATTTTTTTTTTGTATTATAAAAATACTGACATCTTCTGCCTTGTTCGTTGATGAGACTATCAGTTTTTCACTACTTTGTGAGAACACTAGCCAAATACTGGCACCGAGGTACAGTCTTATGACAGTTAATAAGGACAGAATGGACTGGCATAAAAAAACATTCTAACCAGCTAATCACAACCAGACAGATAGTAATGAAATATTCAAGAAATGTGACAAAATATCTGTATTGATGATAGAAAACCTGAAAGTGTGTTCTGAAGACATGAAATTGTATTTAGAAGTTGCCCCTCAAATGTATTAACTTACACTTCTTGAGGACTCCAACAATATTTCTGATTTTGTTAACTTGGTTTGGTTTGGGTTTTTACAAATCCTCCTTTAACTCAGACATCTGCACTGAATATTCTTCACTCCTAAGATCCAACATCACTCTCCTAACCAGGACTGTAAACAATCGGACTAAGAAAAAGGAGAGTGCTGTTCCTTTTGTTTACACTGCTTACTTTATATGAAACATATCTCTTACATAGTATTCTGTTTACTAAAAATTAGTGGTTTTAGGAGAAAACGAAGAAGCTTATTGCCCCTAAGATAAAATTATATGAAAATGTTGAGTCTGTTCTAAATTCAGGCTTTACAATCAAGCTAGAAAAAAGAAGCTCCTTCTGGAGATCAAATTTTTGGCAACACTTTAGGATGGAACTGGTGGCTGTGATACTGGAAAGCTACTGAACAAGAAATAACATCACTTGGGGTTTGCAGCCCAGTGGCAGTTTGTGCCAAACTCCTTCTCTTCATAAATATTTATGAGTGGTCTCTGCCATCTCATTAGAATTTAATTCAAAGACAACAGGTGCAAGCAGTGATTGCTCAAGCTAGGCCAACTAACTTTGTTATTGTGTTCCAAGTTTTACATTTAGAAGAATTTGTAGAGGGTGGTCTCCGTGACTTCTTTGGTTTATTCATTTTATTTTTTAAAACATTGATCGGGCACTTCGGTTTTATTTCTTTAAGCTTATTTATCTATTGGGAGACAGAGAGAGAGCAGGCATGTGTGTCCTCAAGGTGGGGGGGGGGTGCAGAGAGAGAGAGGGAGACAGGGAATCCCAAGCAGCTCTACACTCTCAGTGTGAGCCCAACACAGGGCTTGAACTCATGAACCGTGAGATCACAACCCAAGCCGAAATCAAAAGTCAGATACTCGACCAACTGAGCCACCTATGCACCCCTAAAAATGTTGGTTGGGCACTTCTAAATGCTAGTGATTTGCTTCCACTGAGCTATAGTGTAGCTTAAACAACAGACACTAAATGACAGATTATGCAAATAATTATTAAATTACACTTGTAAAGAGGGATCTTCCTCATGCAAAGTGTTCGCAGACTTGAGGGTGATTTGGGGTTCACCAGGCCAAGTAGAGTGAAAAAGGGATGGAGGAAGGAGAACCACTCTGGGGAGCTTGAGATGTCTTGATGAGGGCTTTGTGGCAAGATGGTACTTGCTTCTTCCTGAAAGCAGAAGATGAGGGTGGCTGGGACATGGTAGGACAGAAAGGGAGCAGTGCCAGATGAAACTAGCAAAACTATCAGAAGTGAGATCTTAAAGCATTTCATGGGGCATGCTAAAAGATCATTCACTCATCCACTGCATTCAACAAATATCTACTGAAGGCTCAATCTATTCAGGCACTGTTCTAAGTGCTGGAGACATGGCAGCGATTGAAGGAGGAAGAAAAACACTATCCGTACATAGCTGAAATACTAGTGAAATATTTGCTGAAATACTAAATAAATGAGTAATATAAAATGGGCGAATAATCCTACTGAGAAAAATAACATAGCTTTAGGTTGCTAGGCAATAACTTAACACAAAAGGTGCTGTTCTACTAAGCTGCTCAGGGAAAAAGTCATTATAAGGGACACTCAGGTAGAGAATTAAAGGATTTGAGATGCGAATAGAGTAGATACCTTGAAAAAGAATGTTCTGTTATGCAAGAGTTTTCAATCTGGATGTTCCCCTAGAATTTGGGTAGCCTATGAACTTGATTTAGAAAAAAAATTAAAATGTCACTTTATTAATCTCTAACTGCAATTTACTATTCTGTTTTATTTTGAATTTTATCAAGAATCCATAGGAGTCATAGCAACAGCGGTAATGTTACCCAAATAACTTCAAGGCATTTTCATTGTAGAGAACAGTGTTTGGATATTGTAAAAAAAATATTTACACTCACTACTATTTTGACACTATGGTCATTGTTATATCTGCTACTGGATCTTTGTTATTCTGATAAACTAATACAGAAACATATATGTTTTTATTAAACACATTTAGCTTAAAAATCATTTAGGTAGTTTCATCTTAATATACTTGGCTACACTTGTAAATCCTGTGAATTGTATTTTATGCATTATCAAACATCATTCTAGGCTTTGCCTGACTGCTAGACTTCCAGAGAGGGCTCCGGGGCGGGAAATGTTAAGATCCCCTGTATTAGAGGGAATGGAGATAAAAAACCCTTTTCTAGGAATGTACTTGATGTGTTCAAGGGACAGCTCAGAGGTCAGCAAGGAAGAGGCAGAAGGAACGAGTTGGGGGAGTGGGAGGGAAAGGGTTGGGGGAGGTAGAAACCCAGATCACCACATCGTGGTGCACATACCCAATGAGAAACTAGTAAAGGGTTTAAAATAAGGAAGTAAAATTAAGAAAATTTGGAAAGCCTGATGATGAAAATAAATTAATTAAA
Source organism: Leopardus geoffroyi (assembly GCF_018350155.1). Taxonomy (NCBI): domain Eukaryota; kingdom Metazoa; phylum Chordata; class Mammalia; order Carnivora; family Felidae; genus Leopardus; species Leopardus geoffroyi. The sequence goes on along the minus strand of NC_059327.1, from coordinate 98,837,617 downwards.
AACTAATTAATACCTAGAAAAGTCTACCTGAGTGGTATAATAGACTTGCTCCCTATGAGAGCCACGGAAAGACATCATTTTCCTCCAAAGCACTTTGCTTGTTAAATCAAATGTTTCAGGGTCAAGGCTGTGCCATACTTTATCAGTTGAAAATTAAACCATGTGAATTAGAACACTATCTAGAAACAATTTCCTTCACTGCTTTCAATTATCTACATGCTGAGCTTTCTAAATTTGTGCTTGTGTTTTGGTCCCAATAAATTTGCCTCCTTTTGTCTTGTCTTAATTTATTTCACATATGTGATATCAAAGTTTCCAGGGGTAAGACTTGAAGTTAGCTAGAAACATTTATTGTCTTGTGTTCAAGGAAAGAAAGCAGATGTGTTTTTATCAGCTTTGCCATTGTGTGATTTTTTAACAACACAACCTCCTGGATGGTCCTGCATAGTGTTGCTCTGTTAAGCCTCATCCTCCTGGTTTGACATTCCTACTGGGCTACTTATTGTCCACTGTGAGGATGCTAATGGATGCTTCTGTCTTGAGACATGTGACAAATATATAACAGATCATAATGCTTTTCTTCCTATTGATACACACCTTTCTAGGTTAGATCTTTGGTATACTCACCATCTGTTTATTTTCCAGCTTATTGTCTTCCTCCAGCTAGGAAGGCACTATTTTTGCCTGTTTTATCTCTAGTTTTTAAATAACTAAATCTAATGTTCTTTCTGCTACATTTCCAATAGAATACTTATTCTTTAGACCTTCCCTAGATTCAAAATTCAAGGAGTCTCTTAATGTCATTTTAGATTTTCTTTCTCTCCATTTATCTTTAGTTTGTCTGTCTTTCTCAATTGCTTGTTTACTACATTCATTCTTTTATTAGCTGCTATTTATTAGGACTATTTACTGAAAAAAATTTTTTTTGAGACTGAAAACACTTTTAAACAGAGATAAATGAAAAAAAGGTATAGTGACTCACCAAGAGACATTACTCAAATTTCCTCTCAGCAGCTGGAATTTTGAATGGACTTCATAAAATTGAAATATCAGTTGGGGAACATAGACTTGGCTCTAACAATTGTTCGTTGATTGTTTCTGTTCATTCAATTATCAAATTTTTGGGTCTTTGCTAGATATCAGGCATTGCAGCAGATATTTTGAGACATTCAGGTGATGAGACTTGGCATGATTTCATGTCTTCATGGAGCTTGCAGTAGAATGGGAAATTGGGAATTAAGCAAAACTGTGAATAACATACTCAATTGTTATGAATTTTAAAAACTACCAAGATCCAGGAAGCCTAGGTGACTCAGTGGGTTAAGTGTCTGACTTTGGCTCAGGTCATGATCTTGTGGTTCCTGAGTTCAAGCCCCACATCAGACTATGCTGACAGAGCCTGTGCTCCAGTCTCAGAGCCTGAAGCCTGCTTCAGATTCCATGTCTCTCTTTTTCTCTGCCCTTCTCCTGCTTGCACTCTGTCTCTGTCTCTCTCTCAGAAATAAATAAACATTAAAAAATTAAAAAATAATACAAAGCAAAAACTACCAAGATTAAGAATGTAGTGGCAAATTATGTCATAAGCAATCAGCATGGCTTCTCTAAGGAGATGGTATTAATGCTGACCTCTGAACAATACATGCTGATTACCTAGGTCTTAATAACCTGGGAGAGCATTTCCAGCAGATGGTTTGGAATATTCATGGAATTATAGTGAAAGCTGAGAGAATATAGGGCACTGTGCTAAGGGGTGAGATTAAAGAAGTAGGGAGAGCCAGATTGTAATGGGTATTGTAGGCCATTTTAAGAATTTTGAATTGGTTTCCATAGTAAATTGGAAACAAAGGATTTATACAATGGAATTGATAGACATGATTTGTATTTTATAAAAGATATGTCCTGAAAATATTATGCAAAGTGAATTTAAGAAACGGTGTAAATACTGGAATTAAAAAAAATTCAATGAGAGCTTTTAGTAATCAGAAAAGAAAGAAGAGAACGTGTTCTGGCAATATAAGGGAAACATAAACAACAGAGCTTCGTGTTTGATTGTGAATGGGATGAATAAGAGAGAGGAAGTAAGGACAAGTTAGAATTTTGGATTAAACATCTGGATGGATAGTTGTACTTTGTATTGACCTAGAGGACACTGGAAGAAAACATTTTTAAAAATTTTTTTTAATGTTTATTTATTTTTGAGACAGAGAGAGACAGAGCACGAACGGGGGAGGGTCAGAGAGAGAGAGGGAGACACAAAATCCGAAGCAGGCTTCAGGCTCTGAGCTGTCAGCACAGAGCCTGACACGGGGCTCAAACTCATGGACCGTGAGATCATGACCTGAGCCGAAGTCAGACACTTAACCGACTGAGCCACCCAGGGGTTCCAAGAAAACATTTTTTGAAGGGAAGAAGATAATTATGATTTTACTTTGAGACACGTTAAGTTTGAGGTGTTAGTGAGAAAGTCAAGGGGAAATGACGAGTGGTCAGTTAGGTGATATATGAATCCTAATTGACTGGTCAGGGTTTAAGACAACAAGAAAACACAAAACACAGAGACAGTGAACAAAACCATAGCTCCGTAGACAGTATGCAAAGAACAAGGCCAGGAGAAGAGAGAGTGCTAGGCATTTAACATTCAGAGTTGATGAATCAACGGATGCATAAAAAGATGCTGCTCTTTTCTCAAGTTTTAGTTGAAACTGGCTTCCTGTGCAGGGACTAGATATAGGTATGGGCATACGAGTTCACACTGGGTTATGGCTAAACGAAGTCTTATAAGGGTGCTCCAGGCACTTGACTGTTCAATAACCGCGCGTCTTCAGTGCAAACATCTGGGAGGGCTGGAGGCCCATGTGACTGAAATGACAATACTGCATCCTAGTGATTGGGTTTTGCCAAACCAAAGCTCAGGTGTGGAGACTCCTGAAGAAAATAGAAACGTTTAACTCATTCTTGCAACTTTTCTTTATTTCTTTAATTTCTCCCTGCAGGAAATCTTGGTTAATCATTTAGGGGTGGGAATGGGAGAATGAGGACAGTATGGAGAGGTAAACCAATAGCAATGGCTGATTTGGAAGAACCTCTAACTCCTTTGAGACTTCATATGAAGAACCTTTCGCTGCTGAGGAGGGTAGAATAACAACAAACTCACTGTCCTCCTTGCTGCACCACACCACGTATTGAATTCTGCCTCATTGTGATATAAAGGAAAGAGGACCCAGAGGCAATTAATGGATCACCAGCCTTATGGGTTGAAATAGGTAAAATGTTGCAAGGAGTATTGCCTTTTCTCTTTTCCCCTTAATGATGAACCCATACGGAGGACTTAAAAATCACGTTAAGAATTCACTTTCAATAAAATAGTGTCTCTTCAATACTTATTTTTTATTTCTATACCCTTTTCTGTTACTTTCTAAGATAAAGTATTAAAAAGTGCTAAGGGATGGCAGAAGAGAGATATTAGAAATGTTCTAAATGCTAATCGATTAGCTTGGAATCTACTAGTATCTATAACTGACTTCTCAAAGAAAAAATAAAAAACAGTGCCATGAATGGATTTTTAAATCTGGGCTAGATGCTGAAGGCCTTTACTAGCAATGGAGGGAAGATGAATATTAGCAAAGTTTGTAGAATTAAAAGGGTGTTGGCTCCTTGGTATGCAGATGTAGACAGCTGCATTATCTAACAATAATGATTTAATGTTCAATTATCAGAGAAAATAAAGGGTGGGGGAGGGCAAGAATAATGCTAAATTAACTACATCCAAGATCCTTTTGTAATGTTCAGTACCTTTATGGGTACATGCACACATAAACATTTGCATGTGTGACTTATGGATTTATGATATACTGGTGACATCTTTTGTTAAGTTTATTTATTTTGAGAGAGAGAGAGAGAGAGAGAGAGAGAGAACTGAAGGGGCAGAGAGAGAAGGAGAGAGAGAATATCCCACGCAGGCTTTGCACTGTCAACACAGAGTCCGATGTGGGGCTGAAATTCACGAAGCATGAGATCATGACCTGAGCAGAAATCAAGAGTCAGACCTTTAACTGATTGAGCCACTGAGGAGCCCCTGGTGACATCTTTTATGTAAACTAGACAACAGTGTTCCATAACATAGTCTCAACTTATTTGAACTATTTGGATGTGTAGGACGTATAGAACCAAAAGTACACCATGAGAATTTAATGAGGAAGTGCCTAGAACTCAATTCATTCAACCATTCCACATTTGCTTATTGAATGTCTACTGTCAGCCATGGTCCAGCCCTCTCATAGGCGCTCAGGATGCCGCAGTGAACAGAACAAAGTCTCCACTCTTATGGAAATGACATTCTTATGAGGAGAAGTTGTAAATAAATAAACAAATAAAGGTATCGAATATATCAGTGATGTTAAAGGCTATGAAAAAAAAAAATAAAGTGAGGAAAGACATGGAGACTGATTATCAGGGTGGGGTGTGTGATTTTATACAGTCATCAGAAGGTCACATTGTAACAGAGGCTTAATTAAGGGAGAGAAAGGGACTCGCCAAAGTCTGGGGAAAGAGCATTTTAGAAGGAAGGAACAGCAAGAGCAAAGGATCTAAAGCAGAAACATGTTCTGTCTCTTCAAGAGCGAGGAAAAATGTCTTTCATATTCCACATGTCCTTGGATATTTTCTGCTTTTTTAAAACTGATATATTTTTTATTTTTCTATTTTTAAATGTTTATTAATTTTGAGAGAGAGAACAGAACATGAGCATGGGAGGGGCAGAAAGAGAGGGAGACACAGAACTGGAAATGGGCTCCAGGCTCCCTGCTGTCAGCACAGAGCCTGACATGGGGCTTGAACTCAAGAACTGTGAGATCATGGCCTGAGACGAAGTTGGATGTTCAACCAACTGAGCCACCCAGGTACCCCAAAACTGATCTACTTTTTAAATTTTTTTAACGTTTATTTATTTTTGAGAGAGAGAGAGAGACAGAGCATGAGCGGGGGAGGGGCAGAGAGGGAGACACAGAATCTGACTCAGGCTTCAGGCCCAGAGCACAGAGCCTGACTCAGGGCTTGAACTCACAGACCACGAGTCATGACCTGAGGCGAAGTCAGACCTGAGCCTGAGCTTAACTGACTGAGCCACCCAGGCACCCCAAAACTTATCTATTTTTTAAAGCAAACTTTCTTACGGAGCAAAAAAAGGGATTATTTAAGTAAGGCTACAGATTAATTTTAATATAAGTAGATTTGATAGATTAAATCTATAATATTAGTTTTTACATAGGTAAGTATGAGACAGTGTGTTTCTTTTTCAAATTATGAAATTCTGTTTATGGTGGTCAGTAAAATGTTCCATTGAATATTTGTTCAACATTCAGTAATCATCATGAAATAAAATGTGTCTCTATTTCTGTGGTTCTCTTTAAAGTGATTTATTTTCAGGGTAGTTCTCTGCAAAATGAAACACATTCTTTCATCCATGCAATACAGAACAATGAAGTTCTATGCACCTTCAATACAGTTTGTGTCTTTATTTTTCAGTTTTCAGGTGCCTGCAAAATGTATTGGGGCTATGGAATGGGGAAGTTACCATCCATCCAAAAGTATGCCTGGAACTGGAGATTTCCCTCACAGCGGTAGCTTGGTACCTGGTAAGTGGTTTTAAGATTTCATCAGCCCATATTCTTAAAACACAGTTGCCTTCCCCTGGTTGTTCCATCACATGAAAAGAAGTAACAACTTTCTCTTCCTGTTAGTCTAGCTGCTTAAAAATAACACATTCCAGCAAGGAGGGAGGGAGATTACAAGCAACAGGACATATGAGACTTGCCAAGGGGGCCAGCATTTCCTGACTCACAATTGCAGGAAAGGCTTTGCTACATTATCAATGGGACCTGGATGCTTTGATAGGCAATTGTTTTAAAAGCTAAACAACATTTGCGGTTGAAATATTGTGTGTGTTATACAAGGCTTGTGTGGAGGAAATATAGCACCAGATGGATCAGACAATAGTCTTGTCTGATGTTTTGTTCTTTTACTGGTAATAAAATAAAGGCTCAAAAAAATAGCCATATACAACTTTGCTTTTAATAAAGTCTCCGTTGTTTTAGAGAAGAATAGTGGAACTGTCATGAACAATACAGATTTCCTTTGCAATAATTGCTGATTTTGAAATGTGCTGAGTTAAAATAGACATTGCTCAGAAACAATGGAATGGTTGTGACGTCACAATCGCTTTGAGTAAGGACATTCCTTATTATGCACAATGAATCCAACATCTCAGTGGAATTAGAAAAACTGACTAACTGGTTAGAAATATACTCCCCCTATAGTCAGGACAGGAGTAGGACTTCTAAACAATTCTGTTTATTTAAGCAATATCTTTACTAATATTGCCTTGCTCTCTATTCTGAGTTCCTTTGAGAAATAGATATATGACAGAGAGACAGAGATAGAATAAAGAATTTAATGTATTTATTAAGTATAAACTTAAAGTTATAGATAGAGATAGAGATAGAGATAGAGATAGGTCTCCTCCACTTCTCATAAAATTCACTAGCTCTTATAATCTTCCTGAAGTGTGGTTAGGAAAAGTTTTGTGGTTCCCCCCCACCGACCCCGCCTCAGGAAGAAGAGAAGGATATATGACAAAATAAATCTTTATTAAAGAAGTACCTGTAAAAATATCTATTCATGATAAATCTTGCAATCTCATGTCTTATCTTTAAGTGATAGAGATGCTGACAATTTCTCTTTCAAATGCTGTGTGGCATTTGGTCATCTTCAGGCAATTGCTGGTCTCCCTTGCTCTGGATCATTTAGGCCAGAATGTCTGCGTGGTGGGGCACTGTTCTCCATGCCTCTTTCCACATGAAAACATACACTGATTTCATTATGTAGTCAGTTGAATGCTGATGCAGTGCTGGGGTAATTAGGACTCAGATATGCTCTGATATTATCTTTAATGGGGCTCTCTCTGTGTCTTCCTATATATAAGGAGGTAGAGAAAAATACATCCTGACCAAAGAAAGTGGAACTCAGACTAGATAAATATTTCACAAATATGCCAGTTATGTTCATATTATGCATTTAAAGGAGATGGAAATTCCTGTCATATACTCAGCACTCATCCATCTTCTGTCAGGTTGAAAATATTCTATGCCTCTTTTGTATGCACAGCTGACATGTGCCTTGCAGAAGGTCTATGATCCTGGTAATTTTAACTCTAGCTTAGAAATGATTTTTTTTACAAGAAAAGAGTAAAATAATCTTGTTTGACTAGAAAAATCACTCTGCTTGTGGTTGTGGATGGAAGATAGTAAAGAAAGAGACTGTTGAGAGTGACATTAAAAGATGTTGTGAGAATACCTCAAGAAATATTCAGAGGGAAAAATCCAATTATATATTGAATATGTTTTATAAAGCAGTGAAAAAGAGGATTTTATAATATTTCTATTTTGGATAATATTTGGAAGGCAATTAAGATGCATCTTTGCCTATTATAGTAGTCAATATTATTTGGTTTAAAGAATGTCCAAATTTTAAACCATGATTTTAGAAGTATGTCTTAAAGCAATTAACAATATAATTTAATCTTACCAGCATATAGAAATAATCCTACTTCGTAAGGAATTGATGACTATATGTTATTATCTGCTTTTAGATGAATTTAGTTAGTAACATTAATTCTGTTTTTTGTTTTAATTGATATGTACAGCATTTTAGTAATCCAGAGGCATTTTATAATAACATTAAGGCAGTAGAAATTAAAATCTTGGGAGTTATAATCCATTTTGGTGTCCTGCTATTTTGGCTTGAAAATAGCTCTTTAATGTACATGATGATAAACAACAATAATGATAAAAAAAAATCGGCTGGTCTATTTTTTTCAGCCTGTCTGCTCACTACAATTTGACATTCTTTTATTAGAGAATATGATTATGTAATCACATTAAATATATACCTGTGAAGTGGTGATTTAGTAGGTGGTTTTAATTATAAGAAAGCCAAGCAGATTTTAACAGTCAGGGTCTGTCCAGAGAAACAGAAATTATTACACATAATTTAAGCAGGAAGGTATTTAATACAAGCAATTAGGAGCTTAAAATATTTTTTAAAGGGTTAGTGGAACAAAGCTCATAGAAATAGTTACAAGTTTTCAGAAAATTAGGACATTTTAGAGCTGCCAAGAAATTGCTGTTGATTATAGGTGCCTTGGAATTAATTTTTGTAATTGATCATTTGTTGATTTGCTTGCTCTATATCAAGATATTCTGGAGAATGCAGGATGGGCTAATTGTACATTTTTGGACACTTAGATTTCTTTTTCTTTTTAAATTTTTTGTGTTGTTTATTTTTTCAGAGAGAGAGAGAAAGAGAGAGGGGAGAGAGGGGGACAGAGGATTTGAAGTGGACTCTGCACTAACAGCAGAGAGCCTGCGACGGCTTGAACTCACGAGCAGCGAGATCTTGACATGAGCCAAAGTCAGCTGCTTACCTGACTAAGCCACTACTATTGTTGCCTCGCATTATTTCTTTCTGTCAGCTTGATCACATATATGGCTCCTACCACAAAAAGATAAAAATCTCCTCAGGCTCAAGTTGCAAATAAATTAATTTCAATTTCAAATGCATCAAATGCCAACCATTTTTTTTTTTTGGCCTAGACTAATTTTCCTAGGTGTTTATGAGGAAATTAATTTTAAGCCTTCTAAATATTAATGGAAAAATTTTTTTTTTCCTGCATTGCCTTTATGTGAACAAAAAGTTTGAAGGTTGCTAAAACAATGGGGTTGAAGTAAAAATTCCTAATTAAAGGGCTAAACTGGATAGGTTAGGTCAGAAGATGGTCTATGAGTAAATGATATATAAAGGGCATTTGCAGTCTTCAGAGACCAGGGCTAGAAAAGGAAGAAGTCAGAAGGTTCTTAGAGAAAACTATAGTCATTTGCTTTTCGCTCTATTTGAACACTTAGTAGGGACCTCACTACTGCTGGTAAACAGGTAGCTACCAAATCTAATGAGCTAAGAGAATCTTTGGAGACTATAAAGTCAACAGAGAAATGAGCATAGTAGAGAAAACAATACAGATCATGAATAGAAGATAAAAAATCATTTGAATATTAGCTTTGTTGATTAATAACAGGGAGACTTTGAAGATATTACTTAACTTTCCCAAAGTATAGAATTTTATTATTTTTATTATTTTTTAAATGTTTATTTATTTTTGGGGCGCCTGGGTAGCTCACTCGGTTGAGCGTCCGACTTCGGCTCAGGTCACGATCTCGTGGTCCGTGAGTTCGAGCCCCGCCTCAGGCTCTGGGCTGATGGCTCAGAGCCTGGAGCCTGTTTCCGATTCTGTGTCTCCCTCTCTCTCTGCCCCTCCCCCGTTCATGCTCTGTCTCTCTCTGTCCCAAAAATAAATAAACGTTGAAAAAAAAAATTTATAAATGTTTATTTATTTTTAAGAGAGAGAGAGAGAGAGGGAGAGGGAGAAAGAGAGAGAACTAACTAGCAGGGGAAGGGCAGAGACAGAGGGAGATACAGAATCTGAAGCAGGATTCAGGCTCCCAGCTGTCAGCACAGAGCCCCATGCAGGGCTCAAACCCACAAACTGTGAGATCATGACCTGAGACGAAGTTGGATGTTTAATGGACTGAGCCACCCAGGCGCAACCCTCCCCCCCGCCGCCCCCCTCCCACCCCCCGCGAAGGTATAGAATTTTAAAGTGAAATGGTGTTAACACTGATATCATGATATCAGTGAGATATCATACGAGTTCATATGTATGAAATATGTGGCAAATAGTAAGTTCTAAGTATACACGCCTTCCACATTCTCTGCATTTTTGTTGAATATAAGCTGACTTTTGACTTTCTGGTTTTGAAATCTGATATGATAGGAGTGTAAATCTCCATCCACCCAAATGTTTTGGAGCATCCCCAAATTCTGAGGATGCTACTGAAGTAGCAAAACTTCATATAGAACTTTTATAAAATACTTGAATAAATTAATAGAAAATCACTCTATAGGCCTACCATAATACTGCTTTAAGATATTTTGGAGTCCTTGGAGGGTAGGAAGTAGTGGCTGAAGTAGTGAGGGTAGCCCAAAGAATCTTAGTTCCAGGGAGAAACACATACTATTTGACACACAAAGTGAGAAGGAAAAAATATTTTACATTCAAGTTGAAGAAGTTAAAATTGAAAAGATAAATCAGGAAAAGTATTTTTAAAAATCAACGACATTATTTGTAAAATAGAATTAGGTTCAGACTTAATATTTACTTTTATTTTAATACTGGCTCCTAATGGAACTTAAAAACAGCTGGCTTTGTTGATCTAATGGTTCCATGTAAGACTGAATAGACAGAGTCAGAATCATTAAAGTTCCATTCTCATCAGATTTGTACTTGAGAAAACCAAGTATACTCCTGCAATAATTTATTATAGACATTTCTTTGTTTGTCTTAGAAATATTGTTAAAGTGACAGAAATGGTTGAAATGAAATAGTACAGCAATTACACAGTTTAAAACTTTTCAATAATAGAGAAGCATTCAACTGCATCTTTCATTACCACCATCTGTGTTGTGTAAAACGTTTTAAGATTAACAGCAGGCAGGGTTTTGTTTGTTTCTTTGTTTATAGGGAATTCAGACCAAGATAGGTTTTTCCCATCTCCGGAGAATATTGTAAAAAGAAAGATAGTTGTCTTTCTTGGATGGTGAGGACATTCTCAAGGTCCTTCCCAGACTATCTGCACCCCTTATTCTCACCTCCTTCCCGCAATAAACCTACTGTGGCCCCTCAGCACCGAATATTTTTATTCAAAATAAAGAGTATCTTTTTACCTAACCTAGTGAAAGAAAAAAAAAAGTTGATACTGGGATATTCTCCTCTTCTTCTGGAATGCTAAGTACAACATGGGTTTAAATTTCAGCACTCAAATAGAACTCAGGGTTGGAAAAACGTCAGCATTTGTAGTTTCTTAGAAATAATTCAATGTTCTGAATTGCAACTCCTCCTAATGATCTCATAGAGTTACCACAATTTCCAGTGTGGGCAGCTCACTTCTCAATTCAGTTCAATTCACTTTTGTTCAATTCATTTTCACAAGAATTCGTTGAATACTTTTTGAACAGAGTGAACACTGATGCTGCAGATTGAAAAGCACAATTTTCCTTACTTCAAATTGATTAATTTTATGAGCCAATGATTTCAATTACTAGTTGTAGTATTTTTGTCCTGTTTTTTTTTAATTCTGTTCTTTTAGATAGTAACAAAATAGTACTACATTCCAATACAAATAGTTGGATAACACTCGTATCTAAAGATGACAACACTACCAGTGCTGATCCAGTGTTTGGCAGACAAAATCACTGTGATAAGATATCAAAGTCTACATACAAAGTATTTGGGGTGCTTGAAAGTAGTGGGAAGCATAGTGTAATGAATAACTTCTAGGAAGGCCTATGCTGGACTGGAAATGAATTAGCTTTGGATTGATGTCAGAACACTACTTTCTAGTCCTCACTCTGATACCCTTTGTGTAATCTCAAATGAGTTACCCAAACATCCTCAGTCAAACTCCTCAGTCATAAAGTGACAAAAGAGAAACAAGTCTCCACTTGGGTCCCTTCTTGTACTGGATTTCTACAATTCTAGTGTTTAAACTTCCACAGGATCAAACCCAACTAGTATTTTGACACATATTGACAGGCCTCAAATAATCTTTGAGTCTTCAGCTTATTTGTCAAGTCCACAACTGTACTCAGATTCTTTAGTGTATTTTTCATTATAAAAGTCTCTTTCAATTTTTAACATTATTTAAAATGCAAAATAAAAATAATATACAAAATAGATTTATAGTTATATATGGAATAAATGTGTAATAGACACAAAATAATATACCTGCTTACCCCTAAATTATTTTTTTAAGTCAGCAATAATTATTTATACATCTTTAGTTGCTCAATTTAAACACTGAAAGAAAGAAGGAAGGAAGGAAGCAAGGAAAGAAAGAAAGAAAGAAAGAAAGAAAGAAGAGAAGGGGGAGTTGAGAGGGAGAGATTGGAAGGAAGGAAGGAAGGAAGGAAGGAGAAAGGGGAAAGGATAAGAAGGAAGGATGAAAGGAAGACAGTTACACAACTGAAAAAAAGTAAGAGAATTGTAATAGCCATTTCAGATAATTGTGGATATTTTTCTTAGGTATCAACAACTTAATAAGTAATTTTTTAAAGTCTATTTATTTATTTTGAGGGAGACAGCATGAGCAAGGGAGGAGCAGAGAGAGAGGGTGGGAGAGAATCCCAAGCAGGCTCCACACTGTCAACTCAGAGCCCTATGCACTGCTTGATCTCAGGAACTGTGAGATCATTTATCTGAGCTGAAATCAAGAGTCAGAGTCTCAACTGAGTCACTCAGACACTCCCCCAACAAGTAATTTCTTAATAGTCATTTGTAATGTAGAACCTGAAAATATATTATATTTTAGTACCGTCACATTTAAATCCCACTGGTCTATCTTGCCCTTTGAATGGATCTTTTACCCATGTATGAAACATGTTACCTGTAAAACATTTGTCTACCAAGCTGAGGAGATCCTTAGATATTTATACATTTTGTTATTCACCATCTGAAACTCATGTTATAAATATCTCTATCAACCTCATCAGATAAGTTGAACTATTGGGACGCTGTCAAGCTTAGGATAATATATGGGAGTCTTCCGAAACCTTGAGTTTTCATTTAAAGCTTACATTTTGCCATTGGTTGTCAGTTGATTAACATTATAGTCCTGTTTCATTCATTTCTGAGAAAATGTCTGCCAAATAAGCAAATCTCAATAACCATTGTTTTTCTGCCATTTGTTCAAGTAAAAATGGTGATTCTACTCAAGAGAAAAAGAAAAAAAAAGAAAAAGAAAGAAACAGCTAGCTCAGCTCACAACTCAACTGTGCAAATGCTTTTCCTCAAGAAGGCCATCATACTTCAATGTGCAGAAATGCTTGTGTGAACTTTCCATTTCATCCCAAAAAATATTACATAGATGTATGCTCAAGTTCAGATGAAGAACTTCAAGAAAATGAAATAAAAAAAAATAATTAAATAAATAGAACTACTAATATTTACTACTTCATTATGGGTATATTAAAGTGTAATTTGATTTAAAAAGAATTAGAGTAGTGGGGTGCCTGTGTAGCTCATCAGTTAGGTGTCCAACTCTTGATTTTGACTCAGCTGATGATCTCAGTTCAAGACTTCAGGCTCTGTGCTCCTCCTTTAATAAATAAATATTAAAAAAAAGAGTGGTAATGAAGAATAAAATAATTAATATATAGAATATTTTGATTCCACTGCCTTGATTGGTAATAAAGCACTGGGCATTTTATCCACCATTGCTTTTAGACAATTAGCACAAATGTGAACACAGTGAAATAGGTAGTTCATGTCATAGAATATTATGAAAATAGTTTTGATCTCATCAAACCTACTAAAGGAGGAGGAGGAAGTCATCAGAAAAGGTGACCACCTGTTCACCTACAGCTAGACCCAGGCAATCAAAGGTTCCTCACCCCCTCCTCTATTCTTGGAATGTACATTTTGCTTACTTTTACCACAGTGGGAGCTGTTCCAAGGATATAGTCTTGAGAGAGTAAGGTGTTGAGGCCATCTGGATGGTATATGTGACTTAACCCAATTAGTCTTCTATATAAATTTGTAAGATTCTGGTGAGTAGATGTGGAGATCTACTCACCTTGTGGCCATTCAAGATAAGCCTCATAAGTAAGTGTCCTCGCTTACTAAAACTGCCACCTATCAATCTAGAGTGTCCTGTCTCTGTCTTCATTCTCTCCTTGACCTCTGTGTACAGAAACAGTTGGTGAACCAACACACAAACTGAATCTTAATAAAGTAGGTATTGTGGGTGAAATTTAGATGGAAAAATACCCCTAAATGATTCTCAGGTGGTGAGAGAAAGAAGGAAAAAAAAAGCTTGCTTGCTGTGTCAGATTTCATATTTTATTATCAAAATATTAACTCTATTCTGTATAGAAGGATTATATATTCCTGCTCTGTTGACATCAGCCTTAACCATGCTTTGTTTTAGCTGATGAAACATGAACAGTGATGGATGCCACTTCTGGAAAGAAACTTTGAAAGATATTTCCTAACTTCACCTTTCTGTTTTTCCTTGACTGCAAGCCAGCAGTTTCCCACTGTGAAGAGTATTCAGATCCAAGCAAAGCCAAGTGATCGTACAATGTGAATTTAAACAACATTTATTGTTGAAAGCCATCAGTATTTTAGGATTGCTTTTTAATGTTGCATAATCTAGTCTGAACAGCTATAAACTCTATGAAATATGATGTAGCAGTCATAAGAAATGCAGGCTAAGGTTGAGATGCAAGAGTAAGATAAAGAGATCTCAAAATTCGGTGACAATAGGGGTGTTTGTGATAAGGAGAAATGATAAGGGAATTAAAATTCAATAGATGAACTTAAGTTTTCATTGAAGGCAATAAAGGACAGAATTTACTCTGCAGAAAAGGAAGCAGTTAGAAAATGAAATGAATAATTATAGTTTACTTTTATGAACTGCTTACTAAATACCAAGTCTGTGACAACTCTTACCAGAGATTGTTATAAAATCCTCAAATGATTTTAGGCTAGTGATACTGGTTTTATCATCATTCAACTCATGAGAAAAGAAGGCTTATCGAGATTAAAATATTTCTTAGTTTGGAGCACATTTAACTCTAGACAATCTGATTTAGATCGAGGGCCTTATCTCTTACTCTGCTCCTTAAATGGGGCATTTGGATTTTTTTTTTTTTTTTTTTTTTTTTTTTTTTGCCATCACTCAACATCAATTTTCCTTGTATAGTAATTCCAGAAATTTCCTTTGGCATATCTCTGTCTCTCAATTTTAATCATTTGTTTGGTATTGAATTAATCAGCTCCACAATTGTTTACTCCAATATGGGCATATTTAATTTTTTTTTTTTAATGTTTATTTATTTTGGGGGCAGACAGAGACAGAGCATGAATGGGGGAGGGGCAGAGAGAGAGGGAGACACAGAATCAGAAGCAGGCTCCAGCCTCTGAGCCATCAGCCCAGAGCCGGACGCGGGGCTCGAACTCACGGACCGCGAGATCGTGACCTGGCTGAAGTCGGACGCTTGACCGACTGCGCCACCCAGGCGCCCCAATATGGGCATATTTAAATTTGGGCAACTGAGAGTCAGTCCATGGGTACTTGTTTTGCAGTAAGGGGCAGAAACTCTTCTACTCGCTGGCATTTATTGACAACTATCTTATACTGAGGGATGAGATCAGAACCAGTATCCAAAAAGCCAGAAACAGAAAGAAACAGAGTGAGAAAACCCAAGTCCAGGTCCCATTGCTTGAGCCTTGAACCAAATCATACCTGAAGTCCAATGGCCCTGGATGCTTTGAATTTGTGAAACTCTAAATTCCTTTTTTTGTGTGTGCTTACCTTTAATTAGGTTCAGGTTTTCTTTCACTTCCATCTTAACTACTACTTTACTA
This sequence comes from Leopardus geoffroyi, assembly GCF_018350155.1. NCBI lineage: Eukaryota > Metazoa > Chordata > Mammalia > Carnivora > Felidae > Leopardus > Leopardus geoffroyi. Next base: position 98,822,082 of record NC_059327.1, on the reverse strand, counting down.
AGTACTTTTTTGTTATTAATGCATGTGTGTTATTAATACATGTTATGTAACGCATGAGTAGGGTACTCTCTGCTAGTAGGGGCCATCTCTCCATCGGTCTTCTTCCCCACAGGCATACAACAGACTATCGACTGCAGTAAATTCTCAATAAATGACTAAAGAATCCAGAGAACAAGACTATTGTGTCTTGCTTGATGTAATAATAATGAACACAAATGTCTTTAATTCATTCTTTAGTCGTTTACAAGAGTGACATTTATCTAATTTCTGATGATGATAATGGAATGATTCTTAATGTTCAGCTGAAATGGCCCAGAATCTGAAGAATCTGAATCAGGGAAAGCGAAGTTGCGTGTGTGTGTGTGTGTGTGTGTGTGTGTGTGTGTGTGTGTGTTGTGGGAGAGAAAGTTTCAGTTTCTGTTCCGTTGAAATATTACATGGGAGCATGCCTACTGCAAAGGGGAAGAGTCAACGCACATGCAGTGTTCCAAGCTGTTCTGTGCAGGATTGGGCTACAGGGCCTGTGCCATTCTCCTCACCAACTGCTCTCTGCACAGCCAGAACTGAACTGTCTGTTCTGTACATCTGGATGAAACTGTACATCCGGACAAAATTTCAGTAAATGAGATGGGGAAATTATTTGGCACTTTGTTACCCATGTTTGTCTGAGAGGATTAAATTAAATGTTGCTGATTCGCCATTAACCCCCACCCTCTGCCATAAGCAAACTACAGAAGTCATAGAAATCTTCTTTAGTAAAATCATGATCTTATGTATTTGCTTTCACTGTTAAATCATTAGGCTGAATTTTTATATTTTTTCCAGACTTTTGGAAGTCCTAGAGTCATAGATGTTTAATGTCGGGAGCAACTTTGATGATGATCTAACTAAACACTTTTGTTTTGCTGAGCATGGCACAGAAAGGTTAAGTTGTTTACTCAGGGCTACTCAGTGACTAAATCAGAACTTGAACTCAGCTTCCAAAGCCTCAATCCAAAAACTTTACATTTGACTTTTTACTTACTTAGAGTTAAAGTTAGAATAGAAACAATATATTTTCCTATATAATCTCTTTCACTTGGAATCAGGTTCTTTTACAAAAGAATTATATATATATTTTTATATATGTAGATATATATATTCCTGACATTGGAAAATAATCTTTGTGAACTAACTACAAGTTACTTTTCTAACATAGCTAGTAGGTTTTTTTTTCTAATATTATCTTGTTTCTTCTAGTTATTTTACTAAACATGCATTCTTCTAAAAACTAATAATTTTCATAATATATTTCAATTTTTTTCAGATGATTTAACTTTCAAAAGCCCTAACTTTGAAAAATCTCAACACCGTCTTCTATTAACTATTTATAAGACAGTTTTTACATACTCTATAATAATTCGGTTTGTACCTTACCTTTTGAATATGAAAGATATCAATAACAGTAGCTTAATACATGCACTGAATATAATAAAAACTAATAGAAAGCTATAGGAGACACTCTTAACCAAAATGATTAACTTTTCCCGGAAAAACATTGACCTTTGACCATTTCACTCTGAATGCTTTGTAGCCAGTTTAAAATTTGCCTGAGTACTTCTACTTCCATAAATTTAGTTAAAGGCTTAACAAGTAATTTGTGTTTGTTCCTAAACCTATGTATGCCAGCTTTAGTTGCAATTATGATCATAATAAAACACTTTTACTTGTTGATTACTATTTTGAAAGTATGTGTGTGCATGTGCAATAGATAACTTTGGGATGGCCACTTAAGGAAACCTTTTACTGATAGGATAGGATTCAGTGAATGGAGAATATATCAAAAGCTGTTTTGTGAGGTCTTAAATATTCTCTTTTTTTAAAGTTCATTTATTTATTTTGAGAGAAAGAGAGGGTGCAGGGGAGGAACAGAGAGGCCCTGAGACAGAAAGAATCCTAAGTAGACTCCATGCTGTCAGCACAGAACCTGACGTGAGATGATGACCTGAGCTGAAATCAAAAGTTGGATGCGGGAGCCTGGGTGGTTCAGTTGGTTAAACTCTCAGCTCGGGTCATGATCTCACAGCTCATCAGGCTCTGTGCTTGAAAGTGTGGAGCCTGCTTGGGATTCTCCCTCTTCCTCTCCATCTGCCTCTTCCTTCCTCTCTCTCTCTCATAAATAAATAAACATTAAATTAAGAGAGTCATACACTTAACCGACTGAGGCACCAGTCTTAAATATTTGATTAAGATTGATAAAAGTCAATAGGAATTATTTTCATTTTCATCATGCAGCTTAAATTTATGCTATTGCAAGTTTGGTGTGCTTATTGTATTATTTCCCTAATACTGCAGGGAACTGAAGTTCTCCCAAATAAATTTAGTTCATCTCTCTAACCTCCAATATAGTTATCTTATAACTTTGGGGAGAGATAAATGTGTTTTTTGTTTTCACATAATTTTATGAAAGTTAGTTTTATAGTCATTTAGGTTTAAAATAATTACAACTCACATTTCCTAACAAATTACAATCTCAACTTCTCATGCCTGTACGCATCTACTTATTTGAATCCCATAATAGGCAGAGGTACTTCATTCCAATTGTATACTTTTTTATAGAAGAAGATTCTATAAATAACTAAATCCTACACCTTGAATTATATATTCAGTTATTTTTTATTTTCTTTTATTTTTTATTTCATATTTGATAGAGAGAAAGGGAGACACAGAGCATGAACAGGGGAGGGGCAGAGAAATGGAGACAGAATCTGAAGCAGGCTCCAGGCTCCCAGCTGTCAGCACAGAGCTGAACGCGGGGCTTGAACCCACCAGCACTGAGATCATGACCTGAGCTGAAGTTGGACATTTAACCGACTGAGCCACCCAGGCGCCCCTATATATACAGTTATTTAAATAACAATATAATATAGCAACTAAAATATGAATATAAATAAAGTGTTTGATTGATACCACATAATCCCTTAGCAGATTAGTTTATAAAGAAGAATATCGAGGTCAATATTTTGAAGCTTGAGACCAAGTATGTCACTTAAACTCTTTTAGCCTCAGTTGTAACACTGAGTAAAGGTAACTGGGTAAAGAAAAAAAAAATGTATGTATGTAAAATACTTAAAACAGGATTTAGTTTGGCCAAAAAACTTGATAATTGTTACTCTCTAGTTCTCCTTTCTGGTTCCTCTAGAGTATTTTTAATCTTTAACCTCTGCAATATCAATACCTTTTTATGCTCATTTGATATTTGTGTCCCAGAGATGCCACTGTTGCTCACATTATAATCAGAAGAGAAAAAAAAAAAGTAGTTTCTTTGTTTTATTTGATCTATAATTGCTCTGACTTCTTTTATGATTACTTGAAAATAAAAAGCTACATTTAGTCCAATTTGCTTTAAAACTTAATCCAATCCAATAATTTTAACAGTCCTCTAAGAAAGTAGTCCTTGGAAAATGAGATATTGACTGTTATTTCCACTTTCCCCATGCACTCGATATTCTTAAGGATGGCATTAAATTGAGCTCAGGGACAGAGCCAGTTGTGGACCTTTGTAAACACACAGAGGAAAAAGGGAGAGTCTTTGGATCCGTCGATCAGTTACTTACTGGTTTTCAGTCTGCTGCAGAGTGGGTGTTCTGTGTCTGCTGCAGTATTTGTTTGGCTTGGTCTTTTTCAGGATCTTCAGCTGGTATTTGTTGCTGACATCTGGGGCTGATGAACACAAATTGAAAATTTTCTCTGCTTGATCAATGGCTCCTTACTTACTCAGCTCTTATTGTGGTGCGGACTCTGGCAGTGTTTCTTTCTGGATCCTTGGTCCAGTCACTCCGTTCCACCACAGAAGGATCTTGCTATGTGGAGACCAACATAAGCATACGAGTTAATTCCAGACTCTTTTTCCTTATGGCTTTTTTTTTTTTTCTCCATGTTCGTAACCAAAATGCTGCACCTCAAGCTGGCACAGTGTTGGGCATGGCAGTATTTTCCAAGTGTCCCAAATGGAGAACTGGACAAGAGGTCCTTGTCCTCACCTGATCAAACTAATTGATACATTCACTCCAGAAGGCCAAACCCAGAGAGAAGAAATGAAGACATCTACCTGACAGCTTCTTTGCCTCTTACTTTCCGTGTAAAAATCCAGATTCAGAGTGTCTGGTAATTTACTCCTGCTAGCCTAAGACTTCCTTCTGCTGTCTGGCTCACAGAACTTGAATCTCGATTGGTTAAAATGGGAGGTAAAAAAAGTTACAAACTAATTTCTTCCTCCTCAATGCTTGACTTGCAAACCTAATATCTTCGTGAAAATTCTTATTTATAATATAACCTGAATATTGGTGTTTTATTTTCCTTTCATACTCCTATTCTAATGTTTTAATCACTTTGAAGCAGATGTGTCTGGGCTGACTAGGGAGAAGGTCATATCATGAAAATGCACAGGATAACAATCTTTTAATATTTTATTTTTTCAAATATGACTTCTACTGTATACATTAAACTATTGATATCTTTTCTATTTAAATTTATACTTAGGATATTGGGGTGCCTGGGTGGCTGAGTCCATTAAGCGTTGGGCTGTTAGTTTTGGCTCAGGTCATGTTGTGAGTGTGAGCCCCTCAGTGTGGAACCTGCTTGGGATCCTTTCTCTCTCCCTCTCTCTTGGCCCCCAGCCCTCTCTCTTTCTCTCTCTCTCAAAATAAATAAATAAATAAATAAATAAATAAATAAATAAAACTTAAAAAATAAATTTATACTTGGGATGTCAAATTAAAATGTCTAAGAAGTCAATGCTCAAACTAGGTTACATGATCTTGTTCACAATATTTTGTTTCTATTTATTTTTATCAATAAATACATATTCAGACACTCTATGAAAATAATCTTTCCTTATATATTTTGTAACAGTGAAGAGCAAAATGATGATTTTTATATTGTTTGTGAAAATGAATGGAATTTAAATAAGATTTTATAGTATTTATGTTAAATTATTGAAATAATAATGTAATATATTTAAATGGTAATCTCATCAGTGACCAACCTTTATTTATTAATACAAACAATGTGTGAGTTCTTTCTTTCTTTCTTTCCTTTTTTCCTCTTTTAATCCATTTTAGGCTGTCTCTAAGGATTCTAGCATTTGTCCCAATATGATCTTATGTAGAAAGAAGTGATCAAAAAAAGCATTCAGGATATGGTAAGCAGAATGCAGAATGAGGCATAGAGTCTTGCTGAGAGAATTTTACAATCTGTTATGCATGATTGAGTATCACATTTATTCCTAACTACTTTCTGCCATTATTACTTGCTATAAACTTTTTCCCAGAGTGCATATATATAAAATTTATTTACATGTGTTTTCCTTAAACACTTAAGCCCTCTTACATTTACGTTCCTGAAGTAATGAACTGACTTAATAGAAATACTCATTTATTACAAAGAAACATGTTTAAGATCCTAAAAAATTTCACGGAATTTCTGGTGCCATTTGAATCAAGGAGGTAAGATTCCAAAATAGGAAATCTTTTATGCAGAGGACTTTGGAGAGGCCCTAACTCTTTTCTATTTTCTTATGCATATGATATACTTCTTTGAAAATGCTCTCATATTAATCTTTGTAGGTCTTGTGCTTCTAAGTTGAATTATCTTTCTTTCCACTGTTATCAACGAAATTTGATGAAGTGAGACTAGACTAAAAATGATGACACTATTGGGGCACCTGGGTGGCTCAATCAGTTAAGCTCAGACTTTGGCTCAGGTTATGATCTCCTGTTTCCTGAGTCTGAGCCCTCTGCCCCCTGCACTGTCAGCACAGAGCCTGCTTCAGATCCTTTGTCCCCCTCTCTCTCTCAGGTCCTCTGCACTCATGCACAATTTCTCTCTCTCTCTTTCTCTCTCTCTCCCTTCCTCCCTCAAAAATAAATATTAAATATGTTGATGCTATTCAATAAGGTCCCCAGTTCTTCACATCTGGAGATAAATAAAATGTCATGTTTAAAAATGAAAAGATAAACAAAAAAAACTGGCAAAAACTGTAGAAAACCTTGTAATTCTAATTTGTATTTTATTAAAGTTTAACTTTGATAACTTGAAATATTTGGTTTTATATATACACTATCTGCAACCTAGATATTTATAATGAGTGAATGCATTTTATATATTTAATAACTTAAGTATTAAAAAGTAGTGGTTAATCTTAGATTATCTTGGCAACTAAAAACAATATTATAATTACTTTTTTTGAATGAAGAAATGAGGTAAGAACATCAAAACAACTAAGAAAATTAATGAATCAAAATGGTAAAACAAAAATTCTAAAATTAAATGTAATATGGCGTTCACAACTGCTGGGTAAAATCTAAGAAAATAAAACTCCTTGTATTTTGTTTTCTTTTTTGTGTCAGAGCACATGGAAATACATGATGGATCGATGCCTTTTATTGTTATTATGTTCAAATTTCTAAAAACATATATTAAATATTTTCCACAGAAAAAGACCATATGTGCTCTTTAAATATTGGCTAAGAAAACTCCCTTGGATAAAATAAATATTAACGCTTGGCAAAAAATGTATGTTGTGACCATATTTTGCTCAAAATACCTCAGTATTTCAAAGGAGGAAAATTATAACTTCTAAATTTAATTTTTGTCAAAGTTAAGAGCAAGTCAATAAATGAATAGCAAATGATCACTTGTTCTCATGACCCATGAACTTAGTTTCTATTTAATATTATATGCTTTGAAGGAGTTCTCCTTGATTGAATTTGGGGCAATTAGGACCTTACAGGAGTAAATGAAGACTACCTCGCTATTGTTTTCCACTAGAGGAATATTATGCCTCACCTCTACTCCAGAGGTCAGTATACTTCCAGCCTAAAGTAGGAATTCATTGGCTTATAGAATGATTCTGCCTTATAAGATTATATAGATAAATAGGTTAAAATTGTGTACCAATGGAAATATTCCATTACATATGAGTGTCATACACTTTTTACATACATCCCTTTCACACACACACATAGAAACACTGAATTAAGGAGTAAATGGATAAATACTCGGCGTGCGTGGCATTCCTTTTCTGGATATTTTCTAGCAATCTACTGAATTCCTACCTTGTTTTACAAAATTTGAAAGAACTAAATGCTGCTCTGATTGTTAACCTCAAAAATATATATAACTGAACTATAGGCATTACAAAATCAGCTCAAAGGATAAAGTGAAAGAGAGTAGGTGAAGATTCATTTTACAGTTCATTTTGAAAAGCAATTCTGAAAACACATGACAACATTGTTTTGTGAAAATATAAATGATATGGGTAGCAGAAAATAGCTGGGTAAAATCTCTCAACTAGGTGGATTGTACTAACTTCAAATTGTGGCCACAAAGCTCAAACCCAAAATAATTCTCCTCAGTCTCACTTTCAGCTGATGATATTGATGAATATTTTAGTGAGAGCATAAAAAACAACCAGAAATCAACTTCCCAAAGCTCCCAACAACACATCCACCTTCCTGTTAGCTATTCTCTGCCTTTTTGCCCATTAACATCGGTGAATTCTCCATGCTCCTGCTTAACAGGTTCCTCCTACTCTAACCTGCTCCACTGTATCCTTCTATCACTGTTCCACTTTCTCTCCTAACTCATCAACTTTCCCTCTAATCAATCATTCTCGTCTGCATGGCAGCATACTATTGTTTTCACAATCTTAAGAAAAACAAACTGAAAATGACTCTGCAAAAATTGGCCATAAACTTTGCATCATTTCTGTTCCTCTTCAGTAATATCCCTGCAAAGAGTTGTCTATGTGCGTCTTCCCTTGTCTCTTCTTGTAAGATGTTAAACCAGTTGCTTTTGGTGGCAGGGCCACCCAAAGATGTATTTCCCGCCCCCTCCCCCGAGGTCTTCTTGAAATTTTTCTAATGTATTCAGCTAGTCTTTCTCAAGCATGTATTAACTTTATAATGGAAAAATGACAAATTTTAAATGTCTCCCAGGTTGCTGGATTCAACAGTTGGTTCTGAGCTTTTATGTTACTTTGACTCATTGCTGGTATTTGACCAAACTGATTACTCTATTTTAATTTTTAGTATACATTTGGCTGGTGGGGCCTTATACTCTCGGATTTTCTCCACTCACTGAGGCCTCTATCTGGTCTTCTTGTCCTGCCCAGCTGCGTGAGGCTGGAGGCCCCAAGCGTGGTCTTTAGAACTCTTTCTTGTCTGTTCTTTCTTCTTGGATGATCTCATAATTTTAAAAGCCATTTATATTCTATTTATATTAATTTTTTTTTTATTTTTGAGAAAGAGAGAGAGCGTGAGCAGGGGAGGAGAAGAAGAGAGAAGGAGAGACAAAATCCAAAGCAGACTCCAGGCTCTGAGCTGTCAGCACAGAGCCTGATGCGGGGCTTGAACTCATGAACAGTGAGATCATGACCTGAGCCAAAGCCAGACGCTCAACTGACTGAGCCACCCAGATGCCCCGTAACAGGTTCCATTCTTACTCTTTCTCCCAAAATAGCATTTAGAATGATCCTCAATATGTAAGTTAGAACATATTTGGTTGTATCAATCTATTTTAAGCAGATCATTCATAACTTCTGTAGCTAACATGGAGAATTAACATGCATACATCTATTGAAATACATATTCATATGGGCGCCTGGATGGCTTAAGTCGATTAAGCATCTGAACTCAGCTCAAGTCATGGGCCCGGTCCTGGTAAATCCTCCATATTAGCTCAACTGAGAGACCTCTTCTAAGAAGCTATGAGTACTCTGAAGTCTCTGCCATGGATATGAGGTTTCTAAAGTTATGAGAAATAAATCTTCATAGAAATAATAACCTGTATATTTGTCAAGACGTGTATAGAAGGCCCAAAGCACAACTCTGTCCTTTCCTTTCACTAAACTAGTTTCTGAGCTTCCTTTATAGTGGAATAAAACTGATCATTCCAAAAGATTTTGAATAATTCATTCCCTTATATCCATATTAATGCTTTTTCCTTCACAAATTTTGAAATATTGAATGCTATGAAAAATTAATTTCAAACATTGGTATTATAATTAAATAAGTTTTCTACTTTTAGCATTCAATATTACATATATTTATCTTAATACTCTTTCTTCCTTGACTTAATGGCCTATCTTGGCTTGCTTCACTTTCTCTACTCTGCTCCCAATTGACTTCATTTTTCTTTGTATAACATCCATTTTTCTGCCTTCTTATACCTCTGGGGGAAGGCTTGTCAGATTCCTCTACAAAAGGAATATACTCCTGTAACACCCCAAATTGGTGTTTTGGACTATTTATCTATTGGCACATTTTTTTGTTCTTATTTGTCATGTAGCATTTGTAAAACACTTCCAGGATTCTTCAAAAAGACACATCTTCTGTGTGGTAGAAAACAAAAATTATTTGATATTTGTAAATCTCCTAAAAGCAGGACAAGTACTATAAACTATTTGATTTTTGTAATGGATAGAATCAGACTTTTTTTTTTCCCAAATAAAAGATACCAGATAAAAGATGCTGTGGAGAAAACGATCTGTAAAATTATAACACATCTAAGATTAGAAAAGGAAATGCCTTTCAGTCTAGAGATATTTTTTATGTTTTTTTTTTCTTTTGACATATCTGCATGTGGATGCAATCATTATCACCTTTAGTGATTATCACCTTTAGTGAGCCCTCTGCCTTTGAAAGGAACCTTTACAGAGGGCTCACAGAACTTTGCAAAATAAACTAAATTGTTGCTGATTCTCTACCTTTAAAGGAAAAATGCATTTTTGGAATTTGAATAAAAATGCTTGCTTAGTAAAATTACCTAACAGTTACAAAAGATAGAGGGTATTTTCAAATTTGTCCCATAAAGTACAGATCTGTGGGTTCTAAGCAAAATGCTATTTTGAATATGTTAACAGTAGAGCAAGCTTCATAAATGTTCACAAAATATTAAAATATAATATCTTCCAAATATTAAATCAATACAATGTACTAATGTATTGTTTTTAACTTTGAAATACATGTTCTTTAAGCAAAAATGTTCCATTTTGTTTTTAAATGTCAGTGTTAGAAGTATAAATTAAGGCTAAAGGTCAGAAACTCTTCTTTGTAAAAAAGGAAAGCAGATAGATTTATCAGTTTCTTTGTAAGGGTGAGAAGTCTTTTTGTTTTCTTGTCTGTTTCAAGTTTTTATTTAAATTCTAGCTAGTTAACATATAGTGTAATATTGATTTAGGAGTAGAATTTAGTGATTCATCACTTACATACAAGACCCAGTTCTCACTCCAAGGGCCCTCCTTAATGTCCATCGTCCATTAAGCCCATCCCCCCACTCAACACCCCTTTAGCAAGCTTCAGTTTGTTCTCTGTATTTAAGGGTGTCTTATGGTTTTCCTCCCTCTCTCTTTTTTTTTCATCTCTTTTGTTTCTTAAATTCCATTTATGAGTGAAATTAGATAGTATTTGTCTGAAAAGAGGATAGATTTTAAAAGAAGAGAATGAATCTAGGAAATAAAATACAGAACTAAAACAAACAATCATTTTTCAGCTCAAAGTTTCAGTTAGCTTTTCAGAAAATATCACTAAAGATGAGGAGGAGAAGGGTAGAGTTGAAAGCATAGAATCATACGTACCAGTGTTTTGTTTAAAGTTCTAAGTTTCTGAGATCTCAAATCACAGATACCATAGAAATCAAACCATAGACCTCAATTTCTACTGTATCATTTTATTGGTATGACTCAACGTCATTGATTTACAAGGAAAAATTCAATGGCATTTGGAGAAGTAGTATCATTAGTGTTAGTGTTTCTGTAGTCTCCATTTAGTGATTTGAGAATTAAGGTTGAAGCATTACGCAAGTTAGGTATCTGATTAGCAACTTGCAAAAGAACACATGTCAGGATGCTGGATTTTTTCTTTCCTTCTTTCCATTAATTGATTCCTCTATTTTTCATTGCCCTGTAACATTAAATGATAAAAATCAAGCTGAGGGGTGAGGGAGTGAGAAAACTTGAGCTACTGTCCGTGTGTGGTGTGACTGTGCGTAGGTGGTCTACAGGGTCATTTGACCTACCAAAGGGGCCAATGAAAGGAAAACAGTGTGGGAACCATTAATCTTTAGCTTGTTTACACAACTGTAATTTTGTATTGCTTGTTTACTGCCATTCTGATGACAGAAACAGTCCTTCCTTGACTTAGCAGCAGGCTTCTGGTCATTTTCCCTGAAAAACAATTTGTGATAACAAATGATGATAATGTTTAATAAAATGGTTTCAGATTTTCTCATCTTTTAACTAATATGATCTTTGACTGTTTTAAAGTATTTACAGGTTACTTCTACCAGGTAAGGATTATGGCCTTAGTGTTTTACTTTTCCACAAATACAACTGCAGTTTGAGGAAAATAATACATTTCTGTAAACTGGTAGAAAGTATTTCTGGAGAAGAGGCTTTTCATCATAACAGATTATTGGCTTAATACATATTTTAAAAATCTTTTATATGCATTTTATTTGTTATTATGTTATATAAGATCTTTGGGTATTATCCTCATACTATTTCCATTTAATAGTTATCCCCTAGGGGGATATAGCTATCCCCCCTCCTATATGTCTGTTTTAAAAAATATTGTTAGGTTAAGCCATCCTTTTGATAATGATCCTAACATCTACATAATAAGTGATTATTTCAAACGTAAGTAAACTCCAAATAAATTATGAAGTTCTCTCTTTCCACCAATCAACATCTTCTTTCATTTAAAAATTTCACTGAGTGCCTAATGTACTAAACACAGTGTTGAGGTTGGAACATAAAGCACACATGATCCTGAGACCCCTTAAATTTATCATCTACACTGGAGACTAGTTTTGAACAAATAAATCATTCTGTAATCAGTATGGCATACTCTGTTAAGAAGATAACTTAAAATGTTTAAAATTCTAAGAAAGATAATTCATTCTTAGATATTTGTGGTGAAAACATTAATGTACATAATTTAAAATGAATAGCAAGTGTGAATACAGACTACTCTGTAACATAAGAAAATATGTAGTGAAAAAAGAAAAAAAAATCTACCTGAGTGTTTTATTTACTAACCATTAAACAGCTAGTTGGATCTAATATATTTTCTTCATTTTCTTAGTTGTTCTCAAATTTTTCATCATCTCAACAACATGAGGAATGAAATATACATTCCCAGCAGTAAAGTGGCTCATTGAGACAGTGATTTTCAAGGTATGGGACCTTTATATCAGAATCTCATTGCTGGGTTTGGAGGAAGCATATGTAATTGCTGTTTGTTTGTTTGTTTGTTTGTTTTTGTTTGTTTTCAATCCCACTTGTTGATTGATTTTGGCACATCCTACCAATAGGCAGAAAACTTTGTTCTTTCTCTCTTCCAGTCATTCCTTTCATTATCTAATGGCAGCTCATAATTTTAGGAAACCTTATATCCATGGCAGAGACTTCAGTTTATTCATAGCTTATTAGAAGAGGTCTCTCAGTTGAGCTGACATAAAGGATTTACCAAGAATTTTATAATACTGATAATACAATGCAAGTAAATAATTTAAAATATTTAATCATATAATATTTGTTTACCAAGATTATTTCTGCTGTTGAGTTAAAAAATACTTTTTCACTGAAATTAGACATTTTTATGGAGAAAAAAATCATAAACTGTAGTGCTTATCAGGTTTTTCAAATAGCTGTATTTAAAATCACATACATATATAAAAAGGATCTTGAACCAACCTTAAATAATATTTCCTATTATTGATAAAAACTATAGGATTCAAAAGAAAAAAATCTTCAGAATTTCCAAAAACTCTGCCAATATCTTGACAAGGAAGAATGATATTTAAGAATAGTATTTTTAAAATATAAATATTCTTAAAAAATAAATAAGCTTTAAGAAATTGGTCAGTTATACTTGAAAGGCATAATTTTGTTTTTAGAAGTCAAATTTTCAGCTCATGTAGGATAAAAAAAACTATAGATCACATTAGGAGCAGTTTTAATGTCATATGTGGTATCTTGCCGCCACATACTCAAGTTAATGTGTAGAAGAAAGAGCTCTACATAGAAGAGCAGAAGAAATGAGGGCAGAAGGAATAAATGGAATCCAAAACCTCACTGCAACTTACAGAATTTCAGCACCAATAAGCACAATGTTGTTCTCATTCACATAAATGCTAGAAGCTAGACTGACCCCAAAGGATTCTCACTAAAAAAGGAGGGCTGCTTAGAGTAATAATTATTCTTTGACTTTAAAAGATCAATCTTTACTCCCAAGATACAAAATTATTACACATGCACAGAGCAGCTGGGGGAAAGTGAATGAGGATGTCATCAAAAGTGATAACAGACAGAAAGTAGGGTGTGCAGAAAGCTTCAAAGGGAAATGAACTAATGCATGAGTATATGGGGTTACAGCTGGCACTTCAGTATTGTAATCATGATGTGTTCACTTAATTTTGTCCTTTTATATTTCATTTCTATTCTTAAATTCCCTTAAGACTGGGGAAAATTAAACAGCTTCTCCAAAAATGAAAGCTGCTAATTTAAGTATCTGGAGTCACATAACAAAATCACATATTCTTCCTATATGTCAAGGTTTTTTTTTAGCTTCTATTTTTCACACATTATTACGCTGCTATATTCACTTTGTTTATGCAAAGAATAGTTTTTATAGTTTTGAAATCCCAGGGTCTGTTTGATATTTACCTTGGTAAAGGACCCTTGATTAATTTATTTATTTTAACTGTAGTGATATTAAGTTTAGTCAGACTCTTTTGTTTTACCCACCCAGTGGCCTATAGCCCTATTTCCTCTGTATCCACCACAATAGCACTGGGCACATGGCCCAAGCTGGCCAGAGAGTACTATACTCTGGTTCACAGATAAGCGTGTGGCCCATACCCAGCCAATTAGTGTAGTGTTGTCAATTAAAAATAGGTCTGGAATTGTATACCATTTACTCATAGGATCGGCATTCCCTATACAGTGTAACCTTTACTTTAGTTACAGTTTAATACAAATAAGCAGAAGGCTAGACCCTGAAAGGAATAAAAATTTACACTAAAATAAAAAAAAATACAATTTTCTGTTTTCCAATCATGTAAGAAGCTGGGAAGTTCCCATTCTATTCTAAGAAGTAAAAAGTTGAACAGACTGAAAAATACATAACTCCTCTTAGATTCATCAGGGAAATGATGTCAAAGGGCAAGCCATGGTCACCTTACCAAAGATACTTGAATGGCAAATAAGGACATGAAAGATATACATCATTGGTGTTTGGGAAATGGAAATTAAAACAATTCAAGATATGACTACACAACTTGTAGAATGACCAAAATCCAGAACAGAAACCACACCACACACTAGTGAAGGTATGGAACAACAGAAATTCTCATTCATTGCTGGCAGGAATGCAAAATGGTACAAACACTTTGGAAGACATTTTGGCAGTCTCTGACAAAAGTAAACATACTCTTAAAATACAATTCAGTAATCATGCTCTTTGTTATTTACCACGACTATCTGAAAATTAAACCTGCACATGGATGTTTATTCATAATTGTCCAAACTTAAAGGCAACCAAGATGTCCTTCTGTAGGTGAATGGACAAACTGTGGTACATCCAAACAATGAAATATTACTTAGCACTAAAAAGAAATGAGGTATTAAGTCATGAAAAGACATGGAGGAAACTTCAATATGTATTACTAAGTGAAAGAAGTCAGTCTGTAGAAGGTAAGAACTGTCTTGATTCCAAGTTTATAACATTCTTTGAAAGGCAAAATTGTGGAGATAATACAAAGATCTGTGGTCGCCAGCGATCAAGGAGGCAGGAGGAATGAATAGGCAGAGTACAGAGGATTTCTAGGGCAGTGAAACTATGGTATGTGGATATACATTATTAGACATTTGTCAAAATCCATAGAATGTACAGCACCAAGAGTGAACCTTAAGGTAAACTATGGGCTTTGGGTGATATGTTTCAATAGGGGTTCATCAATTTTAACAAATATATCACTCTGGTGGAGGATGTTGATAATGGGGGAGGCTATGCATGTGTGGTGGCAGGCATATATGGATAATCTCAGTACGCTCTTCTCAGTTTTGCTATGAATATAAAACTGCTCTAAAAATTTATCTATATATAATGAATTGATAGTGGGGAACCATTTATTTCTCTTAGGAAATAGGCACATAATAATTGGTATTATTTTCTTTTAATTAATTGTACATATGCAAAGTATATAAAATGCGGAAAAAATATTTTTCAATCTGTTTTAGCAAAATATAACCAGTCGACAATATAATTAATCATGAAAACTTATTAGCTCATTCTCTTAGAAGACCTCCTGTTTCTGAGAAAAAAACTACATTGGTTATGTCTGGGAGTTAACAAATATCATATGTGTTCAAGAGCTAGTCATTTCCACCAAATTAATTAAAGTCATTCTGCAAATCACTTTCATCACCCCAGATGATACTAGAAGTACTTCCTGCTGCTCCACAGCAACTCTTGGAATTCCACAGTTACAGTACATCTCCAGTGGTGGATACCCTAAGGTACAAGGGGCCAGAGCAGTGACTCTATAGTGAACTAAGGTGGGAGAATGACCGCTCTCCTTTGTGATGCCAAAACACTGATATTTTTGATAGAGTATGAATGTGTTTTAGAGTTCTAATATTTAAGGAGCTAAGATGGAAATATATTTAAATAATATGATCCTCTGGAATTAGTATTTCCTTTTTTTTCCCCCCAATGATAAGAGTGTATTTATTCAGTAAAACTCAACATATCTAGATTGTCTTTGTCTTAGGGTATGTTAGCCTTAACAAAACCCCTCGACTACTCTGCCTCTATTTTACTTAGTTTGTTCATATAAGGGGTGTCTTAGTCCCTTGGGGCTGCCTTACCAAAATACCACAGATAGGGTGGCTTACAAACAACAGGAATTTATTTGTCACGGTAGTGGAGGCTGAAAATCCAAGATCAGGGTGCCAGCATGTCAGATGAGTGCCCTGTTCTGGGCACTTTATGTTGTATCTTCACATGACATAAGGGATTAGGGAGCAATGTGGGTTCTATTTTAAAAGTGCACTAATCCCATTCATAAGAGCTCCAGCCTCATGACCTACTTGCCTCCCAAAAGTCTCACCTCCTAAAACTATTACATTGGGCATTAGGATTTCAGCATAGTTGAAATTCTTAAATGAATTAACATCAAATCAGGTAATTTTTGTAACTGTTTTAAGATTTAGATTACATTTCATTGCAAATGTAAAAATTTAAGCGAAGTGAAAAATAAAATTCAGACAATAAATTAATGTATACAAAGAAACTTTTCTTTTCCATGCTACTCTCACCTTTCAGTGGAAGGGGAAAAAAATCCAACCTTCAGTTATTTCTTACATGTCCTTTCAGAAATTTTCCATATTTAAACAAATACAAGAAGCTGCTTGTAGTTGGTTGAACAGCAGCCTACCAAAAGCTGTCTCCACATCTAAACCCCGGAAAGTGTGAATATTCCTTTATTTGGAAAAAAGGACTTTTCAGATATAATTAAGTTAAAGACCATGAGATAAAACCATCCTAGATTATCTGGTTGAAACCTAATCCAATGAGAAGTGTCTTTATAAGAGATACACACAAAAAAAGGGAGACTTGAAGATGAAGGGGGAAATTAAAGTGAGTAATGTAACCACAAGCCAAGGGAGCTGGTAACAACCAAGAGATAAAAGGGACATTTAATTAATTTTCCCTAGAGTTTTTGGGAGGAACACAGCCCTGCTGACACCTTGATTTAAAACTTCTGGCCTCCAGAACTGGAAGACAATGCATTTCTGTGGTTTTCTTTATTATTATTTTAAATGTTTACTTCTTTATTTTGAAAGAAAGAGTGCAAGTGGGATAGGGGCAGAGAGAGGGAGAGAGAGAATCCCAAGCAGGATCTGTGCTGTCAACACAGAGCCCAACACACGGCTTGATCCCACAAAGCGTGAGATCATGACCAGAGCCAATATCAGGAATCTGATGCTTAACTGACTGAGCCACCCAGGTGCCCCATAAATTTCTCTGGTTTTAAGCCACAACATTTATAGTAATTTTTTTTTATGACAGTCCTGATCTTTAATTAAAACAGGAACATACTAGGGGTGCCTGGGTGGCTCAGTCGGTTAAGTGACTGACATCGGTTCAGCCTATTATCTCACAGCTTATGAGTTCCAGCCCCATATGGGGCTCTGTGCTGACAGCTCAGAGACTAGAGCCTGTTTCAGATTCTGTATCTACCGCTCTCTCTGCTCCTCCCCCAATTCATGCTCTGTCTCCTTGTCTCTCAAAAATAAATAAATATTAAAAAAAAACAGGAATATACTGTACTCAATAATTTTCACTATTCATTTCATACTCTTTTTGTTTTTACCCTGACACACATAAATGCACCACATTTAGCTCGTTTCTCATTGATTGGTACCACTAACACCAACACGGTTAACATTTTTCTGCATGTGTCTGTGCACAGATGTCCCATCTGTAGAATACACTTTTCAGAGCAGAATTATTTTTGAAGACACGTGCACTTTAATATCTCCCCTTCATTCTATTAATCTTTTTTCTCTCCTTCCTTCCAAACGCAACCACTGTGCAATGCACTGGAGAAGTAAAAACAGTGTTTTATTGTACCTGGTGTCCTAGTGGGATACATGTTGAGCACTAAGGGGTTACAGGCATGCGAAGTGCACGAATGGGCACCTCCACTGCACAGAGGGATGCTCAGTTCTAACTTTAGCAAAGGCATGATGGTGACAACTCTTGATCTGAGTCTTAGAAAAAGTCTTTGTTTGTTGGGGCATTCCAGGCAGAATGAACAGCCAGAAAAACCAAGGTGAGGAAAGTGTGAAAGAGCATTAAATCACTTTACCTGAAGCAAATGTTTTTTTGTTTCTTTGTTTTTATTTTTGTCTTTTTGTTTTTGTTTTGTTTTTGTTTTTAAAGGAGCCCAGCAAGGGAGAGGCTAGAGAAGCAAGTGGGTACAGATTGTGTTGTTCCGAATAGAACCTGAAACTCTTTTTCTACGTTAATATGGAGCCAGTGAAAGATGGAAAGGAATGGCATGTTCAGAGCTGAAACTGTGTAAAGTCATTTTGACAGCAATGCGGAAAATGGATCTGATGGAGTATGCATAGGAACCGGAGGCTATCATATCAGCCTATCAATTTGGAGACAAATTTCTATTTTACCCGGAATATTTCAAGAAACCTCAAACTCAGTATGTTCAAAATAGATTTTCTTTCTAGTCTTTTTGCCCTCTGTGTCTCAATTAAGAGAATTCTAAATGTTTTGAGCAAGCAGATATAATCTAAATGAATTCTTCCACTACTCTCATGACTGACGTAAACTTGTCATCAAATACTAGAGAATCTACCTCAGCATCGTCTTAAAATCCTAATATCTCCTCTCCGCCCTTATTTCCCCTGCCTTTATGTCAAAGCCATGCCATCTCTTACAGGGTCTGAGTCAGATGCCTCTCATCTGGTCATGCCTTTCATCACTTTTTACCACTTATACTTCTTTTTAAGTTTATTTATTTATTTTGAGAGACAGAGAGAGAGAGGTGGTGAGGGGCAGAGAGAGAGAGAGGGAGAAAGGAATCCCAAGCAGTCTCTGTGCTGTCAATGCAGAGCCTGATTCAGCCCGAACTCACGAACCGTGAGACCACGATCAGAGCCAAAACCAAGAGTCAGACACTTAACCGACCAAGCCACCCAGGTGCCCCTTCCCACTTATATTTCATTACCCACATTGCCAAAGCACTGCAGATCTACAAAATAATTCTGATTATGTCATTTTCCAGCTTCCAATCTCTCCTGGCATTCTGTTGTCCAACGGACTGTGTCTTGCCCTCCACAGTCTGACTGCGGTTGATCTTACCAACCTCTTCAGCACCTGTTTGATCCATTTCTTAAATCCAGTCACAGAATCTGTCGTTCCCTGAGTACACCAGGTTTTGCCATGACTTCATGTCACTTTGCCATCTGTTTCCCCTGCCTGAAAACTCCATCTCCTTCTTTAGCTGAAAGCTCCAACTTTTTCTTTAAAAGATAGAAATTGACATTTCCTCTTGGAGATTCACCTCGTGGCCAGTGGTGGAGTGACTGGTTCTATCTTCAGTATTCTGTGACAACATTTTGTTTTTACTTAGGTGATAGTACTTTCTATGCCATGCTCTAATTTTTGTGTTTATGTGTCTATCTCCACAGGTTTTCAGGTTTATTGTGAGAGGAGCCTAACCTATTACCTGACGCATTTTAGGTACTGAATGTATGATTCTTGGATGAGTAATTAGCCCAGAGTATACCTCTGTTACAAGAACATGACTCATATAAGGGAGACAAACGTATTCTTCACATAGTTGAAGTTTATGAATGCCATATTTGCTGTGAATAGCTGAGGCAGTGGTAAGCAATTTGTTTTAAAGTTGAGTTTAATTGTATATAAATATTTAAAAAATTATCTTTTTTTTTCAATTTCAATTGATAATTTCTTTTTTTAATTTAATTTTTTATTTTTTAAAATTTACCTCCGAATTAGTTAGCATATAGTGAAACATTGATTTCAGGAGTAGATATGTGGGAGCACCCAAATATATAAATCAATTAATCACAAACATAAAGAAACTCATCGATAGTAATACCTTAATAGTAGGAGACTTCAACACCCCACTCACAGCAATGGACAGATCATCTAATCAAAAAATCAACAAGGAAACAATGGCTTTGAATGACACATTGGACCAGATGGACTTAACAGATATATTCAGAACATTTCATCCTAAAGCAGCAGAATATACATTCTTCTCCAGTGCACATGGAACGTTCTCCAGAATAGACCATATACTGGGACACAAATCAGCCCTAAGTAAGTACCAAAAGATTGAAATATCGTGCATATTTTCAGACCACAATGCTATGAAACTTGAAATCAATCACAAGAAAAAATTTGGAAAGGTAACAAATACTTGGAGACTGAAGAACATCCTACTAAAGAATGAATGGGCTAACCAAGCAGTTAAAGAGGAAATTAAAAAGTATATGGAAGTCAATGAAAATGATAACACCACAACCCAAAACCTCTGGGATGCAGCAAAGGCGGTCATAAGAGGAAAGTATATAGCAATCCAGGCCTTCCTAAAGAAGGAAAAAATATCTCAGATACACAACCTAACCTTACGCCTCAAGAAGCTGGAAAAAGGACAGCAAATAAAACCCCAAACCAGCAGAAGACAGGAAATAGTAAAGATTAGGGCAGAAATTAATGCTATCAAAACCAAAAAAACAGTAGAACAGATCAATGAAACCAGAAGCTGGTTCTATGAAAGAATTAACAAAATTGATAAACCACTGGCCAGTTTGATCAAGAAGAAAAAGGAAAGGACCCAGATAAATAAAATCAAGAATGAAAGAGGAGAGATCACAACCAACACAACAGAAATAAAAAATTATCAACTTTTATTGGAATTGCTTTTAATTTAAATTTGTTCTTAACGTCAACAGAGGGCCAAATACTGTGCATGTATCACATATAAGTTATTTTAGAAGATATTTGCAATTCACACACTGTTTGAATAAAATCCTGATGTGACACATTTGTGAAATTGTTAATCAATTATTAGTAAAATTAAAGTACATGGCATTTAAAGAAGTGTAATATTATGTTGCTCTATTTCTAACTTCATCTTAAGAACTCAATAGAAATTATCAAGAAAAGTGTATACACTAGAGTGAATTGAGATTTCAGACTACCAGAGAAAAGTCTATATACCTAATGAAAACACACACACACACACACACACACACACACACACACACCACACACATCGTCTTTAGCTTTGAAGTAACAGTTAAATTTGGGTGGCATTTTATGGCTTTCCACAACCTGATTAAGAAGGGTCATTATGCTTTCAATACACAATGTGGCATTCAAGTATGAATAATAACTTTTTTTCTTGTTTAAATGATGTTAGTTTACCAAACGTTTCCTGTCTTTATGCCCATTATGTTACATCCCCCTAAAGACCTCTAGTAAATTTAGACAGCACTATCCAAAAAAGATATCTTAACAACAATATAAATATAGTCCTGGCATACTCCGAAGTTCGACGTGTGTTTCAATGACCTACTGCCTTTTTGTATTGAACTCTCCTTCTAGTTTTCTGCAAACCTGAATGTGTTGGGTAAGGGGCCACTGTTTGTAATAATTTAACTTCCTATTCTTTATGTTTTGTTTCTGCTTCTACTAGAATATAAACTCTTTGATAGCCAATTGTGACTTTTTTTTTTCTTTTTTTCACACATTTTAGCTTACGGCCTCACTCCCTAATACAAGGTCAGTGCTGATTAGACATCATTTGAGTGTATGGAAGAACAACTGTATATTCTGCCTAGAAACAAATTTGGCTAGGAGGTAATAGGATAATTTTACTCACATATGCTTTTGGGGGCTTGAAAATTATGCAATTTGAGGGGTCTCATTTAAGATATATAATAAACTATAAATATGAAATTGTGGGGGCCTCTCAGTGCTGTGGAAGTGGTCCATGGAAATGAGCGTCTCTAAAGCCTCAGATTCATTAATTATATGAAAATTTTGCTTCTATGTTTAATACTATGATAATGTACTGTAATAATGGAGCAGCACTGAGGTCTTCTCTGTGGCTGGATTTATAATCTGTTTTAGGTCACTGTTACCTGAATGACTCTCCTTGGGCTGGACCGACCCAGAAAGATGAGATCACCGAGGGTTCCACTGAGGAGGTGTGCCCTGAGGAATTGTTTCCATTAAACACAGTGGGACTTAACTTGAAGAGTGATTTTAAAACTTTATGAGAGCTAATGTCCTTTTTAGGTAGATTTCTTTAGTTTTCTTGCATAAAATTAAAATTTATTTAATTAATAAAAATATACTGATTGTTAAAATTAATTTGAGTCAACTTCATGTGTGAGTAAATATACAGATATATTGACAAAATAAGAGTGAGAGATACCCACATAAATGTATGCAAAGTTAGAGTGAGCCTGGGAAATTCGAAATGTACTGTATGTGTCCTATTGCTTAGTGGTATTTTTTTTTATTTTTTCCCCATCCTCACACAAATGTGCTTATCTTCATTTATTTTGGAGCAGAGCTGCTGATATGAACTCTAGGGCCTAAGATTACAATCTGGGAAATCTGGGTTTTCTCCAGATGGTTTCATAGGAGGTCCAGAGGGCCCATGCCCCATTCTTAATTCCTGCCTTGTTTATATCCAATTTAATGACCGTCTGGCCTCTGTTACTGCACAAGGGTGTTACAAATCTCAGTGGTCATTGGCTCAGGTTTTAGCCACAGATACAGAGAAGAGAGGCGTGGAAAGACTGGATTTGCTGCTACTCGTGCTGTTTATATCTGAACTGTCTCATAAAGCCTGATGAGTACATAATGGTTATTTCTGTTCGTGGCAGGTCTGGCCACTGGTCTGTGGAGCCCGGGGTCCTAGGCTTCCTATTTGCAGGCTCATTCAGACTTCAGTTCTCAGGGATTTACTCATCACTCAGTAAACTGGTTCCTCTCAGAGATTAGCATATTGGATTAGGTTCAGATTAGGTTTGCCAATTCTTGAGAAGTGTGTTTTGACACAGCAAGCATAAACTAAATAACAGGCTTATTGGACACTTAGGTCTAATATTTTAGTGTAAACTAAGATATTTTGCAAAATTCTTTACTTGCATGATGTCTTCTCCAAATGTGTCCTTTTTGGCTGACTCTTCTTTTTTTTTTTTTTTTTTTTAATTTTTTTTTTTTCAACGTTTATTTATTTTTGGGACAGAGAGAGACAGAGCATGAACGGGGGAGGGGCAGAGAGAGAGGGAGACACAGAATCGGAAACAGGCTCCAGGCTCTGAGCCATCAGCCCAGAGCCGGACGTGGGGCTCGAACTCACGGACCGCGAGATCGTGACCTGGCTGAAGTCGGACGCTTAACCGACTGCGCCACCCAGGCGCCCCATGACTCTTCTTGACAATAGTAGCATGTAAATCAGTTACTCTAAATTATTTGTGAATTGCAACGTGAAACTAATTCTTTATATAATCTTTATATACATATTCCAGTGTCTGGGTAATTTTTTTTTCAAAATTAAACATATATTCATGTTTCTAATCTTTTACACAAAGTTCTGAAACAGTTTTCATAAGTCATTTTGGCATTTAGAACTTGATCTGACCTTTTCTTTTTGGTAACATATTGTTTGTTTATTTTGTTGTGTTTTGCTTTGTTTTGTTTGTTTCCACCGTTAATTCAGATAGATAGAAAAAATGCCTCATTCAAATTTCATTTAGGTGTCTTATACAGCTTGTGTGTTATGGAGAAAAATGAATTATATCAGGGGTGCCTGGGTGGCTCAGTTGGTTAAGCATCCAACTTCAGCTCAGGTCATGATCTTGCAGTGTGTGAGTTTGAGCCGTGTGTAGGGCTCTGTGCTGACAGCTCAGAACCTGGAGCCTGCTTTGGATTAATGTCTCCCTCTCTCTCTGCCCCTCTCCCTCTTGTCCTCTTTCTCTCTCTCTCCCTTTCAAAAATCAAAAATAAACATTAAAAACAATTTAAAAAATGAAGTATATCAAAAGTTTGAATCTGCTCTGGAAGTTTAGCTTCTCAATGGGAAAACTTTTCTCTTCCTTGCATAAATCATTTATAAATAGATGTAGTGTGAAGCATCCTATATTTTAAATCAGAATTTAGCAAAGAAAGAACAAATTGAGTCTGGAATGTATGCAGTGTCAAAAAGGGCTCAATAAATGGTGGGTAAACCCCCAGAAGGCTGCTTAAATGGGGTCCTGCTGACCAAATAAGGAAGGATTAGATCATCAAAATACACAGCAATAATAATGGACTTAATTCATTGAACAAAACAGCAAATGGCGAGTCAATAGAAATATAAAATGATGGGTATATTGAAAACTTGATGAAGAATGGGATATTTATCATTTCAAAATACTTCCTCATAAAGCATGCATTAATTACAGAGTTATAGCACAACTGAACAGTAGAAAAGCTTGGCTAACATTTTCTTAATCAAATGATCAAACTGAACATCGGCAGTAATGGGACAGACTGAAATTGTGTGTTACTTCATAAGAGGCAGTGAGAAAAAGCACAACATCGTTGCGTGATATTACCACCCCAAATCCATAACCGAAATCTAATTAGATGCAAATTGGAATACGTTATACAAAATAAGTAGCTTACAATCTTCACAATATCGAGGTCATGAAAAGTCAAAGAAAGACCAAGGAATATAAAAAGACATGCCAATGAAATGCAGCCTATGATGATATGCTGGAAGTTTTCTGTGGAAGTCATTATTAGGGCAACTGAAGAAATTGGCATGGGATCTGAGGATTCAATGACAGTCATGCATAAATAGTATTCTGGTTTTGGCGGTGGTGTGCTCTGTGCTGTGGTTATATAGCAGATTGGCTTTGTCTGTAGGAGTTAAACACTCAAATTGTTTGATGGTGGTAGGCTATTAGGTCAGCAACTTATTTTCAAAACTAATTTTGAACTTTTCTTCTCAGTTTAGAAGAGGTTGGTAATTGTCATAAAAATTAAAAAAATTAAAAGCTAAAAAAGTGATTTTATAATTATAAGCTCGTGAAAAGTTGCACTGTATTTTGTTTAGTTCTAAACTACAATGCAAAACACAAATAATAAATAAGTAAATACGTAAATAATTAAAAGCCTAAGATTAACCTTTAAAATAATGATATGAAATCAATAGGTTTTTTTAATACCGAAGAAAGCATTTTTAGAAAGCAGACATAAATTATGAGAGGAAGATTCTGATTTCATTAGGATGCCTAAGGAATAATTAAATGTAGGAAGATGTAATTCCATGCATAACATTTTTTCCTCAGTGCGACTGTTGCTTCTGATTCTCATAAATTTTTATCTTTGGTACCATTTTTATATACTGGAATGTACTGTGTGGCACTTAAAATCCATATATTTCTCTGGGAAAAAATATTATGAAAGTCCCATAACATTTGTGTGTATTGACCTCAGTAAAAATCATGACTATAATTGGAAAATAGAAAATCCATCTGTTTCATGAGAGTGTAATAGATTTTGACTTCCAGACAGGGTAACTGAGTTATGTTTGGTATTGATATACATTAGTAACCGCTTGTTCTTTCTCCCTTTTTATTAGGTAATCCTTTCAAAACAGCCTCCCCAGTGTGAGTTGTAAGCATTCTGTAAAAACATGATCTACTCACTTAATTGTGGACTACCACATTTTTCTTTTGGTAAGACAATTAAAAGCAGGTGACTCATTAAACATTAATATATTTCTTTATGAAATCATGTAAGTTGAGCTTTAAAATTTTGTATTGGGTCTGATTATTTGGTTTAAGAGACTGCATTGATTAAAATATTGAAGTATTGAATCATTACTTCATCATTTTTGTTCTTAATTAACTTTTTGCTCAATTGCACCCTTCTACGGAAGGGAATATTTCATGTTTTAAGATACAGTAATTGCCTTAAATAATAATTACTTATTTATTTTATTTTATTTATTTATTCTGAGAGAGAGAAACAGAAGGAGAGAGAAAATTCCAAGCAGGTTCTGAGCTGTCAGCACAGGGGCTCGAACTCACAAGCCACATGATCATAACTTGAGCCGAAACCAAGAGTTGGACACTTAACTGACGAAGCCACCCAGGTGCCGCAATAATTACTAGATTATTAATGTGATATAAATTTAGCACACAGTTTTCAGAGAAGATTATACTTTTAATCATCCATGAAGATAGAGAAGACCCTAGTACCATGACAACAGACAAATAAAATGACTAAATCAGAAAAAGATATGATGACTATCCACCAAAGGATAGTCAGATTGCAAACTAATTTTTTTTTCAAAATTCATCCTGCCCATGCAGAGTTAAGAAAGAGTAAGCTCTACATGGGATGTAAAACTAAGAGATATAACAACAGGGAAGTATTTCCAATAACTACAGACATTGGGAGAAGGCCCACATCAAACTGATTTCTCTCAGCAGGCTATACGGGTCACTTGCCAGTAGACTGTTGAGTATAAATGGGCTCAATTATTCTAGCCCAAACTAGTGGAAGTTTTGTTTTCTTGTTTTTATGTTGTTTTTTGTTTTTTTTTTTTTTTTCCTGTTTAACAGTGCACATGGACACTGATTTAGACAAACCCATATTAAATGTACATGTTGGCCACTAAACCACTTGAAGTAATGGGATATGTTTTCCTGTGCATTAATGATAATGTGAGCATATAATAGGGTCCTTCATTCAAAGACTCCAAAATGAAGGCAAATATTTTTTTTTCCTTTCACTTTACAAAAGTCTAGCAATATTAGGTGATTATTTTTCCAAATATGGCATACTAAATAAAGCAGTGTCAATATACAGTAAGTCTGCTGTAGCACAGCTGATATTATTCTACCACTTCTTAATACCGTGTACTATTTCCCTTACTTATAATCATCTCCTTATTCTACATTTCCCCGTTTCTACATTGCAGAGAAGTGCAACTTTTCTTGACCTTTTAGGTTTTCTTTTCTCAAGTTTGGACTTTTTACTCTTTCCTTGTAATGCTTAAAAAATGGTGAAGAAAATAACTTACAATGGCCTAGAAAGTAACTGTTTTTTTTTTTTTTTTCAACGTTTATTTATTTTTGGGACAGAGAGAGACAGAGCATGAACGGGGGAGGGGCAGAGAGAGAGGGAGACACAGAATCAGAAACAGGCTCCAGGCTCTGAGCCATCAGCCCAGAGCCTGACGCGGGGCTCGAACTCACGGACCGCGAGATCGTGACCTGGCTGAAGTCGGACGCTTAACCGACTGCACCACCCAGGCGCCCAGTAACTGTTCTTTACTTACATGGCCGTCATGAACAACAGGGAACTTGACCTCTCCCCCCATCTAGAAATATGACAACTGCCTCCACTCCCAGTTCATCACTAAACCCATCATTCTGAAAACTTATAGAATAAGAAAGGAGGAAAAAGACATAAAGAGTCTGAACAAGTCAGATTCCAGGTTCAGAACCACTAGAATCAGGCTTGCATGGGAAATCTTAGAATTTAGAAATGAGACTAGCCCTTTGAAAAGATGCAAGAATTTAGGTGTTCTCAATGCAGGCAGATAGTCATCTGAAGAGTGTGCAGGCAATAGTTCAAACAAAACACACTCAGGGAGATCTAGCAAGAAATTATCATGGGTTCTTAGACACTCCGGTATTCAAGAAAGAGCATCAGTTACTAGACTAGGCAGGTAAAGTAAGAATGTGGTTACAGCACCTTATAGAGCTAAACCCAATGTAGAAAAAAATAGCAATACAGTTGTTTAGACTGGGTCACTTAAGCTCTTAAATATTTTAACACTGTCCCCGGAATAGGTTTTTCCCTGGGGTAGGATAAATTTCTGATACAGAAACAGATTCTGAAGATTAAGAATATGTATACTCAGAGAAATGGAAGAGAGCTACAAAGACAAATATGTTGGTCATTCTATGGCAAGATGTTTCTGATCCTCTGAAAAGTGGTGGTATAGAGTTAGCTTTTATGACAATCAAATAAACCTATGGAATAAATTTTATTCTTAGGATTTATTCTTTCTATGTTCCATCTGAAGTGGGTAAATTTCTAGCTTCTATTTCAAAAATAATATTCAAAACTATTATTTTTTTTCAAAATTCTCTTAGTATTTTTGGTGGATTCCCAAATCATTCTTCTTCATATACAGGCTTCATAAAAGTACAATCCATAGTCTGATCTTTACTACCTCAACAACTTTTTACAATCTCATTTATGTACATCACTCTAGAAAAATCCCTCCCATTGATTTAACGACCACCAAAATCTAACACACACATTCTCACTTCTCATCTCATTTGATCTCTCTGTGACATTATATCGCAGCTTCCTACTTCTTTAAATGCTCATGTTGTGGCATCAGGTTTCCAATTCTTTCCTAGCCTTCGCCTACCCACAACTTTCTCTGTGATCAGTCCTCCTCTGCCTCCTTTCCTAAATCCATTCTTTGAATGTTCTCATCTCCTACCATTCCATCTTGGGTCATTTTCTTATATTTTACATGGTTTTTCTCTTGATTATATAATTAACTTGGTAGCTTACTAACCCACTTGTTCACCAATGACATTTTCTTTCTTATCACTCAATTTTCTACCATTGATCTCTTTACTGAGCTTATTCATTAGCAAGTTCCTAACTGCCAATTTCTATCTTTTGTAGGATATTGGACAGGAAATATAAATACATGGGTCCCACATGGAATTCATTGTCTTCTCTGGAAATTATGTTCCTTTACTTCTTATATTTCTCATACTGGTTTACAGCATCACCATATATGTAGTTCCATGGCAATCACCTCCAGTTTCTTCCTCTTCTTGATGTTCCACATGCAATAAGTTAACATCTCACAACTGTCTCTAAATTATAAATTTATTTGTTTTTTGTTACTACTCTCCTAATACAGATTTTCATCATTTCATAGATTTTTTTTTCTGTTGTTCCTGAAACACAAATGCTGTCTCACATCAGATGCTATTTTTCTAGATCAGTTTAAGTTCCTCTGTCCAATAGCATAATGTGTACAGCACAAGAATTGCACTCTAATGAAAGCCACTTTTATCTTAGGGCCTAAATTGAAATGACTGTAACCCTCCATCTAATATTCAAGGTCCACTTTCCTTCATTCTACTCCCATTTTATTCAAGAATATCCGGAATGAAGGGTCTCAGATGAATCCAGAACTAAGCCTGGCTTGGTCTCTCCTCTATGTCCTGGGGATGTGAACTCTCTATGATAATGTTACTCTTCTTGGCACAGCCTCTACTGGATGCTGTCCCTCTGTGCACACACATTTGTCACAGGATGGGTTGGTAAAGAAATTCTGGTTTCAACCTGGAAGTATGTAAAAGCCTTTCTTCTCCAACTTGGTGAGCTGCTTTGATATCTTGGAGTTGAAATGGCACCACTAGAATTGAAATGGCACCATTAGAATCATGTCCTAATTCTCACAAAATTCTGAACATCGTTTGTGGGGAAAAAGCTTAGAAATTCCCTGGGGGTTACATCAATGGGTTAAAAAGGCATAAAGAATTACAAAGCCATAGGATGCTCACACCCGAGTTTGGGTAAACAAGATAAGGAAACCAAGAATAGGGAGGTGCAAAGGCACCTCAGAATAAAGAGGGGGTGCAGAGCCCCCAGAATAGAGAGGGAGGGGCAAAGCTCAAAAATAAGGGCACAAAGGTGCCCAATACATAGGTAAATGAAATAAACAAGATTAGATATTTAGGATGGAAGCACCCCCAATTTAGTACTATAGCAGAAAGCTGCTTTCACAGGAAGAAACAAGCAAGTTAGGTAAACAGGTAAATTGGACTATAGACCTGCTGTGATGCAGGTAAAGCAGCCCAGAAAGGAGATGATTAACGAAAGAAAAGGTGCCTTGTTAACTCTGAAGTTATTTCCCCTACCTGTCTCATCACCTAGGCTAGCTAAGATAAACAGAGGTGGTGCCTCATGTCCACTGTAAACAACCTTCCACCCTACTGCCCAGCATCAGGATTTTGCTTTGTATTAACCCAAACCCCTAACCCCAAATATCTTCAAGACCCCCTTTCCCTCACGTCCACAAGTTAATGTTCATAGATTCATTGTCTCTTTGTGTGTGTCCATTGTCATGTTTGTAAGCCTTCTGATCCTAATAAAAATGGGGCAAGGACCCTTATTTGGGGCTCCTGTCTTTTCCCAGACATTAGCCATTTCTTGTGTTTCATCACGTGTCAGAGTCTATGACAATCGTTCCTTTTGTTCTCATTAATAAATGATCAAACAACACAAAAATACACTTTCATACATACTCCACTAAAACAAGTGTGGGTTTATTATTATTATTTTTAATTACTTTCCTGTTTTTGTCTTATTTTTGTTTTGTTTTAACTTCCTCCTGTTTAACAGGATAGCAGGCCTTTCTGAATATGTTTTAAGGGTAATATGTTTCTAGGATAATAGGTTGTTTTAAGTCTTAAGTACTCTGATGAGATTAAGTGAAGTGTTTCTAAAAGAAATACCAAGAGAAGAAGATGTATGGGTTTGGAGAATGTTATTTGGAGAAACTCAGTAGCTGTGAGGGTAGAGAGTAGGGCTTTGCTCTAGACAGGAGGGCTAAAAGTCTACCCAAACTGTAGAAAAACAACAAAGAGTATGAAGAGGGCATAATAAAAACTGATGGGATTAAACCCCTACTTTCTACCAAAATTGAATGCTCACACAGCAGAATTGAAACTAAAGATGGCTGATTGTCTTATCAAGTCTCAGAGAAAATTCTACTGATTCTGTGCTTTTTGTTTTGTTTTGTTGGGTTTTTGTTTGTTTGTTTTTGTTTGCTTGTTTTTGTTTTTTCTTTTTTTTAATCTCTGTTTTGCCCTGAGAGGTGTGGAGTGCATATCTTAGCATAGCATAGTGGTCAAGACCATGGGCTCCAGAGACTAACTGGTTGGAGTCACAACCAGTTAACTACAATACTTTCTAGTGCTGGAGCTTGAAAAATTATGTAACCTGTCTCTGTCTCATTTATTGATCTGTTAAAAAAAAAAAGGATAATGATATTACCTTTTTCATATAGCTATTGTGATAATTAAATGAAATCATTCATGTAGAAGACTCAGCAGAGTACATGACACAGAGTGTGTGCTCAATACAGCAGTATTATTATCCTCCACCCCAGGCGAGCAAGTTGAATAATTTACCCTGTGAACAGTCTCAGCTTTCAAAGTAGGTGATGCTGTAAATGTAGGATACACTTTCCTAAATAATCCATTGAGTTCAGGAATATAAATTCCATCTTCAACTTAGGTGTTGGGTGTGGGAGCAAATATCATTTTTGTTTTAAGGAAGCATGGATTTTACTGGGAGATGAGTTGTCAAAATACTATTTTGAGATTTTAATTCATTCACCTCACAGGTTTCTCCCTATCACTTTTCCCCATTCAAATAGATAGCTGATATGCTAACTACTTCCTTGCCCAAGGGATAGTATATGGTGGGTAGTAAATTGCCAAAGTAAATGGTCTAAGCAGTAAATCACTATAGATGATCTTGAGAGAAAACACAAAAGAAGATTATTTAAACCTTTGCTATGGAAATTGGTTTATGAGTGGAGCTTCCCAACTACATAAGGAAGTGAGTTTCTCCAAAATAGAAAAATCTCAGGAGCCAAAAAAGGCCAAGCTGGGTTCCAATAACTTCACTAAGGAGTTAGCAAGACTCTAGAGAGAAATGGTTTCATGTTACAACTAGAAAAAATGTGTTTGTGTCATAGAATGTGACAATCAACTCATCAATGAGAAAGTAACACCCTAGAAACAAATAGCTTTATGATACAGTTTGGACCACAGTGTATGAATTTCAGGCCTCTGGGGTGACCTGGAAGCATCAGGCAGTCACCAACCTGAAGAAGTTTGGTGGACAAGGGTAGCAGGCATCTCTAAAATCTTGTGTAAACAAATGATCAAAGACTAGAGACACCTTCCTGTCTGCACCTCCTTCCTCCTACCCAAGATGTGATCCCAGAAATTAACAGTGAAGAGAACCCCAGAAATAAAGCATAGTGTTGTGGGAAGGGAGCTCATCAAAAAGTCTAAAGGTTAGCTTTCTGATATCCCAGAGCTAAGAGTCTAAAGTAAATTAGAGTAACACAAGTAAAAGAAAATTTTGAGCTGAAATTCATACTTGAAAAGCAACAAGTGAACCTTAATCCCTACTTTAAAAAAGTATCTCATAGACTCTTTCCCTTCCTTCCTTCCAGACCATCCCTTATATTGTCTAGTAAAATGCTCC
This sequence comes from Leopardus geoffroyi, assembly GCF_018350155.1. Classification (NCBI taxonomy): domain Eukaryota; kingdom Metazoa; phylum Chordata; class Mammalia; order Carnivora; family Felidae; genus Leopardus; species Leopardus geoffroyi. The sequence goes on along the minus strand of NC_059327.1, from coordinate 98,790,142 downwards.
TTTGATCTACATAGTCTCAAACAAATACATTTCAGCTTATAGTTTTTCTTCTCATTTGCCAAACTAATACCCTGCTTAATTGATTTTAGCACAAGGAAACAATTTTCTCTAACAGTGTAGACAAGTTTCCTCTTTCAACAAATAAAACCAAACCAAAATCTCCTTATTGCTTTGAAAAGAAATATTTTGACTTCTCCTTTTCTCACTAAATTTTCAGACATGGGTCAAGGTTCTTGAACACTCAACCTCCAAAAGTAGATTTTCTTATGTATGAGGCTTAGGAATGGAAGCCTGATCCTAAAATGATGGTGACAGAATGCCTTCTGGCCTCTTTCATAGTTCTGTTCCTGGTCTGTGATCTCTGTTATATTAGCAGTCTCTCCCAAGTATTCACAAGAATGCTCCATCCAACTTTTCTTTACCAATGTCACCTTTGTAAGATTCCTCTTCACATGCCAGCCATGCTAAACACAAACATGTCTTCAGAAGTCCTATTTCCTTTCCCTACATCTTTCTGTTTCTGTGCCTCCTTGCTGCCTTCCCCCTTTCCCACACCCACCACCTAATGTAGCATCTCTCCTTTCTCTTTAAGAACTTCCCAAGACTTTCTTTACTTCCGCAGACAAAATGTGTTGCCTTGTCTTCTGGACTTGCATAAAACTTTCCAATGTCTGCATTATAGCACTTACAACAGTGACTATAATTATTTATGTGTCTGTCTATCTCAATAAATCACGCACTTCTTAAAGAAAAGCGCATGGCTTATTTTTCTTTAAATCTTCAAAGCTTTCATGGTGCTTGACGTAAGATAGGTGCTTAATGTTGATGAATGAATGACTGCATGAACTGGTGCAAACTTTATAATCCACTGCCCAGTTGTTATTCTGAAGCAATTTTATTAGCTCAGGTCTTTGTGTATTTTAAAGTTCTATAAGAAAAGTCACAGATATATTCATCATGCTATATGAAAGGAAAGGATCTACATTTTTTTTTTGTAGTTTCAGTGAAACACCTTTCATAAAAGGCACTATAAATTTTATCCCCCCAAATTTTTAAATATAGTCTTGTCCACCTTTTGACTAACATGCAATATAAAAATATGGCATTAATAATTGTATAGGTGATTATAAGGTAAGACTATCCCCAAGTCATATTGAAACATTTGTCTGTTGGTCTTTTAGGTAATCTGACATTTTTAATGTGAAAAAAAAAAAAAAAAGTATTAGAGGAGGTCTGCCATCCCTGGAAAACTGCCTGAAGGGCCGGCTCCATTCATATTATTGAGAATTTGGTAGTTCTGGGCTGACAAATTATAGCATTAAGTGGTTTTCCCCCTAAACTCTTCTTGAAGTTGTAGTTTATAATTACTCCTCATTCCCTGGAAAATGTCAACTATAATAGGAAAGAGATGAGAAAAGAATATTCTATGTCCTTCCCTGCCCCCACCTTTTTTCTTTTAGTTGACTGATGTAAATTGGTTCAACTCAAATGACTAGCAGAGGCTTTGCTTGTATAATTTCGATTGCATTTAAATTATCAACTTTAATGTACTGGGAAAAGAAAAAAGCCCACATATGTGAAAGAGAAAAAAGAATGAAAAAAGTGAAGCATAATTCCTATCCCTAAAAACTGGAGAGATATATTAAAAGTGAAAAGAGCATGTTGAGTTAAGACAATGGAAAAAGAGAAAAATTTTCCTCTCACGAGGCAGTGGACAGATGCTCTAAACAGTCAGATTTGACTTTTTCGTATTCTAGGGAAGAACTTTTATACAGCCTGAATTTCCTAGCTCTAATGAGGGATGATTTAGGAGGTGAAGCCAACTCCAGTCATCTCCCAACTTCACACTCTGAGAGCTGCCAATGTCTATGCTTAATGAGGTGGATTTGGAGCCATGCCTGTAATTAACTTGACCCTGTGAAACCCTGTTTCTCAAACATTTTAAACCCATGACCCTCTAAAGCTTTCTTGTTCTGTATATTACACCAGCCAGTAAAACTCTGTCATTTTACTTCAAATTATGTGTGTATATATATATTATACATACATACAAATATATGTATATATATAATATTATGTATATATACATAATATATACATGCATAATATGTACATATATACATAATATATACATAATACATATAAATATATTATACATACATATACAAATTGTATGTATACAAATTATATATATATATATATATATATATATATATATATATATGGATACTTTTTCAATATATTTGGCCTATTGGTGATTTTGACATATATCTTCAGTGAATTTTCACCA